>NC_081413.1:641765240-642097763 GCF_030272615.1 Cryptomeria japonica
AAATTGTAAAAAGCCCAAACAACCTAAGCTACCAACCCAATGAATATTCTACACATTGTAAAAACTTTGCAATACCATCCAACCTTTATACAAGTTTAACTATGATTATGAACCACCCTATTTTCATGCTCAACTTCTCTCCCTCTCTCAAGTTTATAGTCCTTCAACTCAAAAACTGTACAAAATTCAATTTTGACTCTTGTTTCAACTCCAACCCTTTACATAAAAAGGATTTCACTTTTTATACTATGACTTGTTGTGCGTATCGCACACACACCCGGTTTTTGTTCAACAGGGACCCCCATTTTTGTGTAGTCTGCCAATGAGAGAGAGAGCCATCAGGGCCCTAATTATGTACAATCTAGCTTTCTAACAGCCTCCAAAGAAATCTGGAGATATCAAACTTATCATAGAGGCTCGTATTGGAAGTAATGAAGGTCGTATTTTGTATTTTGTCGACCTTACTAGAGCCCGAAACAAACCCAATGCCCAGTGTTTAAAAATTGAAACAAAAGGGATGCTTTTTGGGCATCTGTTCAAAGGGAAAAGTGAAATGCAACACCTTCATTCGCCGATGAATATGTCAACCAAAACCCTGCAGTGACTAAAGGCTAAATGCGAGAATCAAAATAAAGATAAAGTTCGTATGCTAAAACACAAAGATTGTTTGGCCTTCTCGCGCCTTTCAAAAATGTCGAGGATATCTTGTCAAAATCGCTTTGAGAAAGACCAATTAAACCTTGAGATGAATCCCGAAGTCGCAGAAAAGGGGGAGTTCTCATGATTTTTTAAAAGGTTGATTCAGTTTGTTTTTCCCTTTGCCCTGCAATCGGCTGAGAGAATTCCGAAATCACAAAGAAGGGCAAATGAAAGCTCATGTTGTGGAATGAAGTCGTCTGTTTTGCCACGATTTCCAAACCTGACCCTGAAAATGTTGAGAAAATCCCGATAATATTAGGGAGATGATAATGAAAGGGGGTCGATTAAAATAAAATTTGAAATGTTTTAAACGGGAGCGTCTTTTCTCAATTATGCCCTCATTCACCGATAAAATACCGAATTTGCCCCAAGGGGAGTTGATTATTATAAAGTTCTTATGTTATCTCATTTTGCAAACTCCCCCTCATTAGCCGAAATACTAGCTAGAGTCCAAGTTAAGTCAAAAGTGAAAAAGGGGGGTTTTCAATGGATTTGTAAGCATAAAGCGCTTTTGGCACTTTTCCCTCAAAGTGCCGAAATTTTCCCTTTAATTAGGCTAAGTGTAAAAAGAAGAGAGGAATTTGAAGGAGTTGGGTGCCAAAATCAACCATTAGCGTTTTTTTTTGGCACTTTTGCTCCAAATCGCCAAAGTTTTCCCTAAAAAGAAAACGTTAAGTGAAGTTTTAAAGGAAACTTTTTGGCACTTTTGCTCTCAATCGCTTAACTTTTCCCTTTAAAATGGTGTGATCTCAAGTCAAAAGTGAAATGAAGTAAAGGAGGTCCGAATTGTTTTAAAAGTAAATATCTTTCATTTTCCCGTCTTATTCACCGAAGTGAAGCCCAACATTGCCTTAGCATTCAATATTTTTTAAAATTACTTAAATTTTTTGAGGTTATTAATTCAGGTTGAAGTCGCTTTTGTAGATCGATGTCGTTGCAAGGAGTCAAAGGGAAAACTAAACACAGATTGAGGATGTGATCGCGATCAAGTCGAAAAGTGAAGGCAAAGCACGAACATGGTGATAATCAATTCGACCAAATGAAGGAAACAGTCAGCACACAGGATCAAAATGGTGGTCACTGGGCAATGAAGAGCGCATTGCAGAGCTAGCAACAAAGCATTAAGATACGCACCACCACCAGACAACAAGTTGAAGTCCACCAGCAAGATTGAAGACAAAAGAACACTTAGAATGCTACATGCATGCAGATTCAGAAAATGCGCAGCGAAGGATTCTAGAAAATCAGTTTGTAAAAACTGAATTGTTTATATGTAAAAATTGACTACCTGTGGGCCCCCATTAATGCAAATTAAAACAAGGGGACACAAGTCAATTATTCATCAGCTACCTGATTGACAAAATTGATTGAAAACAGTTGTCAGTAACTAAGGAAGGTGGTTGAATGTGGCAGTTGGAAAGTTATGGAAGTTACTAGGCATGGGTTATAGCTGCAAGGCTTCTAGAAGGCAGATTGTAGCCACTAGATGGTTTCAACGCTGGCCTTTGATTCAAAATTGTAAAAGTTATAAAAGGCCAGTGCCTCTCTTTTGTAAAGGGTTAGATTCTAGAGGTTAGAAGGTTAGATTTTTTGGAGTTATAGGTTAGAATAGTTAGATGCGGTTTGTAGATTAGAAGTAGAATAGAATAGGATTGTTGGAAGAAATGGTTGTAATGGCAGTTGAAATCAATATATGAACATTGAAGTATGGTGTTTGTTATTTTTTGTTTTCTCCTGTTTGCATTAGCGAAATTATGAGGATAACAGCCCCTAGTGATCGTTATGACAGCCATATTATGAAAGAAGTATTTCAGATCATGGCGGGAAGCTTTGAAGGTTTGGATGACATCAAGAACCCTTTTATTTTCGTAAGAGGGTAAAACTACTGTAAATATTTGCAAAGTTCAGATCTGAAAACATTATGATATCCATGGATTATGTAGATATCATTCGCAAGATGCTTCATATATTTTGGAGGGTTATTAATGAGGTTCATCCTAGTAGCGTGATTACTTCTATGCAATCCATCATACTTTCAGTTTTACATGAAGATGATGCAATTTCTAAACTCATGTCGAATGACTTATGGGCTATTTGGAAAGGTGAGCAAGATGTGTCACCCATGGCACATGAATTGTTAAGGAGATTGGTTGAACAAGATAAGGATAAAGATACCATACCTATGATATGTAAAAATTTATATGATGACTTTGTTAGGCATGCTGATTTAACTCAAAAGGATATGAGGACAGCCTTGGAGAATGAGTTGTCTACAGCATCTTTGCAAGAAGTTCCACTTGAGACTTCTACATTAGAGGCCCAAGATATTAAGGTGGATGTGAAAATTGATCCTTTACCTAGTGGAGCAGCCACTAGTGTTTTGACTACACCTGATGGAGGAGACACTTTGCAATGGCATGATATCATCACTGATTTGTTTGAGGACAGCAGCATTATGTTCCATAATTCTTATGAGATTGCAATCCTTACACATGGAAGAAATTGTGAAGATGAGTCTACAAGTGTGGGGCATGAAGCTTGCATTGAAGGGGTGCTTGAAAAGGGTGAAGACTTTACACAATGATATGACAACTATTCTGATTTTGATAACAGCAGTCATACTTCTTTACATCAACATGAGGTAACCACATTGTCACATGAGGAAGATAGTATTATGGAATCTTTCTATGATAACACTCAAGTTGTGGGTGATAAACATGAGGAGGATAATATGGATTCAAGCCACAAAGACTATGCAATTGTTCATCATTCCAAGGAGGAATTCGGAGGCAAGGACAAACAAGTTGAAATCAGTCCCTATTTTTTGTGCATGAACAGCAGTGGTATGTCTTCACTTTCTCATGATATGGCAACCTTTAATTATGGAAACGGAAGTGACATAAGTGTTACTATGGTGGGTACACATGATGCAAGTAGAGGACATGGAAATTTTGATGTCGCATCTCATTTCAGGACAAGTTTCAGGCACTTTGGAGCATCTGATATGGAGGAGTCCCAAAGATAAACGGATGGCTAGAAAGGGCAAAGCAAGCCAAGTCGTTGGTTCAACAAACCAAGCTCCATCTTCAACACATTCATGACATTCAACACTCCATAGAAAATGATAGGCAAAGTTTGTCTAATTCTGGAAATTTTGTTGAGGTTGAATATTCTTTTGAGGGTGGTGATGATTTTTATGATGACACTCATAGTGGATCAGCCACTCAAGAGTTGTCCTTGGAGGGTAATAAAGGCAACCACAATCCATCTTTGGATTTGTTACCCATTTCATATGATATGGCAGCTATCTACTTGTTGGTTGGTGATTTAATCATCTTAGATTTGTCATTGATCGATGGCTGACCTACTTGGATTCCCATTGCACATCTTTCTTTGGCATGGTTCACATCAGCTATTGAGTTGATACAGCAGATTCAGTTGGTGGTGTTAGTGCTGGTGTTACAGGAGCTCTTTGGTAATAGCAAGGACATTACACATATCTTCCTTTGGGATCCAGGTCGAGTAGAGTTTTTCTTTACAGCTGAGATTGCTTGGGGACAAGCAATTTCAAGGAGGGCAAACTGTAACGTCCCCATTTTTTTGAAGGCAGAATAATTATTTATTTAATTAATTAAGTTGTCCCAATTAATGATATTTCTTAAGGATAGCTTAAATGATTATTTTAATTAAAAGTATTAAGTTAATTATTTATAAAGTTATCAAATAAATAAAAATTAAAAGTTAACTTTCTATTTCAGTAATTTAATAAAGTGACTTGAATTAATATTATATCATAAAAGTAACTTAAGTGAAATGAAATTATTTTAATATTATTTCTAGAAGCTTCTTGAAAGGCTGGAGAAAAAGTATAAAAGAAGGTCAAGTTAAGCTTCTAAGCATTGAGGATTTGATATTTGATTTGTAGTTCTTGTATGGAGAAGGAACCAGTTTGGGATTCTACCATTATTGAGTCTTTGGAAACGAAAACTCCCATTGATTACGCAATTTTGAGGCTGTGAAACTATCAGCTGAATTATTGCCAAAGGGTGGGCTTCATTCAAAGGTCCAATTTGTTTTACATTGGAGGTCTTACATATCTTTCACTAAAGCTTATTTTCAGCCATTGAAGGGGTTTCAATCTGCATATTCATACTCAGATTTTGGTTTGTTTTGGCACCTCCTTGCATCTGAATTTTGTGGGCATTGGCTCAGACTCTTCATAGCTGCTTGGAGATCGTTTTAGGAACAAATTGGGGGAGTTTCAAGGCTGCATTTATTAATTCATCAGGTCTGATATGCAACAGCAAGGGCACCATTGGCAAGACATATTTATTCATATCTTCATATTGAGGCATCGAGTGGTTGTGGGTATTGGTTCATTCACTTCATGTTGCCCATACAATCATTTCCATCACACTTTTGGGACAGAAGACTGCTGATATTATTTCATTTTGCATCTGCAATCCAAGGGCATGGGGTGGCCTCTAGTAAGGGGGCGATTTTGCATCTAGAGGGCTCAAAAAAATCCAATAAAAATCATTCTTCATTGAGACAGCCTCCTCTTCAATTCGGCATCTCTAAACCAGGTTTTTGAGCATTCATTGTTATTGAAGCAATTATTTTCTGAGCAACAGGTATTCAGAAAATTAGGGGCAGCCATTAGAGATTCAGTTACATCTTGTTATTACATCAATAATTGACATTGTTTATTCTAGAAAGTCTGAAATAGAATTTGAGAATTTAGTTGCAGCAGTAGTGCACTTCAGACTTCATTATTTCTGAAACATGTATGACAATCATTTGACAAAATGTCAACTTCAGAATTGATGCAATTTTGAGTTATTTTCCTAGAAGGTTAGCTTGTTATATGTTTCCTACATGCTTGCAAATCAGTTTATATAAGTTTCAGATTGTATGTGACTTGTTTGACAATATTCCTTGAATCAAAAACCAAAAACTGCATCAGAATCAATAACACACAGAATTATGCAAAGACTGTCCAGTGTCAATAACACGCAGGGTTATGCAGTCTGAAACTTGGAACAGCAGATTGAAGGTTTAAAAACAACTATTTGTCAATATTCCTTGCACTTATCAATCATATAACAGCAGGGGATATTACAAAGAGAGTCTGACATAATTGAAATTCATTATATGTGTCTTAGTAAAACAGATGAGAAATTGTCTAACATAAAGGTAATAAAATTGAGAGAAGCAATAATAAAGCTTAAGATGCCCACATTTACCAATTGATTGAAAACATAGTCATCTTTTCATATATATTATGTCTCCAAGTTCTCATCTTCAACTTTTTTTAGAAAATGGTGACAAATACACATCACCATCACCTATTCCAATACCTTCCCATCTACTTGTAACAAAGATTTTCATTTTCTAAGTGTTTCTTCACTAGGGCTACTTTAGCAGAAGAAACGAGGTAATTGTTTTGTCAATATTGGCTCTATCACTTTAAACATTTATATAACTATTTTGCTTCTATAAATTTCCTAGGCTTCTAGTCAACCAAATTTGCTAAATTACCAATCCTGGTACAAGTGAGGTTACAAGCAGGAGTATGGGTACCAAGTACAATAGTACCCCAAAAAAAATCTCCATGGCCATGTGTATGGGCTTGGATAAAAATAAAATTATATAATATGAAACAGTGATACTCATAATTGCCAATAAACATAATATTTAAATACCTTGTAATTTGCAAAATTGAATATACTCATAAATTCATAATTCAGTGATTTGAAAATGTAAATATACAGTGAAAATTACAATCAATATTTAAATAATCTTCATATTTCTCTTCATCGAAAACATCAAAGTGTAATAACTATGATGTTGAAAAACTATGTAGCAACGGTCGGATAATTCTTATCCTTGATCGTACTTCACTGTATTTGCATCAGGATATTATATGATGATTGATTTGCTCTATAAATCATTTCGGATTATACATAGCATTGTTTATATTTGTATATTGATTGTTAAGAGCGTTGATTGTTAAGTCATAGTATTGGTAACTAATTATACCGATTACTAATTGTTTAACCTTTGCGTATGATTACCATTGATTACCAATGGTCGTTCCTCCACATAGGAGTCATGACTCTATGTGGAATCATGTCGATCCCACATAGAGCCATGACTCTATGTGGACCACGTCTATATATCTCGGTCTATTTCATTTGATGTGAAATAGACGAAGTGGTAATAACATAGGTGCAGTCAATATTGTGGTGAAAGTTACAACACTCGACATCGTAGCACTTACAGCAGTCGATAATATTGTTCCAACACCAGTCGATATTTTGTGTATATATGGTGCCACATATGTATGTGGTCAGCGATCAAGACTATAGATATTTGGTATAATATATGCAGTACAAAGCATGATAAACCCTTCATATCGTGTGAGAACAGTGTGCGGTCTGCAAGCATAGTTACAGTATAAAGTATTCACCATATTCGAACTTGGACAGTTCGAATATCAAAATTAAGGAATTCTGATCTACCTATAACAGTGAATAAGAATTGCATTATTTCTAAGTTACTGGTTCGGATTCGGATTCAGGTTCAGATAATGATACATAAATAATAGCAGATAGATCATAAATCATAAATCCATAACTGCCAATGCCAGTAAATATTCTGATATTCATATATCGTAAATGTAATATCATATTCATAATTTGCAAAAAAGATAATATTCAAGTTTCAAGTTTCAACTGATTCAAGTTTCAAAATGTGAAAATGTGAAAATGTCATGACACATTAAAGTATAAAAAAGCATTAAAAAACTGTTTTTTTTGTTTTTTTTTGTTTTCTGACCCATGGGCCCTCTTTTTGGGAACCCACAAGCTTGGGTTCACCCGGGTCCACATAGGTTCGACTTGGGTCCCAACCAGGTCCTGCCCAAGCGGTTGGGTTCCCTGTGGGTCCTACCCCACAGGACCCACAGGGAACCCAGCCGCCTGGGCAGGACTCGGGTAGGACCCAAGTCCAACCAGGCTCGGACCAGGACCAGGCAAGAACCAGGACCCGGACCTGGCCATTTTCTGCAAGAACTGATATCTGAGCATTATTTGCAATACTGAATACATTAAGTTATCAAACATATATTATACATTGAATCAATTGATATTGAATACCTGAGCTAAAGTATTGCACACGTGTTATTAAAATTTAAAATTATCTACTTATTTAAATCTGATCAAATTCAACACTAGACTACTTTTTGTGCTTTATCACTCAGTGTAATTTTGTCAAACAGTTTGCTTGCAAGCTGATTACTATTTCCTTCTATGTTGTTTTGAAGTATATAGTAATGGCAATGTGTATAGATTTGATTTCAATACATGAATATTTCAATTGCAACTTGCTAAGAACTACAACAAAAATATTGGGCTCAACTTGCATTAACATTCATTCACAGTTCTAAATCAATAGTTTTGGAAACTATCAGCAGTACTTTCCTTAGATTCTCAGACAATATTGACAGAACAACATTGCAGACCTGAAAGTTTGTGATACACAGTTATATTGCAGTCCTAGTGTATGTTGGTGTCAGTCAAAGAACAACTCCAGCACTCTATCCATGTCAGCAACCACCGTGCTCAGTTTAGGTGTCTCAGACCCCCTAAGAAGTGCAGATGTAAACCAATAACTGAAATGTTGTCTGCAGCATTATTACCAGCAATTGACACCCTCTCGGTTGCTGATATATTTCCTCTCCAAACCCTCGCACACTTCCAGCAGTCACTTCCACGCAACTCCTGGTAAACCAGCAGTCTGTACTTAGTTTTCCCAGCATGGGACAGTCACAGGTTTCGGGAAGATATTCATAAACTGCCCCACATATGCCCAGCAGTCTCACAGTGTGCCCAGCAAGCAATGTGATTGGCAAAACAGCTCCTAAATCTTTATAAGCACTTCACACACAATCTGAAATATGTCTCAAAATCTTCTACCCACAATGAGCCCTTGATGATAGTTGAATACCAGCAATATAGCAGATACCGTAGCTGCGTCACTGTAGCAGCAAGATAACTACCTTGAAACTTGATTCAAATCCTCCTGACTGTGTCTCTTAACAGCAAAGAGAATGCTAGCATAGAGGGATTTCGTCCTCTAGGCCCAATAAGCAGATTTCCAAGAAACCCATAGCATAACATTAATCTCATCCAAGCATCCCCATAAGAGAGCTCTCAACTTCATTTTATAACTTCATCTTAGAAGTTGCTCATCTGCCCTATGAATGTGAGATAAATAACTTCCCTTTTAAAATATCATTTCTCACTTAAGTGAATAAAATGTACCTTTTAAAATTAAAGTGACTTTATAAATAAATGTACTTTAATGTAATTGTCACTTTATTAATTTAAACTCCCCTTTTCCTCTGAAAATGACCCTTTCAATAATATAATAATATTTTGACACTTAAGGCCACAGTTTTATGTGCCCAAGATTTAAAACTTTTTGCCCCGGCTCCAATGAGCTATAACACTAAGGTTGGAATTAAATATTTTAATTAAATTTAAGCAACCTTAGTAAAATAATTAAAATCACTCATTAATGCACCAAATTTGCGAAACCTTGTTAGAACTCATTGGAATCAAATTCCAATCGCATCGAAGCAATCCTAATGACGAATTATAGCAAATGAGGTTGATTGGCCGACTTACTAAAAATAGACGGCTTCTCCAAGATTCTTGGAGACCAATCCAAAGGTCAGAAACCACTTCGAAAGGGGCGTATAACTCCAATAAACCAATTGCGCTCATCGGAAACATCAAATTACTCATCTAAACAAGTTGATGTGAACCCAAAGTGTCAGCTACTAAAGCTTGCTAGAGAACCTAAAAAATTGGGGACATTAAACAAAGTCAACATGTGGTGAAAAGTCCTTAAAATTACTCCCCCGAACAGAAATTGATAAATCTGGATTTCAGTTGTTCAGGCGTTTATCACGATCAGCCCCTCCTTCTAGCGCCAATTCTGTTGAGCGCGGGAGGAGGGTAAAAAGCCTTAAGATGATTTCTTCAAATGCGATGCGACTTGACAAGATCCGACCTCCAAATGCTCAGCCCTCCTTCTAGCGCCATCTGTTGATGTGTCTTTTGTACACGACCAAACACAAAATAAAATACCTAAAGGTACCTTATCCTCTCTTGAACAAAGTTTCCCGACTGCTGAAGATCTCGCCAAAGGATCAATCGGAGTAACTCCAAGGTTCTGATATGTAGGTTCTCTACGTGTGGATAAGCTCTTTGTGGTACGATGTGATTTTGCTGGAATCACAAGGGGACTTACATTCAATGACCTGAACATCTGATTTGCTAGAATCACAAGTCCTATTTACTAACTGGAAGATAAAGAAATGGCAAAAGATACAAGGTTCAGGAAGTCTACTCTAAGACCTAGAATGCGAGAAGATGGATGAATGACTAGGTGGAGTCCTATTGGGCTGGGTCTCACCATCAAGTTGAACAATTCAACACCAACTCAGTGCGATCTTCTAAGGGATGTTTCAAATATGTCCAAATCGTACATCATCGGATACTAATCACCATTCAAGATAATGTGTGAACAAAAAAGGTGTTATGACTCGGGATTAAGCTCGTTCTATGCCAGTTGACCACGCAAGGCGCTCTTACAGTCAGCAAGAGGCTAGTGGTTTGGACTAGGTGGATTCCATGTGAGTGCATTCAATAACTTCTTTTATTTAATTTAATTATCTATCATCTAAAATGAAGATTCAACAAGAGACCATGCATATTACAAAGAAACAACACACTTCATCATAACTTCAATGAAAATGGAGTTTATTTACAATCAATGGCAACAATTTCTTGCCTTGTCCTCCTAATCTACTCTAATTGCTATTCTATCAGCTGACTATTCACTATTTCTAACTATTCAACAACTATTAACCTTTTACAAATGAGGAGCCAGGGTTTTATATAGACAACCCTTTACAAACAGACGGCTCTGATTGACTTAGAACCAATGGCTAGGAATGTCCTTGATGATGATGGACTGGAAGAGGTCGTCCTTGTCCCGGCTTGGTCTTCTTTCATCTGCAAAACAAACCACACATAATATATTCATTCTAACATAGCGTTTTCCACCTTAAATCATCAATAAGAGTTATCGAAATGAAGTTCTCTTGAAATCCTTCTCAGGGACAGGCCCCATAAAATTTCGCCCTGGACCCCGGCCAAGGACAGGACCTATTTGGGATTTTCGCCCTTGACCCTTGGAAGGGTTAGGAGCGAAATTCTTGTTTAAGCTCAAATTCCATCATTTTATTGGTTCAAAATGCCTCCAAGACAAGCATATGCTATCTTTCTCTTGTCCAAAGCCTAGGAATCCATGTCTTGACCCTCATCATGAGTAAGTTAGGTAAAATTGAGAATTTCGCTCTAGACACTTTGGAAGAGTCAGGAGCGAAATTCATTCTTTAGCTCAAAATCCTTACCTTTTGGACTCATAACTTATTCAAACACATGCCTATGGCCATCTTTAAGTCCAATTCACCTTAATCACTGTCCTGGCCTAGCACAAACTTAAAGGAAAAATGACATTTTGAGAATTTCTCTCTGGACCCTTTGGAAGGGTAAGGAGCGAAATTCAAGTTTTTCACTTGATATTTCATTTCCTTCACTCCAATCTATCGTGCAAGGCGAGAATACATCACTTTTCTTCCAATCATGCCATAGGGATCAAAGTTCTGGCTTCAATCAAGGGAAAAATAGGTGGTTTGAAGAATTTCGCCCTCGACCCTTTGGAAGGGTCAGGAGCGAAATTCATTTCTTGCTTGTTTTCCCTCATTCAACTCCATTCCTCTCACTTTGTTCTTACTTGATTCTCACCTTTGGATCTATCTCTCAACATAACAACACTTGCTTTACCTCAAAATGGCTAAAAAGGAGAATTTCGCTAAAAACCATGGCCAAGGACAGGACCTATTTAGGATTTCGCCTTGGACCCTTTTGAAGGGTCAGGAGCGAAATCCTTGTCCTAGCTCAAAATCTTGGCCACTGGTGGCCACAATCCATTCCAAGGCATGCCTAGGGGTCCTTCCAAACTCAATCTACCTTGATCCACACTTAGCTTGACACAAAAATGAAAGGAAAAGGTGGATTTTAGGAATTTCGCTCTGGACCCTTTGGAAGGGTCAGGGTCAGGAGCGAAATTCACCTTCTTGAGCTTATTTCATCATTTTTCCACTTCAATTCACCTCAAAAGGGCAAGGACATATCAATCTATTCCTATCCAGGCCATAAAAACCAAGAACTTGACTTGTTTTGAAAGGGAAATAGGTGCTCTTAAGAATTTCGCTCTGGACCCTTTGGAAGGGTCAGGAGTGAAATTCTCCTTCTAGGCAAAATCCTTCACATTTGGTGATCACTAACAACTCAAAGCCATGCTTAAGGACATCTCCAATCCTAATTCACCCTAACCCACACTTGGCTTGGCACAAAATTGAGAAAAAAGGGAGGTTTTGGGGAATTTCGCTCTGGACCCTTTGGTCAGGAGCGAAATTCAACTCTAGGCTTGACTCTTCATATTTTCAACTCCACTCTTCTTTGCAAGGTAAAAATACACCACTCTTCGCCCAAGGAACAAGGTTTGGGGCCTAGACATGGAAGCAAAAGAGGTTTATCAAGAATTTCGCTCTGGACCCTTTGGAAGGGTCAGGAGCGAAATTCTTGTTCGAAGCAAGAACACATCAAAGTATTTCCAACCATGCCACAAAACTCAAGAATTTGACCATCTCCAAGAAGAAAATATGAGTTTTCAAGAATTTCGCTCTGGACCCTTTGGAAGGGTCAAGAGCGAAATTCTTGTTCGAAGCAAGAACACATCAAAGTATTTCCAACCATGCCACAAAACTCAAGAATTTGACCATCTCCAAGAAGAAAATATGAGTTTCCAAGAATTTCGCTCTAGACCCTTTGGAAGGGTCGAGAGCGAAATTCTAGTTTTAGGACAAAATCTTTCACATTTTTACATCCCATCACTTCAAAAGGCAAAGACATGCTAATCCACTTCCAAATATGTCCAAGGAACTAGAATGTTGGTCTAAACAAGGAAGAAAATGAGGTTTTTGGGGAATTTCGCTCTGGACCCTTTGGAAGGGTCGAGAGCGAAATTTCCATTCTTGGACAAAACCCTCACTTTTCAATACTTCCAATCACTCCCTTAGGCAAGAACATATCAAAACCTTCACAACATGCCTTGGAAACTGAGACCTTGGTCTAATCTAGGAAGGAAAGGGTGTCTTCTGAGAATTTTGCTTTGGACCCTTTCGAAGGGTCAGGAGCAAAATTCATAAATTAGGTTGATTTCACACTCCATTGCCTCAACTCACCTTCTTTCAAAGGCTAGAACACCTCAAGGTCACTCCAACCATGCCTTAAAAGTCCAAAACTTGGCCATATCAAGGAAGATAATGAAGGTTATGTGAATTTCGCTCTGGACCCTTTGGAAGGGTCAGGAGCAAAATTCCTACTTGGGCTCATTTCTCACCTTTTCCTCCCTTTCTTGGCTTGAATATGACTTCTTAGGCCTCCTCCTACCATCATCAAGTAAAATTGCTCTCAAAGTGGCATTTATTTCAAGGTCTAAGTGAGAAAATAAGGTCATTCAAGAATTTCGCTCTCGTCTACTGACTGTTTCTTTTGAATGCAGTAGATTTGAATTTGTTTGGTTTTTGAATGTTTATGGATTTTTTGTGTTTTTTTGGTAATAATGAGCAATGATACAATACTAAAATAAACTCCTATGCTTAAAATAATACTGAAACAATAATATATTACTGCTGAAATTAATTTACGAGACTATTAAAGGAATGTTTGTTCTGTTTTATGGCCAATATGCCTGAAAAACAAATTCATTACAATGTAAGATAAAAACCTGATTTTTGCTGTCCCAGTAGATGAAAAAAATCTGCAAACTGAAAATTTTGATTTTTAAAATTTTTTTACTGTTCACACGGTACTGTAGCAGTCCGTATGGGGGCACTGTTCACGCGGCACTGTAGCAGTCCGTACGGCAGTGCTGTAGCAATCCGTACCGTACTTGTTAATCACCAAACTTCTTCAATAAATCTGCAATAATTTTTCATGAATTTATTCTTCAATTCTGCGCAATTAGATGCAAATAAGACCTTTGAATGAAGTCTTCCTGAAACCAAATATCACTGAATATTTCATCAGCTCAGATGGTGAACATTGAAGCAACTACGTCCTCCAATGGTGGCTGAAAACCCTAGTCTCCAGAGCAAAACCCTTTCAATTTCACAATGTCAAAATAAAAATAGCCATCCTCTTCTTTCCAAACTCAACGCTATATATCCTTTTTTTTGCAAATCGTACCCTAATCCTCTTAATTACAATTTTGCTTGTAGTTTCATTTAATTTCACTTTGGGTGTCAAAACGATTTTAATCATTAAATGGGCATTTAATTTTAATATTTCAATAGTCTGGCTCAGATAATTTAATTAAAAACATGGCCCCGTCTAATGATGAGTTGACCCTCAAGTTAAGTGATTATAATATAAAGTCACTTTATAACTTTATTATTAAATCACTTAATAATAAATGCTAAGTTATTCAAACTTGTCTAACTCCACGAATATTTTGAATTTAGCTATGCCGTCTGAAACTGGAGCTCACCAGTTGACCACCCATATGATCGTGATGTCTTCTAAAAATAGCAAGGGTCCATCTCCAACTGCTAAAAATAGCCTGGCCAAGCCAAACTCAAAGCAAAACTCATCATAAACAAACTCTGGCAACCCAGAAGTGTACTCTGCTCTGTCCCCGGAAGATCTCCATGCCAAGGTGACCCTCTATCCAATCCTACTAGCCTACGAGGGTCTTTGATAGGCTAATCACAAGCTAGAGTGATGTCTCTAGCTAGAAGGGGACATCACATCCTCCTAACATCATCAAGTAAAATTGCTCTCAAAGTGGCATTTATTTCAAGGTCTAAGTGAGAAAATAAGGTCATTCAAGAATTTCACTCTAGACCCTTTAGAAGGGTTAGGAGCGAAATTCTATTTAGGCTCAAATCTTGACTTCATTTCTCACATTTCTTCATCCAAACAAGTGTTTTGCCCTCAATAATGCCTGGGAATGAGTTAGTTCTAAGTTTGGGTCAAAGTAGAATGTCTTATGGAGAATTTCGCTCTAGACCCTTTGGAAGGGTCAGGAGCGAAATTGAAATTCGCTTTGGACCCTTTGGGAGGGTCAAGAGCAAGATTTGACATTTTGGTCTCTCCGTCAGGATTCATATATGGAATATAACATTTAAGTATACGTGCCATTTCCTTATATCTTTCTTCTTTCTTATACTTTAAGTTATATTCCATATATACTGTCAGGATGTTTGAGAGTGGTTTCGGACCTCGAGGAGTTATAATGCGAAATCTAGTTTTTGGAGGATTCTTCAATTTTCCAGACTTAGTCAAATTTCAGGATCAGGAAGACATTCCAGACTTAGCCAAATTTCAGGGCATTTGAAGATCGGGATGACATTCCAGACTTCATCACTCACCAACTTGACCTAACTCAAACATTCAAAGAGGATATTCACTCACCAAGCAAGACACAATTAGCAACAAGAGCAAAACCAGGCCCTAAGGAAGACTTTCAAAGAAACCCTAACCCGGAGCATCCACTGACTCACCTTTAGCTAAAACAGAGCCTGCTACCTTAGTGATCCCTCTGGCAACACTCAGCATGCAAAGGCTAATAGACAAAACCCTAACAGACCCAAAAACAAACCCCAGAAAGCAAAAAAGTAGGGGTCCCCATTTGCAATGGGGCGATGTGTGAATACGTCACAACAGGACCCAAACCCAAACCAGACCCATACCGGTAGGGGATCCAGCTGTACTTATGACCAATATATGTACTGAATTACCAAGAAACAACTACCATATGTCAGGAAATACTTTATTGTGACCTTGATACAATTTTCGATATGATCCGAATTCAGATTGTGATTATTCAGCAGCTATGGCCTGGATTCAATTCCATGCCAAGATTGTATTCAAATATATATTAGCACATTCAATACATAAATAAACAATATCTAGGACCATATATGCCCATAGAAAACATAACTAGATAAAACAAGAATATGCCCTGAAATATCTAGATACAACTTCGGATACAGACAAGATTCCTATCACAGTGACATATCCTGCAGATACAGCCTGGATATGACAGTGCTGTACCAGGGCTTTGTCCAGAAACATGATGGCATACCTGTACATATTTGATATGTATATGTATCTTGGCAGGTATCTGCACCCATTTACATATCAGATATGCTAGATATGCCATACAACACGCTCCCAATGCCTCACTCTATAACTTGTAGCCAACAATAGAAGTGTAGTTTTAATATGTCACATCAACAGCACAATGTTAGTGTCATCAGCGCAGTCCCAGAGGAACATGATATCACATCACAGTTTTGACAATACCACAAATATGCAACATTTTACTATCTATAAACATAATGTGAATATTTTAGAACTTCCTAGAGACCTTTAGAGTAAATACAAGATACAGTGTTTCTTATGAATGCATTGTTTTATTGACTATAGTATTTTACACTTTTATCTCAAAAATTGTGCGCTAATGGTTGATGGTATAAAAATGAATGTTTTAAATAAGCTATAAAATTATAATTTAAAATAAGCAAGTATCAAATTACCTGAAGTTGAAATGCCCTTGTTCTCTCACCTGTAAGAATTCCTCGTGTTGTATGCAGTTCCTAAACAATATTTGACACAACAATAAACATATTACTTTATGTAGTTGTGAGAATGATCATAATCTCCTTCCACCCTACTCTTTTCAAGATATCCCATACAATAATTCTTGCTCACATTTTAAAAAGTGTGATGATGAACTGGGCATACCTTCTGAGTATCATCTAGAACTGCCTTGAGGAATGCCATATCATGCTCAAGCCTAACATTTTCTGCATGGACAACATTTGATAGACTGTTTGCTTCTTCCTGCCCAAGTTCAGCAGCTATGACCTTTTCTTTCAAAACTTCAATCTCCTTCAAGGCTTCTGACAGTGCTGTCTCGGATTTTTGCTGGAGTTTTAAAACAGATGATAGACCCTTTTCAGCTGCCTCTTTACTTGTTATTACAGTAGACAATTGATTTTCAGTAATAGCATTCTTCTTGAATGCAGCTGCTAGCTTTATTTCATACTGCTCTTGGATATCTGATAATGATCTTCCTTCAACATCAATTTCTGAATCAAAATAACCACCTTGCGAATCATGAGCTAACTGAGCCCTATTCCTAGATACCTTCTCTAAAGGAAGATGTTCACATCTTCCAGACAGGCATTGACTTCTTGAACTTGGCTCCAATTTTTGGCATGTTACCTGCCAAGCTAACTGTTCCTCTATCTCTGCACTGCCATTCTCTTTTGTTTGAATTATTTCATGATTATCAAATTCAGGAAGAACTTGTGAGTCAGCTTCAGGAAAAGATACCACTGCATTTGTCTGCCTAGCAGTTTCCATCTCTTCAAAATGTCTGCTTCCCTGACACATACATTGTGGACACAATAAATATGTACTCTCTAGAATCTAATGCTCAATCAGTATTTGCCACAAGTGACCTGGTTGAAGGATAAAAACTGCTGATATTACAATGCCAGGATTTCATGTGAAAATCAAATATAGCAAGAATGGCAAGAAGGATCTCTTTCAACAAGAAAAATGATTACCAAAGGATCAAAACAGTTTAGAAAATGAAAGAAAGAAACTATATTAATGTTTGAGGAAAGTAGATCAATGAAACTCTAATTAGCAGATTATTTGAATTTGCAGTCATTACTGCTATTTATATTATTGTCGAGGCAAGATGGATTCAGAGTTGCAATGATGAAACTGGAAAGCAAATGTAGAACCTTATCTGGATCAGAAGATAATTGGGTATACCAAACAATGCAGAAAGTCTAGTGCCATCTGCCAAAACCTCAATGCATAAATTCACTTACAATGCATATACATATATGCTGATAAATCTTATATCATATATGCTGATAAACCTTATATTTATAGGTACCATTGTAAGACATATCCATAATTTTAGCAAGACCAATTTCTGACCAGTTTGGCAACAATTGCAAGATAGCATTGGAAGACTTTGGTCAAATAGCTCTCCATCGACAGCTCTTTATTTAAAAAAAAAAGAAACTTCTGTACAAATGAAATTGATGAAGATGCAGTAATTTATCCAAGTTCTATTTCCATGATCTTACCTCAAAATATTCAAGCCTTGCCTTAGGATACAGAATACAACTACTAAAAGAGATCAATTCACAGAAAAACAAACTTCATGATCAAATCCAAAAATGGAAAGAATGGATACAAAAAGAATTGTAGTACATGAAACAAAAATCAACCGAAGTTGGGTATAATTGATAATAATAATGAAAACCAGTGGGCCAACATTTGAAAGTGAAACCAAACCTCTGACTCATCCAAATGAAGAAACTAATCCATACAGGAAGCTAGACAAAGGCAAAACTCAAATAACAAAAAATCAATGGCATTGTAAAGAGGGATCTAGATCCTCTCCAACAGATAAGTAAGCTGTAACTCTGCAAATGATTCTGCTACACTTTGATCAATCTTTACTTGCAAAGATATTATAACTGATTTGCATCATGCGATAGATTATATTGAATCTAGAGCAACACAATAATGAGATCATAAAACAAACTGTACTCTCCCAATGTAAACCATCTAGCAACAATAATTTACCAAAAGAACTTGAACTGTAAGAAAACATTATAGGATTAAGCAGAATAAAACACCCAGGATTTAATGGTGGCAAAGAATTGAGGCATTGACAAATAGTTGAGCTAAAAAATCAAAGACAAAAATTCAAAGGACGTCATAGCACCTATCTATTAATCAAAGTGACAAAGGTTAAAGGGCTTTATTAACTGGACAACAAACTTAAAAGGCTTCAACAAACCTGACTTAAACGAAGTTAGATGTTTTTTTGTATTGCTTAGATCCACACAACACTCCATATCCTTAGACACCATTTAAAAAATAAAAAAGTAAACAACATCCCAATAACAATCCAGTACTCAAATTATGAAACCTCTCTTTGGTATTGCAGTTTAACTAACCAACAAAATTGAAAAAACAGGAACATTCCTTTCATGCACAAGCCTTTTTTTAGTCTGATGTTTCCTTCAAGACAGTCTCCTCTTTTTGTTTGTTCAATCAACATAACATGACATTGAAGAAAGAATCTTAATCGGACATGTCTAAAATATTTAAAATTATACCTGTTTTTTCTCAAATTAGCTAGAGGCAAATATCTTTCTCAGGAATATCTAGGCAAACCAAAATTGAAAGATATTTTCAATTCCTTGTATTATATCATTAAAATATTGAGAATCCACAAAACATTGAAAATTTACCAAAAAAAGCAAAACAACTAATATTTTTTTTATATTTATAAACATCCTAGTTGCATTAAGAGAAACAAAAAAACTAAAGGAGAGCTACACCATTTAGTTTGAAATTATTATTTATAGTGCACATAGTGTGTTATTAACTTATTACTTACTTCCACTTCAAAGTTTGAACCCTCAAAATCAATCACAGGCTACAAAATACAAATGTCAAACTACAAAGTGACAAAATATAAAGAAAGACAAGGCAAACAAAGCTAAGAAGGCTAGTTACTATGAAGTACAATCCACTAGGGGGCTAATACTTCCTAATGATGAAGATCCAAGATTATGCTCCCTCCTAAGTTGATTCAACTACTCTTCATCAAATGCATCGGCCTCCCTCAAGATCCCAAGGTCTTCTTCATCAATTCAATTATGTTCAACAAACCATTTCGACTTAGGATTGATATCATCAAGGTCAATTGGTTGATCATTCTCCACACTCCATATATAATCAATTCAAATCCATTAATTTGAAACCTTATACAAAATAAGAATAATGATTGCTAATTGAAACAAAAGAATAATTCAAATTTATAAATAGAAATGCAAATTTTCCTCATCTTTAACTTTTTTATCTGAAGACTAAGTTATGGTGGACAAAAACTAAATCATTCATCCACTTTTGAGTCAAAAAATTGTGTTTCTTGGAGTGTATATGTTAAAACACACTCCAAAAAGGCTCACAAGTAGATGAGCTACATGGCAGGTTCAAAATACGCTTTGCCATACATCTTAATTTCTTGACAAATTTGCCAAAAAATTTCCATCATTTAACTAAAAAGCAATAAATCTTAATTAGCATGGCACATCTCTCATCATAGGCATAACAAGGACATTCATAAATCAAAATTTTGGTGGAAGGAGAGAGGTCAAATGTGCAAGTTATAATAAAGGTATGAAAAACATTTTTTTCATTCATCCTGTTGCAGACAATAGAGTACATAAGAAAGGAAATGGCACCACATGAGGAGGGTAGAAGATGCATGCCAGCCCTTTTTAGTATAATTAATCCCTATGACAGAACAATAGAGGGGCATTGGGGAAAATTCTTTAAAATTTCCCCAATGCTCCAAAATAGTAAATTGCACGTTGTGATTGATTTTTTAACCAGGATCAGTTCTAGAATTGAAGATATAATTATTAAGTTTTTGAAAATCTTGGAAAATTCTTTAAAATTGAGTTTTGAAGCTTCAAATGGCCTTTCTTGACCCTGAAAGTTGGTGAAAATCTATCTATGAATTTTCAGTGTCATAGAGCACTCCGAGCATTTCAATTTAAAAAAAAAACAGATTCAATCAAGTAAGTAGTTGACTAGCACAATGTCAGTTGGAAGAAATCTGACAATAGAGGATATCACAAACCAAGTTGTGTAATATTCAACAATGAGAATTGCAGATAAAATTTATTATGCAAACTGAGAAAACTCATCTACAAGGACAAAAATTCTCACCACATACAAAATGATTGTGAACAAGAAGGAGTTTGATCTTGTGAAGGTATTGCATGAATTGCTGCATAATCTAGAGAGAAAGAACCACACCAACTACAAATTAAGGTATGGTTCCCCAATCATCTGTCTCATATTTTATTCCATGAGAATGTTACCAGCATATGGGGGTTGTGTGTGCTTAACAAAGGGGAGAGCTCCCAAACAAAGAAAGCCATCCAAACAAATAATCTAGTTGACTAGCACAATGTTAGTTGGAAGAAATCTGACAACAGAGGATATCACAAAACAAGTTGTGCAATATTCAACAATGAGAACTGCACATGAAATTTATTATGCAAACAGAGAAAACTCGCCTACTACAAGGACAACAATTCTCACCACATACCAAATCATTGTGAACAAAAAGGAGTTTGATCTTGTGAGGGTATTGCATGAATTGCTGCATAATCTAGAGAGAAAGAACCGTACCAACTACAAATTAAGGTATGGTTCCCCAATTATCTCTCATATTTTGTTATTGAGAATGTTACCAGCATATGGGGTTTATGTGTGGTTTACAGACAGCACAGTGGTATCACAAATAAACAAAAGTGTCAAAAGTTTTCAAGAAGCCACATCCTTCCAAGACACCTATTGGGGATTTTTCAAAAATCTCCTAGCTGAGATGCAGAGCAGGAATTTCTGTAACTCTTTTACATATTTCATATTTTAATACATTGTCAAAATAAAGCTAGTAATTATATGGTAGAAATTAAAATTGCTAGCAGCATGTAATGAAGAGATGGCAATTCCTTCATGAGGACGATTTAATTACAATTTTATGTTTTTTAGTTTATAATTATAATATATGTTACAAAAAGATGTTCTTAAATATGAGTTAAAAGTCCTAGAGTTTAAAGATTGAAGTTGAAATAAAACCTAATTAAATTGTATGGTGTATTAAATATTTATTTTATCATTTAACAAAATCTCTATAGACCAAACTGTTGCAGTTAAATATCTCAAATCAATATCTCTATAGACCTAACAGATTAATATTTTTCCCTCAAAAACATGGAAAATATAGGATGTGCATGTAAGAACTTGACACCATAAACCGAAGTGTAGCATCATTGAGATCTACTACAGACATTTCTACATTTAACCTAAATGAGACCACTGCTGTAAAAAGTGCAATAGAAATCACTTAAGATTACTGCTCCTTATCCAAAAGTCATGCTTTTGAGAGCCCAAACTCAAGTGTTTTATACAGACACCTAAAAAGACCATAGCTCGATGAATATCAGGATACAACATGGCTATAAAAGTGACGCCTAGTAAGCATATGTGTAGTTTGAATGTAAGTTCGTTCTTTATCCATTGGAAACAAAAAAGAATAATTAAGTGGTTTTATGAAAAACATCAGATGGCCTTCAATCAATAAATACAATTTATCAGTTAAGTCCTTACTATTAATAATATTTCAATTGTTACAAATTTCACATGATGCTTCTGTTATTTAAGGTTTTCCCTTTGAATGTATAAGTAATCAAATTAAATAAAAAAACTTATAGATACAGCAACAAAATCACAAAGATCGCCTTACCTGTATACTTGTGCTCTCCTTCACAGGCTGACTTGAATATTTGTTCTCTTTACTTTCACAGGAAGTCCTTTGAGCTATTGATTCTATACTTAAGCCTTCTTCATGCTCAAATAGCTTCCGCAGTGGTAAAATACCTGCAATTTCAGAGCTATGACTCCCAGCAGATGCCTCTGAGAAAGACCTTTGGCTAGAGCTATGGCGGTCTGTAGCAGATACCAAGTTATGCTTTGCAACAGTGATCCATGAGCAAGGATGCTTTTTACTAGCCACCACAGGTACAAGCCCGCGTGGAGTCTGCTCATGCATGCTTGATGAGGAATTGTCCATGTGTACCAATTCCTTTTGAATACTTTCACAACTCTGCTCACTTTCTTCGGATAGCATAGTGACTAACACTTCAACCTAAGCTTCAATATAAGAGTGGTGCAAAATTAGAATAATATAAATAAGGTGCTGTATAAGGACGAATGAATTGACAACTAGTATATGCAGGCCTGGAGAGAAAAACTGGCCATTCAACCAAAAAAATTACCACCATACCTCATTTGAATATTCCCCATTATAACCTCCAAATGCCACAAGGAATGTTCCCTCCTTCCTTTCCATTACTGATAAACTGAACCCCTACTCAATAATACTCAATTATTAGCTCCATATCCAAGAACAGGCATCCAAAGCTAAATTATTTCTAATCATGTTGGTTTCCAAAAGAGTCTGCATAAATCACAGATCTATCTAACAAGACATCTTTTGCTCCTCCACAAAAACTAATAATGGCAAAATGATTACAGTATTAACTAAATTCCTTAAGCTGTATCTGTACATCATACACAACTTTTCAGATCATCAATCATGTAACAGAACTATAACAATCAACAGAAAGAAAATAATCTCCTTATACCATTTCCAGTATACCAATTAACTGGAGATTAAATTGCTACCAGCATAGTTTCTCAAAAGAGTAATAGTTTCTCAACCAATTAAATCAAAAACAAAAAGTCAAGTTGCAGTGGCAAGGCAGCTGACACCTTAAGATCTGTCATCAACAATTAAGCATCAAGTACGCTTTAAAAACCCGCTATTTCCAATCATCTCAGTTAATCTTGCACAAGAACACAACACGTTGTAGCGAACAACAAATTCTACCATCCATTCTCATTTAATGCCTTAGCTCTACGGCCACCTACCGGCATTAAACAACAATTAAACATCAAGTTACTAGCTTCTCAACCAATTGAAAAAAAAAAAGAGTCGGTTTGCAGTAGCATGAGAGCTGGCACCTTAAGATCTGTGATCAACAATCAAAAATCAAACACACCATCAAAACCTACTATTTCCAATTGCCTCATTGACTATTCCACAAGAACAACACACTGTGTGCCAAACAACAGGTAACAAAATTCAGCTATCCATTCTCACTTACTGTCTCAGCTCTGTGGCCACCTAATGGCACTACAGATTCTTTAGGTAACTTTGGATTTCCAAACTTCATTTTAATTTTACCGCTTTCATTTCCGAAGCTGTATGCTAGATATTGATAAACTATGGCCAGTAGACTTATCAAGGATTTTATGAAACATAATATGTACTTACCAATCCCATTGCATATCTTTAAGATAAGAAATTGAGGTGATGTTCTTAGAGATAGAGGTAGCATCTAGATCTAGGAAAGGATAGATAAACCGAAAACATCAACCGAATCTTCTCAGCCATAAGCAGATCTCATGGAATCACAAGGGACTTTATCTGATTTTTTTCAACAGCCTAATTTACATATATGTGATGAAGATCATGGATAATTGAAGTCCTTACAATGCTACTGTGTCCAAGGAGCACGAACAAAGGCACTAATGGAGTAGCCTGATTGTTAGAATATGGTAGAGCAAACAATCAAACGATGGCTGCAAATAAATTAACATGAAATAATATTTTGATATTCCAAAAAGATTGATTTTTGATGTAGGGGCATCCTGCTCTTGCAACTTTGGTTTTATTTCTGTTGTTGAAATTTTTGGTTTTTGTTTTGTTTGTTTGGAGTTGAGTGTTCTTCATTCTATGTTCCAGCATATTTGGAATTTGTTTTGAAGGGGGCCTTTAACTGCTCTGGGCATTATTTTCTCCAAACCCAACAATGTTATTTGTCGGTTTGGGTTTGAGTCGCCAGTTAGGCCGTTGTTTTGAAAGAAGTCAACGGTTCTAAGGAGGATTCAAAAAAACAACTCGCAAGGTAGTTGGTTGTTGGTTAATGGACCGTTGGCATTCCAAGCGACTGGTAAAGACAAAAACAACTATATGAAGGAAGTCGATAGCAACAATTGGACAAAGAATACATCACAAAAAGTTATGCAGAGGAGACATTTTGGTCAGAGGGAAGAGTGCCTCTAAGTTGAGTGGTTTTGTTGAGATGATAGTTGAATGATGTTGAAGTATTGGAGAAACCTCTGTAAATGTTTGATCATAGCTGTGAACAATTGTTTGATTTTCCTGTCACAAACCAAATTGGAGTTTTTTTTTTAATTGAAATTCTTGTTGTCTCCTTCTATGTGTTATTTGATTATTCTTAATTCTGGTTTAAATAGTCTGTTTTGAATTTCTTGTTCTAAATAACTAATTCATGGTCTCCAATATGAGAGTTTGTTCAAATGGTGTTTGAAGAATGAATTTGATTAAATGACCATTGAGGCTTGCCATCATTTGGTATCAGAGCCAGCAGAGTTTGGCAATTCGAGAGTGTGAACAATATGCCTCCAAGAAGAATGGTCAAAGGTGGAGCCCGTGGAAGAGGCAGAAGAGGTAATGATGAAGGATTGTTGCAGCAATTGATGGAGAGGATGGATGCCTTAGAAAGGGCATAGAGAAGAGGGAGCCCTGATATGGATGAAAGTGGCAATGAGACAGAGGAGGAAGAACAAGACCAAGAGGGTAATAGAGAAGGGCAAGGAGAGCAGGAAACTTTTGAGGAGAGACTGTTGAGGTCAGTCATGAATGTAGGTTCTAAGCCTAAAATAAAAGTACCTACCTACTCAGGAAGTCTTAATGGAGAAGACTTGATTGATTGGATAAATGATTTAGATAAGTATTTTGAGTATGAAGGTGTAGCAGAAGATAGGAGGGTAAAGTTTGCTTGTACCAGATTAAATGGCCATGCTGTAATGTGGTGGGACTTTGTCCAAACTGAGAGAAGAAGGCAGAATGAGGAGAAAATTCACTCATGGGACCGAATGGTGGCTAAACTGAGAGCTAAGTTCCTTCCTGCTGATTATCAGACCAATATCTTTAAGAGGTTACAGAATTTGAAGCAGAAAGATATGTCTGTAAAGGACTATACAGAGGAATTTTATAAGTTGGATCAAGGCATAGTGAGGAAGATGACGAGAAGATAGCTTGTTATATGAATGGCCTACAGTATAGTCTTCAAGACGAATTGAGTCTTGTGTCCCCTAGAAGCCTAGAAAAAGCTTATCGATTTGTTCTAAAGGCAAAAGAGAAGTTGCAAAGAAAGCAGAGTCAACAGAAAAAGAAGAGAGGAAGAGGACAGCAGACAAGTAGAGGGCAGCAACATCACCAAGGAGAGGAGGCTCAAAGTTCCAGTATAGCAGCAACTGATGAAAAAGGAGGTTTCCAAAATAAAGGGGGCAGGTCTTATGGTATAGGGGGTTCTCAAGGTAGAGGCAAAGGGTTTGCCAAAAAGTGCTTTAAATGCAATCAATATGGACACAAGAGTTGGGAATGTGCGAAGTTATCCCAAGGAGGATATACAAAATCTGAGAAGAGTAATCAGATTGTGCATGCTGATCAAGAAAGTGTGGGGTCTCCAGTACACCACAAGGATGAACCTAAGTCAAGAGAATCTTTGTTGCTAAAGATAGTGTTGTTGAAACCTCAAAAGGAAAGCCAAGAGCCAATTCAAAGGAGATCATTGTTCAAAACCAAGTGTAAGTCACAAGGTAAATGCTGCAAACTCATTATAGATAGTGGTAGTATGGATAACATTGTTGCAACTGAAATGGTAGAAAAGTTAGATCTTAAAAGGATTAAGCATCCCTCTCCCTACAAAGTGTCTTGGTTACAAAAAGGTCATCAAATATTGGTGAATGAGTAGGCCTATGTTGAATTTCAGATTGGACGCTATAGGGATAATGTTTTGTGTGATGTAATGCCCATGTATGTGTGCCATGTATTGCTTGGAAGACCTTAGCAATTTGACAGGAAAGCGGTGCATGATGGACGGGAGAACACATATACCATTGAAAAGGATGTAGAGAAGCACACCTTGATGCCAATAAAAGAGAAAGAAGAGGGAAGCAGCAGTAAGGTGGTGATGGTAAGTGGTAAGGAATGTTTGCATGATTTAAAGAATGAAGAAATTGGTTATGCTTTGTTTGTTAAACCAAAAGTGTTTTATTTTCCTCAAGGGTTGATAAATTGCCTATTGAAGTGCAAGATACTTTGAATGAACATAAGGATATCATTGCATCTGATTTGCCTATTGAATTGTCTCCTATGAGGAGCATTAGCCATCATATGGATTTGATTCTAGGGGCCAGCCTTCCTAACAAAGCTGCTTATAGGTTAACACCCATGGAGAATGAAGAAATAAGGAAGCAAGTGGAAGACCTTTTGAAGAAGGGTTTGATAAGGGAGAGCCTAAGTCCATGTGTTGTTCCTACTGTGCTAGTTCCAAAGAAGGGAGGGCAGACTCCCCGGCGAGTTTTGAAAACTCATTGAGTTTTTTTGCCTAGCGAGTAAATACCACTTTTACTCGCCGAGTTTTTCACAAAAACTCGGCAAATCCAAGTTAGAAACTCGGCCACCTATGCATAAAGGGGAAAAAACAGCAGAATTGAATTTTATTTGTCATTTTCGATGTTCTATTTTGCTGAGAGGGGGAAAAAAATCTTCCAGACACTTGACTATTAATTTCCATTGATTTGAAGCGGATTTAAGGTTGGATTTCAAGCAAATTTGAAGTGGTTTTTGAAGAAAAATCAGATTCCTAGGTAGGTTTTCTGATTTTTTTTCTATTCTTTTTTAAAACATTTTATTTATTTTTTGTTGCATCTAAATGAATAGAAAATCATTCCTAAGTAGTAAAAAATGTTTTTGAGTCATTGGTACAAGATTTAACACCATTTTTGACAAGTTTTGTTGAATTTTTCACTACTTTTTTGAAGAATCTCTAGTTTTTCAAAAAAATCAAACCCTAATAGTTTTTTGTTTTTTTCAGCTTTGAATGATGTCTAAAATTATTTAAACTAATTTAGATAGTTTGCTAAATTGTTTAACTAAAATATTAACTTTGTCTTTTCACTTTGTATGTGTAGGTTAACAGTTAACCATTAATTTAGTATGGCAAATTCTGATTGGCCACTAGAACCATGCTCATCTGGATATGTATGCACCCGTCCTAAAGGTGCTAGAGATGGGACTTGGAGGTATGCCTACGAAGGACCGGAACATGGGATGGTGATTTGCATAAAATCTGAAAAAATAATTAATGGAGGCATAAACTGCCTCAAATACCCACCTTGCAAGCATCGAGAAGCATGATGCTAGAGTATAACCTGGGGCCACCGAAGAGATAAAAAGAGACAATAATGCCTTACTTTCAAGTGGGGAAGAGAAGAAATTGCAAAGGGAGAGGGCAAAACTATCCATGAGAGCACCCATAGCTGAATCTCAAAGTGCTTCAATTAACATTGAAGAAGAAGAAGAAGCACTTCAAGGCATAGCGGGCTCTCGTCATAGCCCATGTATCCGCAAACCCCGCACCACCTCGGCCGCCACTTATGCCTCCTCTAGTAGAGTACCTGGCACTGCTGCATCACCATCAACGACACAATCTATAGGTAGTTATTTTGTGCCCAAGAACACACCTGGAGCACAACCAACATTAGAGGCCACTGGATGGAATAGGGAGGCACATGAGAAAACTGGCATTGCAGCTGCTGATTTTTGGTACTTCAACAACATCCTGTTCAATGTGGCAGATAGTCCTTATTGGCTGAATTTGGTGACCGCAATGACAGTTTCAGGAAAAGGGTACAAAGCCCCTTCTTGCAGGGATTTGAGTGGGAGGTTAGTAAATAGTCCTCTTGATTTCATTTTTAATTGTTTTTCTTGTTTATTAAATCAAAATTGTGTACTATGACCTAATTTCACTTTGTTCTTGTAGGTTGCACACAAATGCAGTTGATAGGGCAAAAGAAGTGGTGGAGGACCAAAAAATTGAATGGAGAAAATATGGCTGCACCATTCTTTCTGATGGGTGGACAGGTGGCAAAAACCGCACCATTATTAATTTTTTGGTAATGTGGTGTTCTTGAAATCGGTTGATGCCTCCAATAAGGTGAAAAATGCAGAAACATTGGCTGGAATGTTGGAGCACGTTATCATGGAGGTGGGAGTAGAGAATGTGGTGCAAATAATCATGGATAATGCAGCAGCATATGTGGCAACAGGTAGAATCGTTTTGAATTATCTCCTTTAGCAATACAAATATAACTTGCAAAAACTAAAAGCAGTTGAAATTTTGAAAAGCAAATATGATGTATTGCATTTGCAATGAAAATTCTCCCTTTCTAGGTTTTTAGGATTTTTTTCCTCAAAATGTTATTTTTTATATGTATGCACCAAAAGAAGCAGGCTGTCCAATCCTGAAAAGGGAGCACCAATCAGATCCCGGGGACATGTCACTACAGAACACTGGTTCTAGTAAAGGGCAGAGGTGGCAGTAAGTAAAATCATATTGGAAGAGGGAGAGATGATCACATGCATTCAAAACTTATTGATATAAGCCATGCAAGAGATAACTACAATAGAGAAAGAAGAAGTGATGATCATAGTTGTGATTACAGAAGAGGCACAAATAAGAAGGCTGTGACATGTTAAAGATGTGGGAAATGATGGCATTAAGCAAACTATGATCAAAACATTTAAGAATTTAAGAGTATTCAGATAAGGATGGTACTAAGTAAGCCGATCAGATTAGATGTAAGCGGAAGTCACTTTGTGTGTAGTGCTTGTCGAGGATAGTATTCAAAAGTCGCTTCGTGTGTAGTGCTTGTTGAGGAAAGTATTCAAATGAGTTTGATGACTTAACCAAAATCTGGTTGACAAACATTAGGTCAATGAAACATATGATGAATAGAAAAGATTTTTAGTGGACCTAAGAAGGTAAAATTCAATACAATTAGATTAGCCAGTATATGTATGGTATGCACCCAAACTTAGGAAGCATTTACTCGTGGTAAGCATTCAAAACGAAGTTATCAAATTGTGCTTAAGAATAAATTGCCAAAGATAAATTTAGTGAAAGTTAGACTGACCCAGTGCATAGGATATGAAGATGGAAAAAACATTTAGATGCGTTATCAAGTTTTTCCAAGGACTGTATAACATGCAGTGGTTGTTGAGGCAAAAAGGATTCCCTACCATTCCAAAGGTTGTGGATTCCATTCATGGACACCTAAACTACATCTTAATACAACAAAGTACTAGGTCTATAGTGATTACAACAAGCAAAGGAAATATATGCAAATTAATGAGAAAAGTTCTATTACGCAAGATTATAACCCATAGTAGATATCCAAGGCTTTCTGAAACGATTCTAGTTTCTAAGAAAAATTTGTTGAAAATGGGAATGTGATACCCATCCTAGGCATGACTGTTGTACTTTAACTTTACACTTTGCCCTTGTGTAGGCAATTTATGTCTATTAGTATTACCTACTTTAATTTGGAGAGGAATGTTAAAGGTTATTTCAAGCATGTTTTTCAATTGTAGAAAACTGACATTTTTCTTGTTAATTGTGCACAGGCTAAACAATCTGCTCCAATTAACATGACTATTTTGTTCAGAAAGGGCAAATGTTTTTTATCTTGTTAGCCATAAATGGGTGCAATCAAAATGTCGATGTTAATCGATTTCATACAGAAGGCAATTTATGAAAATTTATAATCATTGCCTCCCACTTGTTTTTAAGGCATTTCTATGTTATTAATAAGCTTGCAAACATTTACATTCAAATTTTGAAAGTGCATGTCACAGTTTTCTTCATAGAGGCAAACCCTTTTTCTGCTTGAATGTAACTTCACCTTCATGAAATACACCATTAATTCTTGTAGGAGCCAAAACAGTTTGTATGAATGAAAGCAAAATTGTGATATTTTGTGCTTTCTTACTTGATTGTTAAGAATAGAGCTCTTTGCTGATGTTAGCCCACTGGACCATGTCATTGTTGAAACATCAAGAACCAATGTTTCTGAGTACCCTGTTAATGAAATATTTCTCATCAATAACAATTTACACAATTATTAAATAAAAAAACTTTAAATTGTACACAAATGAGTCATAAGAAAGCAAAATCTTACAAATCATGTTGCCTTATGCTTGTAGATCAATTACAAAATGATACATGAATACATCTTGACGCCTTTTCCTTCTAAAGTATAGTATAAACACTCAAAAGCTTTAAAATTTATTAGAAGCAGCATAATTAAAAATATAGCCCTATTTGTATGAAGTTAATGTGGGAACCAGTTGTATTAGCTATACATAAAAAAATGAATGGAACATCAAATTGTGCAAAGGTGTCTAGAAACCTCATACATCACATCCCCTAATATACAATCTAGTTGTCATCTAAACACTCGAAATTGAAAGTTGTCTTTAAAAATGGGATAGTTTAGAAAGAAAACCATCTGACACATCAGAAAATTTATAAAAAAATGTAATGACATTAAATTGTTGGTACTACCATAATATAGCTGCTTTATGATGAGTTATCAAGGCCTACGTGACTGCCAATGACAGTGAGGCTGAGTTTTAACATTTGTTTAGCTTGCTCAATATCAAGAGACATTGCCCAAAGGCAGCTTGGAAATAGAAGAAAAAATTGTTTGGGTGTACATCCTTTCACTTCTTTCGGCGCTAAGATTTACTAGGACTCGAGGATAAACCTAAATCACCCTCATCTTTTAGCAAAAGATTTAATAAGGTTTTTTTATGTTCACAATTTGATTATCAACTCATCAATCTTACAATTAGACTCTTCTTCTAGGACATTGTTTAACTCTAGCATTGTGTCTATTTGTGTTTGAATCCATTGTTTATCATAATGCAAGTAATAAATTTAACCTTGATACTGAGATTTAATATTATATAGCTCCCTAACTATTTTTATAGGCCTATGAGCACTTTGTGAGGGGAAAATTTTGGCCTTTTAGTATCCTATCCAGTTGGGGGTGAAGACTTAACATGACTTGTGTATTACAGTGAAAATTAATCAAGGAATCCTAGACATTTCTCTATTGATGGTTTCTAGGTTTATCAAAAAATGGGGAATGGTGGCATGTATCTATGATATAAGCTCTATGAAGGTGTCCAATTAGCTCACTGGGAAGGCAGCCATGCATATACTCTACCTATTGACTAAAAATAAGACAATTCCCACATGTCACAACAAATGATTTTCTCTATATCCCATCTTCCATGGAAAGAATTTGACTAATTAGCCACTATAAGTTGGGGAGTAGGTTTTTGTGTTTACTAGAAATGTTTTCAATGATGACTTTATAGATTATACCATAGTTATCAAGAGATCGGGGTACTTAATGATGCCAATATTTTTAATATAATTTAATAATTTTAAGAAAATACCATGACATAGAACATTGAAAACAAGAACAGTGGTAATGTTTAACATTAACTTTAAAATTGAACAAAAATTGAAATTAAAATGGGTACAATAGCCAATCTAAATGGTTCAATGAAAGTAAGGTAACATTGGTGTTGAGCACACTCAATATTGTTGGCTAAATAATAAAGGCAATTTCTATTTAGACCATTACAATGACAACAAATCAATCATAGAACAATTTATGTCCCTCTCAAAAAGCGTACGATGTCAGTAGATCCAATCACTATAACTTTGCATGGATTTTTGTCTTCCTGAGGCCTGGTTTCCTTATTTCCCTTCAACTTTGCTTTGCTGCAAGCTTTTTTTTATTTGCCGTCCTTTTTGCATTTTGCCCGAAGTTTTGTAGTGGGATACGTTAATTTCTAGTCGAGGGACTTTGGAGCCGACGGGAGATGGCAGCCAAAGGCATCCTGTGCAGCAGGATGTCTCCAATATCGAAGACGCGCCTCCATCTTTGAGATGCGTCTCAAGGGATACGAGATGTGTCTCTCAATAACCACCCTTTATACACTATGTCACACATGGAGATGATGCTAAACCATTGAGAATCCACATATGCTTTTTCTAACGATTAGTACCACCATTTTTTGGTTTTAGTATGATTCTTCCACAGCTACTAACAAGTACTCCTTGACAACTTTCCAAAATTTATTGCAGAAAGAATTAGAAAAACTATTCAATCCAAGATATTTGACCCTATAGATGAAAGAATATTTTTCGGCTCTTCTTCCTTAAGTGGATAAACAAAATGTTCAAGTTCTTTCATAGTGACATCAAGGTTAGGGGTATGTCGTAGGAGATGGTCCTTAGCATTTATGACACTTTAACTGCATTCTTTTCAATCAGCTCTTTGAAATAGGTTGTGGCATGGTCAATCATCTTGTACAATGTTGTGTATCCCAAAGTTGGCTTGGACAATGTTGTTCATATTTTTCTTGCTTCACAAAGATGTGTATGATAATGCTATACTTGCATCTCCCATTTAAATCTAGGATTCTTGAGTTATTTATTGCCTATAGTAGATTTAATGCTTCTCAATAAGGTAAAGATAATGGATAAATTGATTTTCCATAACAGCAATCGAAAATGTTTGTTGCAATTCAATTCTTGGTAGAATGTATAATTGTATGAGCCATTGGTCATACAGTGTAAGTGTAATGTCCCCTTCTTCGAGCTAGGTATTTGGGAAGGACCCCTTAGCCTATTTCATTCACAGTGGCTAATTTGGGGCTTGGTGAGGGAATATTTTTACTTAGTTAAACTTAAGTTCTCCTACATTATAATTTTTGGACAACTTTAGTTTAATTAATTTTTTATTTACAAGATGAACATGAGCTTAAAGTGACTTTTCAAGTTCCCAAAGTGAATTAAAAATTAAAAGGGTCACTTTATGCAATTTAAAAATAAAAGTTCTTGAAAGTTCGCAAGAAGGATATAAAAGATGTTGTAAAAAGAAAAAGGAAAATCTTTGGGTCAGTTTCATATTTTTCTCATTGTGAAAAGTTTGGAATGTGCGTTCAACTCAAAACCCTCACACGAAAATCTCAAGAGTAAGTTGGCTTCAACAATAAAATATTTCTTCCTAGTCAATTGTGGTGGATCCAAACAAGGTTAACAATTGTGCTAAATGTTCAAAAGGCCAGATACAAATGTATTGTAGTATAGCTAGCAATGTATTTTCTAATGTATGGGGTGATTGGTTTTAAATGTCTAATTTTCAAAAGTGTTGGATTGTGATGATCATCTTGAGGGAGTATAGCACATATGTTCCTAGTCGTGGCATGTGCAAGAAGAGTCATTGAGTTTGAAGGGGTTTGGAAAGTTTTGTGAGGCAATGGCCTCAATTTTGGAAGGGGCACCCAACATATAGGAGTTGTTCGGCATATGGAAAGCCTTAAAGGCTCAATAAACTGTTAGCCGTCCATCTCATGTATCAAGTAGGGAGTCATTCTTAATTTGGTCCATAACAACATATTTGCATACTAATTACTCATCTAGATCAGACTTGAGAATTGTTGGTCCAGCCACCTAATCAAGCCTCTTTGGGCCAACATATTATTTCATTTATAAAAAGGTCAAGTATTGTTATCTCTAATTTTTGTACAAGAATCTCAGTTATGTGATAATCATTTAAAGCAAAAAGTATATGATAAGACTGTTACATTTCATATTCATGTTTGTGAATGCTAGGGGAAAGAATCCAGTAGTGGACATAGGACCAATAACCGTCATCTTTTTGCCAACCTCACCCCCCATTAGTAGACATAGGAGACAAAAAAAAGTGGTAATGGAAAGTCCATTAATAAATATTACATATACCAATAGCGGATAATTTTTTAGCTTTTTTTACCATAATTAGCCCATTACTGGGACATTTGTGCACCACTACTGGGTCACTTGTGCTTAACTACTGGGGCATTTGTCCACTACTACTAGCTATTTTGAGTTGTCTACTATTGGCGCAAAGGTGATTATGTATTGGACCACACTTTGAAATTTGTACTTTTTGACCTTTGTGCACATAACGAATTCCACAATGTGCATTGTTACTACCCACAAGCCAAAACAATAACTTTAAGCAGTTAAGTCACATACGGAGAGAACAAAAAAAAATCGTCGAAATCAGATGAACCATTTAGGAGGTTAAGATGCGCGAAGTTAGCTATGTCCATTACTAGCTCCTTTCCCCTATCATTGTTGTTTTCGCATCAATATTGCATGAGAAATTGTTAAACAATTGCATATCACTCCTGAAATATGCAAAACAAGAAAAGAAATATTATCATGAACACAAAAGATCCAACTTTGGGTTGTTACAATAATTGGGTTAACAAAACTTTAATTGGGTGGTGACAATTTCAGCAAAAGTGATGATACGATCAAGTTTTTCAGCTGAGGAAGAGCCCCCCCCTTTGTCTATTTGTCCTCAGGTAGGTAACATGAGTGTAATCAAATCTATGAAATTGCCATTTTATATAAGCACTAAGTAGGAAGCAGCCACAATATGGTCAAATACTTTACCATCCTTTGTTACCTTCTAGGTTTTTGATACAATTGCAATACCCCATAAGTAACCGTCATACAAAATAGAATCATATTTGGAGGGATTGATTCAATGGAAACTTTGATATGTGGACAGAACACAATGTGTTTGCTCCCTTATTTTGTGCAAATGTGATCATCATCCTTGTTTCCTAAAGAAGAATGAGTCAATTTGGTGAGCACTTTCACATCTATGAAAAAATTGACAATTGGTTAACACACCAACGCTTATAATGTTCCAAGAAAGTATCTTACACCTATAATGTTAAAAAACACCTTTTATTTTTATTTTTCTTTTAGCAATAGTGTTTAAAAACACCTTTTATTTTGATTATAATGATATTATTAAGTTGCCCTTCAAATTAGCTATTATTCAGCCCAACTTAAATAATATTATTAATTATTTTAATTTGAAAGTAGAAGACACGACAAATGCAAATCCAAATTGAAATTGTGGGAATTTCTTTAGTAAGCTTGAAATCCAAGAGCCCAATATCATGATTCTTGAAATCCAAGAGCCCAATGTCATGATCACACCCACAAAGCTGAAGAGATATAGACCTCCACCAAAAATATTGTCCCTATCCAATTCATTAGCAAAGAGTGAAACAAAGTATCCTTTGGCATTGGACCTAACTTCATATTCACCATTGGGCTTCCAAGTATTTTTTCTGACCCAAACATGCACCTCATCCAAATGGAATTGCACATTCAAGTATTTGCATCAAACTCCTTCCATGAAGAGAGGAGACATTCTTTCGAATCCACTAATATCTAGATTGACAACAAGATTTTCTTCTAAGGTTGGGATTCATCCACTTCTTGCCAAAGATGATTCATTTTCCCGCTATTGCAATCAGAAATAAAATCCCTTTTGGGGGGAAATATCCCACCACTGGAACTCATTTGTGAGGGAACTAGACCAAAAGGAAACAAGACTTCGCTCAAAAATGTTGTTAAACGACAATCAAAAAATCAATACAAAATACAACCCTTGCAAATCTCATCCCCAATCCTTCATCTTAGCTAATAATAGTTTAATATCAAAAGTGATTTTACTTTCACGTAACAAGGTTTATATAAAGAGAAAAAGGCTGGTCCTAATATAGACAATAGCTACCATCATAGAGCACAGTCTTTAGAGGCAACCATCATTTTTACCTAAACCCTCATTAGGGTATAATTTTTTATTAAAACCTTATCAACATTTTTCTACCCTAAGTGGAAAAACGAGCCACAAAAAAACAATGGGTATGCGTAAAAACATTTAAGAACTACTTTTGACAATCATGGAAATGCCATTCGCAAGTGTGATGAGCCATAATTACTCAAGATTAATCACAAGTTTTTAGAGTAATGCTTCTATGATGTTAACATTGAAGGTTGGCTTTGTTACAATATTTTCATTATATCACATAAATCTTTCCTGACTTTCCTACAATCTGATAAGTTTGCCATTAAGATAAACAAATATGGTGACAGAAGGCTTCCCTTGATGACACAAAATTCAATTTTTAAATGTTGTTGATTCTTCACTAATAGCATGAGACTTGTCATAAAGCTAGCAACATACTTCTCAAACTTCTCTATATAGTATTTAAAATGAGCTGCCAATTGCATCTGTAAAATGAGTTGGCCATGTCAAATTCAAAAAAATAAATAGTAAGACTACCATGTGAATTCAAAGAATGCATAATTTCTTGGGATGCTATTTATGTTGAGTAAGTGGTTATAATGTTGATTTAATCCAGAGAAATGATTTTTCCCTATGGAATGGAAGTCTCATCTCTCAGCTTAGTTTATCATGCATTTTATTTAGTCTTCCTTTTCTTACAAATAGTTACTACGAAACATTTATGAATTCTTCCCTGTAAAAAAGTTTAAGAAGTTGAAGCCTCCCTTTAGATATATACATTTTATTGCTTTGAATTTTGTAAGTCTCACAAACATATTGAATTTTAATGCCATCAACATATTTCAAAATATATAAGAGTTCCTTTTGACTGGCATGTTGGTAGGCTAATAATGAGACAAGCTTTGATTTTTTATGGTACCATGATATGTCATTTCTAATTCATTTACTATGTTTCTAATTCGGGTACTGGTATGAATTTGCAGGCACGGCAATTTTTTTTCACTTGGGTACAAATACATACATACATACTTGAACACATACATATGTGCGTTCAATACGTACATACATACATATCGATACGTACATACATACATATTATACATGCATACGTGTGTACGTACTTGTGTACCTACATAATTACATACGTACATATCGATATGTACATACATACATAATATGCATGCATACGTGCGTACGTACTTGCGTACCTACATAATTACATACATACACAAATACATACCTATGTACGTACGCACATATGCATGCATACGAACATACATACCTACATCTATGTAGGTACGTAAATACATACGTACGTACGTATTGTTGATGTGTGTTTTATGCACATAACATTTCAGAATAAAATACCAAAGTAATTTACCCTCTCTTGAACAAAATCACCTCAAACGCTAAGGGTAAGATCAACTAAAATGATTCCAAGGTTTCTACATGTCAGGCCTTGACGAGTGGGTAACTCAATGGTCAATGTGAATTGTTGTGTTCACTTGGGGACTTACACAAATGTTCAAATTATCTTCTTTGATCATGAAATATGGAATAGGTGTGCTGACAACTTAGGATTTAGCAATGTAGTTCTGGACTTAATTCTTACTAAAAAAATGGACAAAAGGAATAAGATTCAGGAAATCTATTCTAAGCCTAGGAATGTAGGAAATGATGAACAAGTTTAGTGGAATCAAACTAGGCAAGGTCTCACAAACAGGTATTGACACAAGCTTAGTGCAATCGTCTAAGGTATACTTATGGATTTTCAAACTATTACCATCAAACATTGACACCATCCAAGTTGACGCTTGTCAAGGGGACACGTAATAGTTGAAGTTAAGCTTACTCAAATTTCCAGTTAACCACACAAGGCGCACTTACCAACAGCAAGAGGCTAGTGGTATGGATTAAGGATTCCACACAAATATATTCAACAAATCTTTCACTCAATCTAATAAACATGAAAACAAATTCTAATCTAACTTGGAAGAATTGAGAACCATGAATGCAAAGACAACATTAGAAGAACAAAATCACCAGCAATTGAACAATGATTTAGATTCAAATAGTTGCAGCATATACCAACAATTCTACACAAACTCTCGCTTACAAATGAGAGACAATGAGGTATATATAGAGTCTCATACAAAATGGATGGCCAAGATTTAAACTAAATCAAGGGCCAAGATCATGCCAACAAAACCCAAGAATTGCCCTAATTAATGTTTACATAAAAAATGGTGCCACCAACATATGGCCCGATAGAAAGATACCTTGTCATTAAATAGGGAATCTTCTAAAAAATTCTTCCTTGCATCTCTCTCTCTCCTAGCATATTCCAAGAATCTAGCCAATAGAGAATCTAACTCCTCCATGGAAATGATAGGTAAGGTATCCTGCTCTAAATCAATCACGTCCAATGTATCCGAGCAAGTGTCCAAAGTGTTCTCCTAATCTGGCATGAGCTTCTGCAAACTATGAACATGAATCAACAAAGAGACCAAATCATCCATCTGACTCTTCTTCAAAGAGTCCAACCAACAAAATACATAAGTTTCATCTTGTCTCTTAATTCGGCTAAGTGTAAACCACTAGCATCACTAACATCAACACCCAATAATTCCTCAATTGAGGCAAGGATCTTAATCTGAATATCTTGAATCGACCCTTCCATCTCTATACAACTCAGTTGGGTGTTCTCATAAGTTGATTTCTTCACAGCCAATGAACATTACCAACCATGGAAATCGTATCTGTCTCCACTGTGCACAATGTTCTCGTTGATCAACGTGGACTTGGGAATCTTCTTTAAAGCTCTAAGGCGTGGAATAGTCCTCTCCTGGAGAGGCCGGAATTCTTCCCAAACTCTCTCCAAATACTGGATTCTAAACATGAGCCATGTTGTCCTATCATATGCCTTGACAAACTGAGTAAGGAAATCATCCGCCTGTTTTCTTGCACTCAAAATCCACTTCTCCATCTCTGAGAGTGTATCTCTCGCTGCCTCATAGTGTGAATGTAGTCCATGATCAACTGCAATAGGGGAAATAAGGGTGGGATCCTCACGCTTTATCCCCGCAATATACTCTCTATGTCAGATATTCTCCTCTCTGTACTTCTCCTTCTCTTCAATCCTTCTATCCAACCTTGCGTTGATTGCCCTAAGGTTATCACCAATATACTCTCTATGTCTGATATTCTCTTCTCTGTACTTCTCCTTCTCTTCAATCTTTCTATCCAACCTTGCGTTGATCGCCCTAAGGTTATCACCAACCTCCTGAAATTCTTGCTCTCTTGTAGTACGGCCAAGGTCAACTGAAGTAATCTAGAAATCCATAGGAGTAGCAATGTCCGCCATCACACCTCCAATAGGAACAGTGACTTGTGCAATCCGCATTCCTGTCTCATCTCTAGCTATGTGCAACAAAATCTCAACTCTCTTGCGTTCTTTCTCCTTATTGCTCCTAGCTAAGTAGTCATCAATGTTATCAATAGGTTGTACCTCTATCATCTTCTTACTCTTTTCCATACTTTTCATCAGCCAATCAGGAATAGTGGATATCTCCATACTATCATCGAGACACATATCTCGATCAAGTCTTCTCAACGTCGACATAACATCATCATCATCATCAGGATTACTCCTGGTCAAATCATATACCTCATTTCCCAAATTAACCTCCAAAAGGACAATGGGGGATCACGGTTGATCATCATTCTCATTTGGTGGAGCAGATGTCGTTGTGGCATGTAAATCCTGAATATTCTCTAGTAGTATCACTATCTTGGAACATTGTTGGGTCTCCTTATTTTGTTCTGTCATTTCAACTTCCTTAATTGATGAGACACTGAGAGGGGGTGAAGGAATGATAGGTGAAAGAATGGTGGTCTTTTGCTTGTTCTTCTTGACCACCTCAATCTTCTTCCCTATGGCCTTGATTCCTGGCGTGTTTTCCCTTCTCTTGGGAGTTGACTCTCTTCATTCGCATGAATCCTGACATTACTGATAGTCCTCTGATCATCCTCACAAGTGGATTCTTTCGGCTTCATCTTTTCATAAGTGATGGAAACACCCATATCAATTAACTTATTCATCTGAATACCCACCCATGCACGGGAGAAACTCAAGACCTCTCTCATCAATATCTTCAAATCTATATCTTCTGGTTCTGACCAATTAGGCAATAAGATCGCCTTCTTCATTTCATCTTCATACTGTGGATGCGTATGATCCCTGTCATCTAACACCTGATCGAGAATGAGGAAAAGTCCACACTTCCTCATGAAATCCACTAACGTCCTAGACCACATTCGTCTCTTCATTGCTTGCTCGTGCATCAGGTTGGCCCAATTATCTTCTATGTCTACCTTGTGGATGAACTTCTCTCCCTTGATCCTTCCAACTTTCTTATCTGGATCAAATCTTTCTCTTTTCTTGAAGGTTGCAAATCGATATAATGCAAGCTCCTCACTCACAGTGCTAGCGGATAAGGCACACTGACAAACCTCTAACGTTTTCCCAACTAAGATAGGGAATGTCATGCCTGTCCTGTGCTTCTCTTTCTGAATGGAATCAAACTCTAGAAGCTATCTCACCACTTCCAACAAGATCATTCTGTCGGAAGGATACCTAGGAAGCCTTTAGGGTTCGGATTGAAACCCATGAATCCTAAGGTACGTGAAAATGGGAAACTGTATATACCACGATCCATATTTCTCTATCAGCTCTAGAAGTTGTCTCACCACTTCCAACAAGATCATTCTGTCGAAAGGATACCTAGGAAGCCTGTAGGGTTCGAATTGAAACCCATGAATCCTAAGGTAGGCGAAAGTGGGAAACTGTATATACCACGATCCATATTTCTCTATTAGCTCTGTTGCCTCCTTGGACAACCTCTTGTGGATTTCGCCTTGCATCATCCATGTGATGTACATTGTGAATACATCATTCACTCTCTTATAATCTTCAATTCTATACATGTTCAACTAGGGATAGCACTCATAACTCCTGAATTGTCCTTGCCCATTCCCAACTTCACCTCTGCATATCAATCCTTTGTATGTAACAAACCACGCAAGCAGGTACACCAAATAGGAAGTCACGGCGAATGACTTGGACCGCTCTACATTCAACTGAAAGTCCGAGTTGTCACTTAAGATTCTAGACCAATTTATCAACGTCCCTCTAAGACAATCCTGGATGAAATAAAACATCCATCCATCATATATTGCACCCTGCAGCATCCCCATCACTCGGTTAAACAGGAATACTAAGTCACTATATTCCTCTTTGAAGTTTGTGCACATGAGTGTCTTGGGAGCCTCGGAATGATGAAGCCTAGGCTCGATCATCCACTCTTTATTCACCACGTTCTTACACGCATCCATCTTCTTCATGTATCGATCTTCATATTCATCTTTAGTTACATTCTTCATGTCTGCTCCACGTGGAATTTCAGCAATCGTATCCTCAGCAAGGTAGGCAATGACAACGCCCTTAGGAGTCTTGATCATCCACGAGCGAGGATCATAACATCGTGCACACTCCAGTATAAGCTCACTGCACTGTATGGACTGTGGGAATCCAGCAGCTTGAAAAATACCACTCTTCATAATGTTTACATATGCTGGGGAACGAATCTGACTTCCAACTCCGAACATCCGCCGTCGCATCAAGTTCAGGTTAAGGTTCAGGAAATGCATGTTCGTATCCGTTATCTCCTTCCATCGGGATGACATCTTCGATTCTGGATAGAATCCAGTCTCCAGTATCTTCTATTGTTCTCTCCTTTCCTTAAGTCTGGACTTCAACATCGCACATGTACAAAACTTGAAGGTAGAACTTAGGAAAAAATACAATACTCTCAATAAAATTCTTGACTTCTTAATGATTTAGACTAATTAGGGTATGGAAATCACAAAAATAATCCACACTAGGTAGATTTCAACAATTTAAATACGAAATGTGACAAGGTTAGGGTATGAAACCCTCATGAAATCAGCACCTCCTTATACTTAGAAATTTTGTGCAAATTATAGTGCAAAGGAGTATACCGGATCAAGAGTGACTAAGGAAAGGCGTGAAAGATGGTGTTTTCACACAAAATTATGTCTGAGGAGAGCTTCCGAAGTCAACAATGGAGATCAACAAAGTTTGAAGACAACTTGCAACTATACAAATTAACCTTTCAAAACAAGTTGCAATCACCCAAATGTGCATAAATTTGATGGAAAAAAACTTAGACAACGAAAGCAAATCAAATCTCGAAAAAATGGTATGGCTGGTAAGAGTTAAATTTTCTGAGGACAAGCAGCTATGGCGAAGTTGCAGACCTATAACAACCCTCAAATGGTCAAGTGATTGAGTGAAAATGACTTGAAAATTCTTCCAAAGGTAAATTGACAAGTTCAGAGTTGGCTGGCAATGAAAGTTCAAGTCTGAAAATAGATGGACAGCAAACAATGGAGGTCACCCCTGCTGCAACAATGGCGCCAAAGTTCAAATCTGAGGAATGACAGCAAGTAAGGAGCAATGGGAGTATCAAGCATGCATGGAATCCACCAAAATATGCGGGCCAAAACACTTGCCAAAATAAAAATCGTATTTTCCCAACTATGGCGTCACCTTCAAATCTGGAAAATGTCTTCAATATGCACACAATCTGCCAACAATGGTCTGAGAACAGCAAGTGAGCAAGGCGATATCAAGGAAAATCATCAAGGTTTGGAGTTGAAACCCCAACATAACAAATCACCCCTTCACCTAAACCGTGGATTTCTCCAAAATGGCGGACTTCATCAAAATTGTGGCAAATGATCTTCAATATGCATTCCAATCTGTTGAACCAGGTCTGATAACAGCAAGTAAAAAATGACAGCTTCAAGGGAAAATCGCATTCCAAACACAAGAATTGCTTCTCACCAAAATCGTGGATTTCACCCAAAATCATGGCAAACACATAAAATCGTGGCTTAACCCATCAATGGTAGCCACCAAAGAAATCGCCAAGATGGAAAAATGGAGGGAAAAGATAAGTCTTCAATCAACCTCTTCACCAAAACACTTCATCAAAAATCGCCAATAAGAGAGAAAATCGCCCTTGCGTGGAGACACTTGACAAACTTAACAATAAAATAACGCTGGACTTATCTCTTTAAACTTGCTTTCACCATCAACTTTCACCACACAAGCAATGTGGGATAAAACACCAGTTCTTATACTTGCTTGGTGAAACCGATTTGCTTCTAGAAGGTTGAAAACATTAAATGCGTACTGCAAATCATTTAATTGTTTTTTTAAATTTATTTAAATAATCATTGCTTTTATTAAAAAACAATTAAAACACGGCTCTCTTTATTAAAATATTACAATTTTAATCAAAATTTGACACAGTTAGGAAAATCGATCCAAGTAGGGATTAAAAAATCCCATCAAAATCATTTAAAACGTCAAAATATTCCCGATAAGGGAAAATCGATCTAAGTATGGACAAAATTTCCCAACAAAATTCATCAAAATGCACACAAAATGGGGTTAGGGGAAAACCAACCTAGGTTTGGATGAAAATCCGGACTTCAAATTCACTTCATTCACTCAAACTACCCTTAGTGGAAAATCGGCCTCAGTTTGGATGAAAATCCAGACTTAAAATCATTAAAAATACTCTGAGTGGAAAATCGCCTTTAGTCTGCATTGAGAGTCTGCACAAAAATCCTCAAAACTCGTCACAAAAGACCTGGTGGAAAATCAACCCAGGTGTGGAGTCAAGACAAATGTCATCCACAATCCTATCCATACTCCCCCCTGGTGGAAAAATGTGGGTAGTCAGGATAAATCCTGACACTTAGTCAAAATTTAATGCTTCTAGGGGAAAAACAACCCTAGTATGGATTCACAGTGGTGGAAAATGAGGCAAGTATGGATTTCAAGGGAAATCCATGTCCAATTTGGATTCTGAGTGGGGAAAACCATGGGTAGTCAGGAATATGAGGGGAAAAGCACCTCTAGTATGGAATTTTGACCTTTTAACCCTTAGAATATGGATTTTCATCCGGAAAATGATGATTTTTCCACTCAAAATCACTAGGAAACTCCGAAACTCAATAAAACTCAACTGGACTTAGGCAAATTCATCAAAAATTGGAGCGTAACACAAGGAAATCTATCGGGATAAAGTGCGAAATCAACTTGAATAACTCTCTAGGAGCAAGAAAACAACTCCAGAAGGTCTGAAAACACCTTAGCACTTAAAATCACCGACAAAGATGTTTAAAAAAAGGCTAACGCTCCAAAGGGTCTACACTTGAGACAAAACTAGGATCATTAAAATCTCAATTTTCACGCGCTTGATCCTATAACTTCAAAACCCTAAACGACACTAGGCATGACCAAAACTCCGAGACTCGGACACGGGAAAAACAAAATTGCCCACTAAGCAGCCAAAAACCCTAACCCAACAACGCAAAAATGTAATGTCCCCATTTTGCGAGCATCAGAGTTTGTAAGAATTAGCCTATCATTTGACCCTCGTAGGCTAATAATTATTGATAGAGGGCCTCGTGTGGCAGTTACTTGGTGATTAGAGACATTACTCTTCAACTGGATTCAGGTTTTGGCCTTTGCACAGGTTTTTTGACTCAGATTGGCACACTTACTATTTATAGTAAGTTACTATTTTGGGAGAGTCAGGGTTCCTATTAATAGAAAGACACCTGAGCAGAGCTTATTGGCAGTGTCGACCTTGATTGGGCCTTTGCAGCTATTTCTAGACTCAGTTCCACATACTTACTATTTATAGTAAGTCACTATTCAGGGTTTCTATTTTTAGACAAGCATCCAATCACATGGAGAACAAGGAGAGTCGACTCTTGGCTCAGACGGCTTAGCAATCAAACAAGTACATCAAAAGATATTAAAGTTTAAGTGACTTAAGTGATTTATTTAATATTTTAATATTATTATAAAGTTCTAAAGTAACATTATAATAATAAAGTCACTTTAATATAATAAAGTGCGTTAAGTGAATAATTTAATGTGGAAATAAATCTTTTATCCCACATTGGCCAGGAAGGTGTTTGAGCTCTCTTAAGGAAAGATTAAAAGGAAAGGCAAGAGTTCATTCTCAGCATCCGGTTGATGAATAGTATTTTGATTGATTTTTATTGTGGAGCCTAGGGCTTTCGCAATTTTCTTCTTTGATCATAGGAAACGAAAACTTCCTATTGATAGCAATTTTGAAGGTGTGAAATAACACCTGAATTATTGCAGTTGTGGGAAAGAATACTTCAGTTCTTTTATTTGTGCAAATTGGTGAAGTTTTCTACAAGGGTTTGAAGTTTATTGTTGAAGAACATTTATAGTTGGTTGTGAATCATCCTTCTTTGGCACATGGAGTTATATCATTCTTGTTGGGAGAGATTATCAACAAATTATTCAAGGTTTTAAGAGCAGATTGCAAGTTTGTTCTTGCTGCTACAGTGCGCATGAACAGTGCACGTGAACAGTGCCGTGAACAGTGCGCGTGAACAGTGCAGTGAACAGTGTGCATGAACAGTGCCATGAATAGTGCGCTACAGTGCCGTGAATAGTGCACATGAACAGTGCGCTATAGTAGTTGGAGTTCTATAGAAGGGGATTTAGAGAGGTTGAACAGCTATATATATGTGACAAGGGATTTGCATATGAGGAGAATCAAACCAATATATCAAGGCAGCCATTGAAATACCAGGTTTTCTATCTATGGTCATTGTATTAGAAAATCATTACTTCATTGCATCATTTTCTATTATGATTATATCATGAAATATTTGGAGGTTGCATATGTTTAATGGAGATATAATTTGCATATTCCACATTCAACATTGATCAGCCATTTAGCTTTCATCCCAATTGTTTGCTTAAATGCCTAATGGCTGTAGGTGTACTTTGGGATGCATGACAAGTGTTTGTCTTAATGTCAACTAGCTGTACTAGTTAATTTCAGTCATTACATATGTGTGGAAAGGTCTAAAACAGCGAGTATATCATTTCTATAACAACTTTGCATTGTTAGAAGCTTTCCATAACTTCATTTGCAGCCTACAAACCCAAAGAAGACAAACAAAGAAATCACTACAGCGGCTTCAAACATTGTATGCCAAGTGTTTGACAATATTCCTTGGGGTTCAAATAAGCAAAACAGGGTCAGATTAGCCAAGGGGTATTACAAAAAAGCAGTAAAAGAGGGGGTCCCCGTTAGCAATGGGGTGATGTGTGAAAAGGTCACAACACGTATGTACATACATACATACATACATACATACATACATAACTATGTACATGCCTACGTACGTATATACATACATGCATACATATAATTGCCAAAAAATAGAATATTTAGATACCTCAAATCGATTATTTGAAAAAATGAAAATACTCAAGTCTCAAAATGTCAATGAAAATTCAAATTACAGTCCATATTTAATATTAATGTTCTTCATCAGAAGCATCAAGGTCAATATCAACATTTTATTCAATTTCATGTGAACCACAATCAATTGGATTGCCACTACCACTAGTTGTGTCAAGTGCAAAAGCTGGTTCAATTCCATTTTTTAAACATTTGACAAAACGCCAAATCATTAACAAAACAAGGAAAGTGATTTCACAAAACATAAGCAAACAGCTGCTACATCTGCATAATGTAAATCAACTGAAATCAATCTCAGTAATGCTGATATAAAATTTACTAACCCCATGTTCCTAGGTATAACTCACAAATTCAACTGAAATGATATTTAATTGCTTGCTTCCTGGCATATTCTGATTAAAAATGCTGTCACAGAGTTATGAAGAGTGAAACTGGGGCTTTAATGTATGAAATTATGCTTGGGTACAGTTTGAGTTCTTCCTAGGTGCTTGGGTTCTTTGTGGGTCCTTCACAGCGTTCTTCCTGGGTACGAAGGACCCACAGAGAACCCAGGCACCCAAGAAGAACCCAAACCCTACCCAAGGTCGTACCCGAAACGTACCCATACCAGGACCCAGGCTTTACTAGCATTACCCGGTAACTTAGTTCATTTAACATTCTGATATCGAAAATCTATAATCCATTTAGATATGGACATTTCACTGCTGGATTTTACTTAACATTTAACATCAAATGTCCTATAATTAGGATATCATATAAATTTATCATAGATTTGCTCTTTGTGTATATAACTTTATTGTCATGTGTTTTTTGTAGTTTGTATAGTTATCCTGTGCATCCTTAAAAACTCTTGCTTTTCCTCAACTTGACAATTTTAATTTCAAAATATTGGATTTGGCACATATCCCTCATTTCTGATGGCTATATTGATTATAATTTTAAAACAAATAGAATTACAAACTGGATATTTGACATGAATAAAAACCTGAATGCTAAGAAATACCACAAAGATTAATGAAATTGTAGGCAGCAATGTTCTGAGGACAAATTACACTTTAGAAATAATATGGAGGGCTCTGACTAATTTTCATGGATTACAGAGTTTAAAAAAAGAGATAGTAATATATCCCAATAAGAAGATATATGATACTGAATAGCGTTTCTAGCCATATCATAGGGAGTATATGCTTTCTGGCAATTATTCAAACAGATAAAATATAAACAGGCGATGGCCAACCAAACGAGTGTAATCAGCATTTGCCTCACAGCTACTTTGTATATCATAAATAATGATATAAGATTTGCCAAGCCCCTGATTTTAGATACACAAGTTGAGTAGCAGAAATGGTCAATAACCTACTAAACATACATTAGCAACTACAATCATTTTGAATTTCTTATCTGAAACCTCATGTTTCATTTTAAACTATAACCTTCAATTCCATTCCAATCAGAGTACTCGATTTTGTTATCTTCAATTAATAAAACACTTTCCTGCTTCCTTACTGGAATTCGCTTTAAATAATTTGGGTGATTCTGCAATGAAACTATTAAATTCAAATCTTTATTTCAAGTTCTCAACACTTTTCCTAAAGTCATTGATTAAATATAACGATTTTTAAACATTTATTAATACAATCAAAAGACCAGAATCAATCAATGTGACTGAAATATATCAGAATGCAGGAAGAAACAACAAAAGAGTACCCTGAAGATCTTCCCAACTGAATACATCTAAGTACCATATAATATTATCTATATGTAATGTACAGCTTGACAGGGTCAGAACTTGGGACGAGAATCTGCATGTTGAATGACACAGAATGTGATAGCTATACAACACAAATCTAGATGCGGACATGAAATATAAGTCTTGAAGCATCCATGATCTACAACTGTGAAATCATTTAAAATTAAGTGAGAGATATCTATGGTGATTGCAACATTTGTAGATACATGAGATACAGCCAAATGTAAGACACTCAAAATATATTTTCATTCAATGTATCCATTTGAATTGATTTTCATCCATTTTTCTTAATAGGCAACCCATAGCTAGCTTCAAATTTACTAACACATAAGTCATGTTTACACCAAAATATGTTCTAACTTTTTTCTCGGTATGGAATACTGACAGGTACATACATGTCTTTCGTCCCTTCCCTCCTGTAATGTACCAGTTCTTGCCAGATAGAACTGCATTGCAACCAGCCCTAGAGGAAGGACTTGATCCTTGAGTTTTAATTTTGGACCAGCTCATCTGAAATCACAAACAAAAGGGAGGAATAACAACATGAATAATCAGTGTATAGCATCATCCATTTGAAGCTTCATTATTAGTACTATGACACAGTTTTCCCTCGTAACAAAATTCTAGAGCATCTCTTGTAGATTTGAGTAACTGTAGGTAGGATACATCTATAAGCCTATCAGAAGGGATCCACCATTTTATTATCTACCTTTATGGAAAAATAATTATAATCACATCAAAAGAGCATTTTCTAGACATTCACGCACTGTTTCAAAATCGAGAGAGAATAGATCATTCAAAGCCTTGGATTTCGCTGCTCCACCAAAGACCAGCAAAAATCTATCATTGTATAATGCAGCTACATGCTTTGATCTCGGAGAAGGTCCACTACCCCTGTGAATATTTTTAAAACATGCTAAAGCTTCAAATAACAAAAAGTTTTTACTTGTAATCTTTGGAAAATGTTTAGGACACAAAATAATAATAATCGTAACAGCTGTACTCAACTTTTGATAAAAGTTTTAATGAATCATTGAATGAAAACTGTATAACTATTTGCTCTTAATAATCTCATTAAATAATTAATGATACCATCAGTTGAAAATTCTCACGTTGTTTGTAGAGGAAGCCACATGAGGGATTTCATATCAAAAATGTGCAGATCTTTTAGCTTTCTTCCCTTAGCATCTTCACCCGCAAACAAGATGAGCATTGAACCAGCTTTAGTCACACTTTGGCCACTGCGAGCAACCTACAACAGAATCCAATTTCCATCTTGAGATAATGCCAAATGATACCAACCTCATGGGAACTAAACAACTTTTAGATTTCAATACAGCATGCTAATGAGACGGTTGATAACATAATATTTGGCCCATTTTGTATCTTAAACAATAAAGTTGGTCTTATACTTGGTATGTCAACAATACTTTTGCGCATGAAGATTATATTTAACACAAAATTTCAAGCCATTAAATTATTAAAAGAAAAGAATATACTTTCAGCAGAATCAATACCACAAACAAAAAATATAAGTGCATTGTTATTTTCCACCACCGCTATTGCATGTGACTACTTTTTGGGGATCAACAATTATAATATGCACCCTGGTTTTTTTGTTTTTTTTTGTTTTCTGTTTAAATAGTTTTACAGAAATAGACAGAGATGCAAAGTTATGTTTCAATAGATATATATTGCAATAATAAGAACTGAAACAACACAATCCAAATACAATATTTTCAGGCACCCACAACCAGAAACAATCTGAAAGTACAATTTATCATCAAAACTAGAGATACCCAAATGGTGAAATCTCAGAGCAATAAAATACCAAACATACCCATTTGCTAATTACAAATAATATTGAGAATGACAGGAAATCCATCAAACTGGTACATATAAACCCTAAACGCCAACCTCAAGCACACATCCAAAAGGGGCAATTTAGTGTAGATTTGCTACTGCAGGTCTGGATGCCACCAATCAGCAACCAAGCTCCCTAAAACCCCAATCATCTTCCTCCACAAACCCTCATGTCCCTACTTCATTTGTACAGCCAGCAAGGGAACAAGTATGGCCAGCCCAAGAATGATAAACCTGCCCCCAAATTGCAAATAGTCTCCTCAATCTCCCTTCACAATATCTCTCAAATCTAGTCTGTAAATCTTCTGTTCATAAACTGAAGGTTTTAATCAACTATTAAACCCAAATGTGATTCCAAAATGAAACCACCAATGAATCCTCCAAATTAGATCTTTCACTAACATAGAGGATGTTCCTTGCAAGGGTTTTCGTCCTTACAAAGCCACAAGATGAACAAGCTCAACCAGCTAAGTTTGTTTGCAAAACATCAAATCTCAGTGCGTGCAAATGAGCTCAAATACTGTCTTTTATAGGCTTCCAAAAACCCCACACCCAACCAAGAGGTTTACTTTTAAATTTTTAATTTAATAAAAAAACCTTATATCTCCCCGAAGTTGGCACCCACTCCAATAATGAATAAAGTCATTTTATTTAATATTTGTTACTTTGAACTTTTAAATTTTTAACTTAAACGCCCATATAGTCAACTATTAAAAAAATTAAATAACGATAAAGTCAAATATTTAACTAACTTTATCACTTACCATTATTTAAATTAAATGCAGTGGACCACATGAAAACTCGAAATATCAACATACAATGTATCCACCAACATTCCCAGAATACAAACACTATCAACTGATCAAGTCCAAAATAGTATAGGAAAATTGTCCAAAACCACTCCGGAAAAGGGCGTTATGCAAATCTCAACCACTTGAGCTCAATAAAACACTTGTCACTGCCAAAAGCAGCATCAATTATCATCATGAGCCCCCTAACCCTAACTCATTAGCCTACAAGAACCCACTGAATAAGCTAACAAGCCATCATGCTGAAGGTCTTAAGAAGGGGATGTTACAACGATCTATTATAATCATTTCTTACCAATAACAACTACACTCACCTCATGAAGAAAACTTTGACCAAGCATTTGGTACCTTGAAAGTTGATAGAAAGAGATTCTTAGTTATTTCACTAATAGAAAGCAAAATATTGTACATCTTAGAAACATATTTAACATTCTTAAATGCATAGACAACATTATTCAATATGGAACCAACACTACCATGCCCTTCAACACAATGAGTCCACCCATCCCCTAACGTGACAGCTTTACTCCTCCAATCTTCATTAAAAAATACATACCATCCTTGCAACAGGTATAATGTTTAGATGCACCTGATTCAAAATACCAATTCATCACCCCCATGGAATGTTCATGTCATACAAAAAATGTGAATCCATCTCACCTTTAGCTCATTCACTTTATGCTCCTCACTTTTAGCAACATTTGTGTGCTTTGATCTCATTTAAACTCTTAGGCCAATTCCATCTAAAGTGTCCAGCCTAATTAATCTTCTAGGTGTACTACAGCTTCTTGATGATTCATTTGATAAATTTATAGCGTTCTTCTCATCTTTTCTTTGTGCACTAAATGCATTTTCTGTAGATTTTGAAGTCAATATTTAAATCGAATCCCATGTCCTTTCATCATGCAACAAGTGTAATTGCCTTCTAAAAATCAAGAACTTATTTATCTGCAATCAAGTGTAAGAATTCAACAAATGAATCATATGATGATGGCAAACTCTACCAAATCAGAGCTATCATGTGTAATTGCCTTCTAGGAATCAAGAACTTATTTATCTGCAATCAAGTGTAGGAATTCAACAAATGAATCATATGATGATGGCAAGCTCAACCAAATCAGAGCTATCATGTGTTCTTCATCCACTAGCTTTATCACTTAGCTCTTCCAAACAAGTATTTTCAGACAGATCCACAGTGCAACTTAGACGAAAATACTGAGTTTTGCTAATGCAGCCTGACTCGCCTTGAATGTCTAGAATTTTATTTTTAGATTCTCCACAAAAGTGGTTGCACCAATGGCATTTCAAACTTGTAGAATCAATGCATCTACAACAGATTTCAAAAGAGTTAAAACTCTTCCTTATAGCTCCTCATAGTCGTATTAATCATAGATCTAACCTTTCCTCCTCCAATAGAAATAAAAGAATGCCTAGATTCCTGCCATTTCAAGACACAAGATTACATCAAAGAAAAAATTGAACTAGGAGATTCAACAGTGCTGAAGTAAAACAAGGTTACAAGGAACTTTACATGGTTATTACACACCATGTAGTAAAGTTTCAAGCAAAATTATCCACTAGATCAAAATATAGAAAATTAATTGGATTCGCTAGCATATAAAGGAAAAATTATGAAGTCTAAAAAAAAAATCTATAAAGTTGAACCCTAAATATTTATAAAGTTTTTTAACCTTGAGCATTAGTCTTCTTCATATGTTTTGCATAGTTGTCATACCTAGCAAATGAGACTCTACTTTATATAAATCCCATCAGATCATATTGAACAACTAATATGTCTTGTAGTGTGTTAGCGACCAAAAATGCAAGCCCAGTCCTCTAGCATGTAATGTCCCCTCTTGGGACTTAACTCAATTTGCCCTAGAATTCCCAAATAGGGTTTGGAATGATCCCCCAGCTAGGAGTATACCTATTTCCCAAAATTAAACTGTATATCACCACACTTATCATGCCTTCGATCAAATTACTAAAACTAGAGAACAATTAATTATCCATAATACAATCAATAATTATTATCTTTAGGCCCCATCCTTACTTCTTTCCTAACCTCAATGGAGGACAGGGATTTACTGTCATAGGGCGCTTGGAACTAATCTACAAGTAGGCTCCCTCAAGGTTTTAGGACTCCATCCATACCCCATCTTGGGCTTACCTATCTTGTGAGGATTTACTCCGCCTCTCCCTACACACACCAGCCTATCCTCTTGTAGGCAATAGCGAATGATTCAAGACTAGGCCATTGATAAAATAGTCTTTCATGCATTATAAATGTATAAGAAATTAAGTATAAATCTGATCTATTATTATGATCAAATGCAATCTTATTGACAATGCTCCTTTGTGCATATTTATAACAGAATATATAGAAATGCAGACATAACACAACATAAATGAACAAGTATATGATCATAAGCATGATACAGCATACTAGTCTGTTGTTCTGCTACTGATAATATTTTAATCTCCTTATTTTCATATTCTAGATCAACCAAAAATAGAAATCTCATGATGTTAGAAATATGTTCACTGAATGCTAATTGTTCGGGTGATAGCTGTACAATTATTGGATAATTCTAATGTTGTGAGTTTTGACTGTTTAAAATTCATAAAGTAACTTGACCTAGTGACCAGTCATTGCATATAGTCTAGTCCTGACAAATAATTAGTTATTCATTTGCTTTCTCATATGTGCTAAGCTCAAATGCACTATCAGCCATCGAAACAAGTTTAAACAAAATGGCATATCATCACTGAAATTGGAAGATTCGTTACTTCTTTATTTTGTTTCTTAGGCCCTCCACTCAAACCGTATCTGTCTATATCCTCAACATGAGGTGGTTCATCTACAATATTAACACTGCTAATATTGTAATCTATCATTGCATCTCTCTCGATCATGACCCCTTTGGCAGAGGTATCAAACAACTTTCTTTGAATGTAAATGCTCACGAGTCACTATATCTAGTAAACAACATCTCTTTATGTTTGTTGTTTAGATTCCTTTTTCAGGTATTAAGCAAATATAAGTGTAAAGATTCCACAATGCAGTTGACTTCTTATAGCATATAATTATGTTTAACTAAGTAGGCTCCCTCAAACTAAACTATTCAAGGATGTAATTTCAATCAATGTCTTTTCATGTAAAAGTCCATGACTCTAGAAAAATAAACTATTATATACTTATAATGCAAAATCTAGTTTTTGGAGGATTCTTCAAATTTCAAGATCCTTCGGCGATGCCCCTTGACCCCAACTTGGGGGTGCTGCCCCCAAACCCCTGTCGAAAAATATAGGGGGAAACTGAGCTGATGGAAGTGGGGAAAATTTGAAGAATCCTCCAAAATCTAGTTTTTGGAGGATTCTTAAATACTAATATAAGTATATAATAGTTTATTTTTCTAAATATATTTACTTTTTAAATTAAAATAATTAATAGATTTTAATATAAGAAATAAATAAGTAAATTTAAAATAAAATAGTTATTAAATGATTTTAACATAAGAAATAACGATACAGCTATATAGTTATTTCTTATGTTAAAATCATTTAATTATTTTTTATTTTAAATTTACTTATTTATTTCTTATATTAAAATCAAATAATTATTTTAATTTAAAAAGTATATTATTTACTTATATAGGTGTTTAAAAAATTTTTAAATAATATTATTAAAATTTATACATAAGTAATTTTAATTTTCTATGTTAAAATTACTTAGTTATTTGTTAGGTTAAAATCATATAGTTATTTCTTATGTTAAAATCATTTAAATATTTTTTATTATAAAATTACTTATTTATTTCTTATATTAAAATTAAAACAGTGCGAGACACACAATGGATTTCAAAGAATTGATTGAATTAACAGAATGAGCAAGACGCTCATAAATAATACAAGAATAGCAAGTTTCTAATAAGAAACTGCTGAGAAGATCAAAGACGATCTAACCAAAATAGAATATACACTATTGAGCATTAATACTAAAATTAACATTATTTTAATATTCTATTACCCTCCCTTAATGCTCAATCTATTAACTACACCTATAGACCCCCTGAATTTTACAAATTTATCAGGACCAAGGGGCTTGGTGAAGATGTCTGCTGGCTGCTCCGAGGTAGGAACATACAGCAACTGAATGAATCCGTCTTCAACCAGCTGTCGAATATAGTGACAATGAGTTTCCACATGCTTGGTTCTTTCATGGAAGACTGGATTCTCGGCGAGTTTGAGCACTCCCTGATTATCACAGAACAAGGGAGTAGGAACTGCCTGGGAGACATGCATATCCGCAAGCATTCGTCGAAGCCAAACCGCCTCACAAGATGCCTTAACTGCTCCCCGATACTCTGCTTCTGTCGAGGAGAGAGCCACTGCCTGCTGCTTCTTACTAGTCCATGTGACAGCACCAGATCCCAAACTAAACACATACCCTGCTGTAGACTTACGGTCATCAACCGAACCTGCCCAGTCAGAATCTATGTAACCATTGAGTATAGGATCAGAACTCCGAGTGTACAGAAGTCCAAAATCAGGAGTGTCACTCACATAACGCAGCACACGCTTCGCTGCTATCCAATGATCAGCCTTGGGAGCTGTCATGAAGCGTGAAATGTAGCTCACTGAAAAACTGATGTCAGGTCTAGTGGCAGTAAGATAGATGAGGCTGCCTACTAGTTGCCTGAACAGAGATTCATCCACAACTGGTGAAGATGACTGAGCTGAAAGTTTGAGCCCGGGTTCCATAGGAGTAGAGGCAGGTTTGCAATCCTGCATTCTGAACCTGTCCACAAGACTTCTGGCATACTTGGACTGAGAGAGAAAGATACTGTTCTCAGTCTGCCAGACTTCAACTCCTAAGCAGTAATGTAGAAGTCCCAAATCTGTCATATCAAAGGTGCGACATAAATCCTGTTTGATCTCAGTGATCAAATGTGCTGAACTGCCAATAATGATTAAGTCATCCACATAGACAACCACAAACAGAATATCATTACTAGAATGCGATGGACTCCGCTGAAAGTTATGATCTGTCAAGTACTTATCAATTTTCATGTACCAAGCCCAAGGAGCTTGTTTCAGACCATAGAGTGCTTTGACTAGTCTACAGACCTTCTGTTCTTGACCAGCAACCTTGAATCCTGGGGGTTGCGTCATGTAGACTTCTTCCTGTAAGTCACCATTCAAAAAAGCACTCTTGACGTCCATCTGATGGACTTTCCAACTGAACTGGGCTGCCAAAGCAAGAACAAGCCGTATGGTACTCATTTTGGCTGTAGGAGCAAAAGTCTCCTCGTAGTCAATGCCTTCTTTCTGTGAGAACCCACGAGCAACAAGACGAGCCTTATACTTGTCTAGGGTTCCATCAGCTTTGTATTTTACTTTGTACACCCATTTGCAGCTAATGGGCTTCTTCCCTGAAGGAAGATCAGAAAGGGCCCAAGTATGATTCTTCTGAAGACTCTGGAACTCAGCTTCCATAGCCTGTTCCCACTCAGGTATACCTTTAGCCTCTGAATATGTCTGAGGCTCAAAAACACTGTGTATGTTAGCCATGAGAGCAAAATTGACTGTATGCTGTTGTTTGCTCTTATTACGTGAGGTTCTACCCTCAATGAGCTCAGTATCCCTGAGATCACCAATGGTCTTGGCCCACCATTTAGGCCGGAGAGTAGAAGTGCGAACATCTGGAGGAGCTGGAAGAGGCTCAGGATCAAGAGCAGGAGGAGGATTGTTCTCCGAAGGGAACTCAAGTAGTGCATCATCGAAAATAGATTTTGCATCATCCCTCCCATCAGGCGAACCTAATGGAATAAGAACAATGTGAGGCTGATCCTCAGAACTCTGCTCAGAAGAAGGGGACTAAAAAAATCCCCTGTGTTCATCAAATACAACATCACGACTGAAGATAAGACGTTTAGTGTCTATATCTATTTGTCTGTAGGCCTTATGGTGATCACTGTATCCTGTCATCATGAGTTTCTGACTTTTGGAATCCAACTTGGAGTGCTTAGCATCTAGAATCCAAACATAGGCAACAGAGCCAAAAACCTTCAGGTGGCTGATCTTCGGCTTCCGACCTGACGAGACCTCTTCTGGAGTCTTCCCCTTAACAGCCTGAGTAGGAGAACGGTTAAGTAGGTAGACAGCAGTAAACACTGCTTCAGCCCAATACTTATTCGGAACACTCCTGTGTTGTAACATAGAGCGAGCCATCTCAACAACCGTATGATTGCGACGCTCGACAACACTGTTTTGCTGAGGAGTGTAGGGTGTAGTCAATTGGCGTTTGATGCCATGGGTATCACAGAAGTTGGAGAATGCAAAAGAACAAAATTCCCCCCCGTTATCTATCCTAAGAGTAATGATACTATGTCCAGACTATTTTTCAACAAAGGACTTAAACTTCTGAAAGATACTAAATACATCTGATTTATGTTTAAGAAAGTACACCCACATCTTTCTACTAAAATCATCTACAATAAGCAAAAAGTATTTGCAACCAGTAACAGAAGATGTATTCATAGGACCACAAATATCAGCATGAAGTAATTGAAGTACCTTAGATGCGCGCCAAGACTTTCCATGTGTGAATGAAGTCCGATGCTGTTTGCCAACTTGACAGGCGCCACATACTCCAAGATGCTGAGTCTGAATATCAAGTAACCCTGAAACAAGTCCCTCCCGAGATAGCTGAGAGAGATACTGAATGTTGAGATGTCCATATCTCTGATGCCACAAAGTGCTAAGAGGAGAAACACGAGCTGCCAGAGCCACTTCAGGAGAATCACCAGTGTCAAGAAGCCTATATAGGCCATGATCCTCTAGACCAACAGCAACAGTAAGACGAGTCTTCCGATCAATGATCGAGCACTTGTGAGCACTGAACACCACATCTAGTTGAGGAGAATTCCTCATAATCTGGCTAACAGAGAGCAGATTAAGTTCCATTCCAGGAACATAATACACATTCAAAAAAAGGAGAGTCCTGCCACCAGACTGAATCTGAACAGTGCCTCTGCCAACAACTGTATACTCCTCACCTCCGCCAAATACAACGGAATCACTGAAAGGTGAGAAATCTGTAAACCAGTCACGCCGATGAGAAAAGTGACGTGATGCACTAGAGTCGATGTACCAAGCAGAAGACCTGGCATGATCTGAAGACCTCTTAGCCATAAAGGCATAAAAGGCAGACTCTTTCTGCTCGGAATGTTCAGCAACATGCGCCTTCTGGTGTGAACCTCCCTGCTTCTTTTGTTCAGAAGCGAGCCTCTGACAGCAATCTTTCTTCATATGACCGTACTTGTGACAGTAATTGCACTGCACATTTTTCTTCTTAGCTCCATCCTGTGTCTGAGAAGAGCCTTTCTGCTGAGAAGACTGAGAGGACTGAAATTTGCCTTTATCCTTCTGAAAGGATTGAGCTGTGAAGGCATTTTCCGAAGAGGCTGATGTAGTACCACTACCAAACTGTTGTTTCCAGCGATCCTGCTGTAGAAGCTTGGTGCACAATTCTGAAAACTTCAGATCAACATTAGTGGAAGTAATATTGAGGGTCTCAATGAAGTGTTCATACGATTTCGGAAGACTTTTCACAGAGTGATTACTACCATGTCTTCTTCCTCCATAGTCCGACCAATAGCTTCGAGCTGATCTCGAATGTCCTTAATCCTCGTGAGGCGTTCCTGTAAGGACATACGTTCGTCCATCATAATGGAGAACAGCTGATTCTTTAGAAAGAATGCTCGGCTCTTGTCGGATGTCTCATGCAATTCCTTCAGATGCTTCCAAATGTCAGAAGCTGTCTTGCCGGAAGGAATCTGCGGTAACTGATCATCAGTCACTGAGAGTTTGAGAAGCATAACTGCCTCTCGATTGCGTTCATCAAACTTATCTTGATCTGCACCAGGTGTACCAGGATTGAGCTCTTTTCCCAAAACAAGCTGGTCAAGACGCCTATATTCAAAAATGGTCAACATACGCTGTTTCCAGATGTTGTAATTGTGACCATTAAAGCGTCGACTGCCTTCTAACATCAGATTGGTGAGAGAAGCCATTTGCATGTTTCCCAAAAAAAATTCCGGCTGACCCAGAAAAATCCAAAGACCACCCAGAAATGCGTGCGAAAAACCCAGAAGGAATCTGCTGTCAGAATCTAGATCCGCGGGCTCAAAAATCGAGGCACCTAGAAAAACCGGGCAACTACCCAGATTAGATTTCAAAAAACCCACCAAAAATCTGCAAGAAAAATTGGTTTTCGATAAAAACTGGAAGGTTTAACACCTTAATCGAAAATTGCAGAGGTCATGGGCGCCATAGTTTTCACAGAAAATGTCATCGCCGAAGGTACAGATCGCGGGTTGCAGGTCACGCGTTTGCAGAGAGTTGCAGGTCGCACCGAAGTTTGCAGACGCACGTGACGCCGAAGGCAGGTTGTAGACGCCGAACAACGCTGAAAACAGGTTGCAGGTCTGCAGGTCGCGATGCCGGAGGTCACGAACAGGCGGAGATTGCAGGCGCCGAGGGTTGGGTGCATGTCGAAACGACGAGAGGCGTCGACACTGCAGGTCGCGCGAACACAGGTCGCGACAAAACGCAACGGCCTTGCAGGTCGAGAACACAGGTTGCAGGAAAAAACCGCGACTACCATACAGGTCGTGTGAACACAGGTCACGGGAAAAAACGCGACGATCCAACCCCAGAACCTAGGCAAAAAAAAAATTTCGATGAATTTTTCCAGAAAATAATTTCGAAAATTTCCACTAATTGGAAATTAGGATTAAAAAATTTTCGAAAAAATTTCTCCTGTAGCTCTGATACCATAAAACAGTGCGAGACACGCAATGGATTTCAAAGAATTGATTGAATTAACAGAATGAGCAAGACGCTCATAAATAATACAAGAATATTTACAAGAATAGCAAGTTTCTAATAAGAAACTGCTGAGAAGATCGAAGACGATCTAACCAAAATAGAATATACACTATTGAGCATTAATACTGAAATTTACATCATTTTAATATTCTATTAAAAATCAATTAATTATTTTAATTTAAAATGTAAATATATTTAGAAAAAGTAAACTATTATTTACTTACATAAGTATTTAAAAAAAATTAAAATAATATTATTAAAATTTATATATAAGTAATTTTTATTTTCTATGTTAAAATCACTTAGTTATTTGTTATAGGTTAAAATCACTTAGTTATTTGTTAGGTTAAAATCATATAGTTATTTCTTATGTTAAAATCATTTAATTATTTTCTTATTTTAAAATTACTTATTTATTTCTTATATTAAAATCATACTTTTTAAATTAAAATAATTAATTGATTTTAATATGAGAAATAAATAAGTAATTTTAAATTAAAATAATTAATTGATTTTAATATAAGAAATAAATAAGTAATTTTAAAATTAAAAATAATTAAATGATTTTAACATAAGAAATAACTATATAATTTTAACCTAACAAATAAATAAGTGATTTTAACATAGAAAATAAAAATTATTTATATATAAATTTTAATAATATTATTTTTAAAAAAATTAAATACTTGTATAAGTAAATAATAATTTATTTTTTTAAATAAATAAGTAATTTTAAAATAAAAAAATAATTCAATGATTTTAACATAAGAAATAACTATATGGCTGTATCCTTAAAATGCAATTTGATACTTACTATTGATTTCGATGGCAATATTTATCAAACTACCATATAATTATTTCTTATGTTAAAATCATTTAATTATTTTTTATTTTAAATTTACTTATTTATTTTTTATATTAAAATCTATTAATTATTTTAATTTAAAAAATAAATATATTTAGAAAAAATAAACTATTATTTACTTATATCACTATTTAATTTTTTTTTAAATAATATTATTAAAATTTACATATAATATATATCTTACAATTAATTATATATTGTAATAAACTTTCTATTAAAATAAATTTAAAATTTAAAATTTAAATATATAAATTATTATAAAAAAAATTAAATATATAATTTATTATTTATAATATTAATTATTTTACTCATTATAACTTTTAAAAAATAAAAATATAATAAATGAAAAAAACAAGGTAAAGCCGCAATGGGCAGGACGGATGTAACTAGCGGATGTGACGGATTGTACGGGCCTGGGAATGATTGGCCTGATGGCATGAGGAGCATGGAGAAGGCATGGCATGGGCGGGCCATTTTGTCCGCTGCATAGCCATTTGCCCTCAATGGTTTGGTGTGATAGTGTTGGAATCACAAGGGGGACTTACGTTTTGCTTGAACTCTTACTTGAATGGGGTTGGAACATGGAAATTAACTTGATTAAAATAAAGACAAAGGATTGAAGGTTTAGAGAAGTTAATCTAGTCCTAAGAATGTAAGAAACTATGAGTGACTTAACTCTACTAGACTTTGTTTTGCCATGCAAAGAACAACTCCACAAAGCTAGTGCGATCTTCTCAAGTAAGCTTATAATGTTCAAATCGCCACCAACAACATAGACACCATCAATGTGATGCACGTCAATGGGTGAGTAGCAATCGAAGTTGAGCTTATATAAACAGTTCAGTTGACCACGCACAGTATTTAGCAATCTGCAAAATACAAGTAGTAAGAACATGCGAATTTCACCATTAATCATCCACAATAACTTCCATTCATCCTATCAACATTAAAACAAATGAGAAGTAGAGACCATGCAAATTGTTGAATCAACACATGAAATTCGCCATATCTTCAATGAAAATAGTATGCTTCTTGCGACAGAGTATTGGCAACAATCTCTATTTCTCCTAGTCTATTAACCTTTACAAATGAGAGAGTGGAGCCTTATATAGTTCTCAATACAATTGAATGGCCCGGATCAAATCCACATCAATGGTCAAATTACATAACATAATATTTAATGCTTGACCAATGATAAAATTACAATAAATAGGGCAAATGTCCTTCCATGAATGTTGACCAATGAATGTGAGGTTAGGTACATCAAACTATGTCCCTCTGCATGTGGTAGTTATCCCCTTCGTTGGATGAGTCAAGTGCATTGAATCTAGATGCTTTGACTTGGAATAATGTGATTAGGTCGATGATGACTAAGAGCCACCTCAACTACTTACTCCTTGTAACTCATCACAAAGTGATTCGAACAATATCTCTTTATACTCAACATTTTCAATTGCTCCTGAGATGATGATGGTTGGAGATATTCCCAAATTGCATCATCTTATTTGACTTGATCACTTCCACCTATCCTTCATCATATTTGGGAATTTCACCTTACGATGTGATTCATCTTCAATCTTGCAATCATTCACCTCGAAGTGTATACCTAGTCTTGGAATTTCCTTGAGGTACTGACTGTGATCTTGGATTTCCAAAGGAAATGCAAGATTGTCATAACATTTCCTTCATCATCAATATGATGTCTTTGACTATCCTAGCTCTTGATCTTGCATGCTCTTTGTTGTCTTCTTCATCTTTCATTCAACAACATCCTTGAAGGTGTTGATCATTCATCCTTGAAACATGATTCCTTCACTTGTGTTTGCCCTTCATTACCTTGAGAATGCATTGTTCTTATTCTTCCCTTTCCAAGCTGATGAATCTTGGGAGTGTTCTTCATTATAGAGCAATCAGCTTCCTTGCTTAGCTCAATAACTTCCATTGTGAAGTCCTCTCTCTTGCATTGTTCAATCCTCCTCGCCTTGCTGAAGTGTTGTGGAGAGATTTCATTCATCAATGCAATCTTTCCTTGAAATACTTGCAGCTAGTTCCTTCACTCTCTTCCTTAACCACCTGCAAAAGCAAACAGGATATCATCAAATATGCCTCCCAAATGAGGGTGAAATGGTGCTCCAACTTCTGATCTCATATCTGATTTTACTGATTTCAGGTCTGATTGGGGTTTTCAGTCTGATATTTCACCTTTTAGAGGTCTGATTGGTGTGTAGACAAGCTTGCTGCACTTCACCAAGACTCTCATGGATTTGGAGGGGCAAAGGAATGGGCTCAAAGACTGTCGTGGATTTGGAGGGGTAAGGGAAGTTTTCTTAAGACTCTCGTGGATATTGGGGGGCAAAGGAATTTTGCTTAGGACTGCCGTGGATTTGGACAGGCCAGGGAAAAGTGCTAATGATGGCCATGGACTTGGGCAGGAAGGAAGTTTTCTTCCTTGTGAAAGTTCATCCTCTACATTAAAGGTTCTGATTGCCATCTTTGTCCTGGAGCTGATCCCAATCTTCATGCCAGTCTTGATCTACTTATGCTTGCTGATGAAGTCCCCTTAATATGTATTTATCTTGGTCTTCTTCTTGATATTGCGGTTGTCATCCACTTCCTTCCAGCCATGGATTTGAGGGGATAAAGGAAAAATTCTGATCATGGCTGGGGATTTTGGTGAGTAAGGGAAGAATGTCAAGGATGGCTGGGGTTTTGAGGGAGGGGAGGTAACCTAGGACTGTCGTGGATTTGGAGGGGAAGTGGAAAAACTTGCAAGGATTGCCTCCCTTAAGTCACGGTTGCCTTAATCACTTTCACGCTTCATCAAACTTATTGTTTTGCTTGATGAAATATCAGAATGTTGCACTTACCATTGCCAAGTCGTGGATCCTATCAAGTCAAGGACAAAAATAATCATCCACCTTCGTGGTCATGGATTTGAGGCAATGAGGGAAGTATTCCTTCCTAGCCGTGGATTTGAGGTGGTGGGGGAAGATTTGTCATGATTGTCGTGGATTTGAGGCAGTGAGGGAAGTATTTGCTCTTTATTCAGTTTTGCTAACTTCAACACTTAGCCTATCCATTTGCTTGCACCATCATGTTGATTCTTATTCAATTTACTTCAAAGCCTTCTTATACTCATTCATCAAGGCAACCTCATCATCACTTCGGCCTTGATCAGTCCTCATCAAGCACTTCATCTCAACTGATTGCTTATCTCTCCTTGATCATTCCTCATTTATATGATCTAACCTAAAGATATCCACTTGCTCGCTTGATTGCTCATCATACTTAAAACTCATATCATGTCCTAACTTGAAGGCTCCCCTGTGGAGCATCACTTAACGATCATCTTGACTCGCACCTATCACTTGACTGTCATCTATCACTTAAGCACTTAGAGATGAAAGGACTCCAAATCAATCCAAAGGGAGACCTGACTACTACTTGACTGCCTGACTTGATCACATCCTAACGACAGGGCATTGCATCCCCTCACAAGCAAGAGGTTAAAGACTTAAGAAACTATTGCCAAGCTAAATGACTAGCCAAAACAACTATGCTAGAAAGCGAAAAAGTCAGGGTCCACATTTGCAATGTGGCGATGTGTGAAAACATCACAACACAACCTAGAACAAACTTATAGTCAAGAAATCGGCTCTAAGACCAAACCTTGTTACATTTTGCATTCTTGTATTTATAGCATTTCAATTGCATGTATTTATTTTAGCAACCCAACCCATTAAGGGTCACGTGATTCTAACAATCAAAGCAATTAATGCACTACACCATCCTATAATAAAATTGGCATTAGATGATTTAGGACAAACCAAAATGTCCTTATTGTGCTCATAGAGTTGCCTTGGATGTGTTTATAGATGTACAATGACTAGAGTTTCCATTTATGTCATTCAAGCATCCATACCCACTTTCAATTTCTTCAAATGGCCTTGTGTGTGGATCTGTGTCTTTGATGGGCTCAATCTTATTTGTCAATTTTTGTGGTATTTTAGGGATTGTACATGTCCATGGCATTCAATTCTAGTCATTAATGGCATCCTTGGAGTAGAAGGGTAGGGAAGTGAAATGCTCCATGTAAATGCCAAGGTTCCATGAAAACCCATGCCTAAATATTTCCCAAGAGTAAAACTAAAAACACATCACATGCCTGATGATTAGGACCTCGAGAAAGTGCATGTCAAGATACCAAAAGGGATCAAGAGACAAGAATTGGTGAGTTCACATTAAAGACAAACGTTAAGGCGAAAATCCACAAGCTCAAAGAAATAAGTGGAATGAGAGGTGGGATCTAGGGTTTGGGCCTTATGAATGTTAATTTACCTCTTGGGAACGCAACATTCAGAATCGTGGGAGTTTAAAGAGGGAAGTGAAAGGACCAAGTGTCAAATGCATTTTTGGTAGGTGGTACGACAAAGTCCAAAACCCCATAACCAAAAAGGAATATGTTAGGGATCAAGAACATGGGGTCTCCAATGCTAGAAAGAAACAAAGTAAGAGCATAATTGTGTGAAAAACTTTCGAAGTTTGGAGATTGGTCATTGCATAACACATCACCCTTTGGAATAATGGTACAAATCCACAAGCTCAAGTTTGTCAATAAGGGAAAAACCAAGTAAATATAAGCCCAAAAATCTAGACTACATGACAATGCAGGAAGTGAGTGTCAACTATACCAAGGACTCTAGTAGGAGAAAAAAAAAATAGAAGAATTAGAGAACCATGGGGTTTCGAGGAATAAGGGGAAAGCATGTCAATAGAGAGATGTCTGAAAACTCGACAAAGGCCAACAACAAGCATTAACACCCTTGGACTTGGAAATTATTTCAATTTTTGCAACTTGGTCACATGACTAAGGCACAAGGGGAGGCAAAGAACAACACCAAGCATGAATTTTACTAAAGGCAGCCCCATCAATTAAATTCTCAAATCATTAACAACGGACAAAAACAAGCATTAGCACCTTGTACTTAGAAATTCTTTCAATTTTTGCAACTTGGTCACATGACTAAGGCAGGAGGCAAAGCACAACACCAAGCATGAATTTTACTGAGAGTATCCCCATCAATTAAATTCTTGATATGTATAGTTTCAGTTTAAACTTCTATGGGTGAGGGCCCTAGTAGAACACTAAATCATTGATCAAGAAACACATTTTTTCTAAAATACAAACTAGTATGACTTTGTTTCCCAATTGCTAAGGCTACCAAATCTATGTCCCAAACTAATTCAAAGTTCATTAAACTGTTTTCAACTTTAAAACTGAAAATAAATTAAACAAATGACAGCAAAATCAAATCCTTAAATTAAGCAGGATCAACTCAATTGGTGAAGTACAACTCATCAAAAGTAGGGAAATAAAAAATATTAACATAGATGCACTTTATATGGCTTGCACATAGTACTACAAGGGACAGTAAAGAGGGGCCTCGAGGCCCATCATTGCCCTCATCAAATCAGAATGATGCTACAACGCCATTAAAGATAAACAGAGACGTGAGATAACCATCACCATTCTTGTAAAGACAGTAGAAGCTAAGAAATGGTAACACCTAGAGTTGATGGTCTTTTATCACTCCACATCTGGCCAAAGAAAGGTTGACATTAGCAGGCATAGTTGGAAAGCAATAGAGCTACTTAGGAACATAGATTTGGGCATTATCAACCCAGTTTAAAGCAACCTTAATAATAATTTTTATAATTCAACTAGGGTAGTTGACCACTTTTTAAGTATACATATTTCAAAAGATGTCCTTAGTTTTGAGTTAAGTGCTAGTATGAATACATTTGCCCTTCTCCCCTATGTTGAGAGAGGAGCATGTTATGGTAATTGCTTAGCCAGCTGACGTAATTTCCAGTATAATCATATAATATAACATCTTTAAAGACCAGTAAAAGTGATTAATGCTGTATGTTAATGTTAAACACGGCTTATTTTTGGTTTTTCATTCAATGACATCTCTATGTTTGATTCAACTTCAACAAAAAATTCTAATCTGTCCCAAACTCTAGAAAAGCCCAAGAATACTGTTAAAAAGTCATTTGAGAGAGTACCGGGATGGCTCCTTTTGCTTCAATGCTTGACCAGCTTTCACTCTCCATATCAAATGCCCATACTGCAAAACACAAGATAAATGTAGAATCAGCATTACTTTCAAAAATAAGAGGATTTGGAGCCAATTCATTAGAACCAAACAGATTAAAAAATAGCTCAGAATAAGTCATATATCCACCAGAAACAAGAAAAACAAACAGATTAGAAAATGTTTCACAAAGATCCAGCATGTGCCCACCTGAAACATGATCAGAGGGTGGATCCATCTGCCCTCCAATCAAAAGAACCTTTTTACCCCAGGAAACCTGCATGACAAAGGCATATTATGCATCTGATTTCTAGTATTAGTCTATGACCCTATTGACTTGGCTTGAAAAACGCCTGTGATTTCTTATATAATTCTTATTTCTAAGAAATCATAATGTTCTATCGTATTAAACTCTGTGCTTGAGTTTTCATAATCTCTCAGTTCATACTCGTTACTCAAGAAATAGTTACAAGCTTAGGATACCATACTCCTACTTTCTGCTAATATTGGATCCAAAACCTGATTATGTTTTCACTTTCATAATTCATTCATATTTCATTTAAAAAAAAACTTATAAGGGATTTAATCACTTCTGTTGATGTATTTACATGATTATTGTATATAAGTCACAACCAAAGAAGAAATAATATCTGAAGCCAATACAGCGACTTTATTTTATGCTATAAGATACAAACATTATTTACAGGTAATTTTATTTTTTAGTCTTTAGAAACGTGTACATGAGTGGCAGTTGCATAAACTGTTATATCTATCTCTCAAAAGGTATTTATGTGGATTGTTATATTTATCACGAGTTTATTTACGAAGAAATCATTTTCCCATTATTGTGATTTAATCTATTATTGCAATGTTTTATTTAAAATAATGTTTCATTCTGTACATGGTTATTTATTTTTTGATCATTCCCTATTCTATAGAGCCCATTGGTTATGATCCTTTCCATAAACCTTAAGTGGAATAGCTATCTACTGGTACACAAAAGTCAATCCAACCTCCAAAACTACTTAAGAAAGATTTAAGAAAGCTTTTGAGAAAGAATTCAAATTGCTAAACGATGACAATGAGATTATAGCAGATATCTACAATACAAAGCAAGGTAAGCATGAGAACATAAGGGCTTATGACCTGAGGCTTAAAGAACTATCGGTGAAATTAGAAAAGGAACCAACGGACAGCTTAAGAAAAGATGATTCATCAAGGGCCTTATCCTCTCATTATGAAAGAAAGTGAAGGTAGTGCCTCCACTGTCCTACACCAAAGCATATAATTAAGCAATGGACCTAGAGTGAGGACAAAATGCCCTCACAAGGAAAAAGACAAATGGAAGATGATGACGGCTTGGATGATAGTGGCAAGGGTGAATCAAGGACAATACAAGAACTCTAAAAAGACATGCTCCAGATGATGGACCTGAAGGTAGAAAAAGAGAATAGTGAGAGGAAAGAACTCTGATGCACACAATGTAAACTGTAAATGTAAAGGACAAGCTAAAACCAATTGCTCGAAGAAGCTATTTTGTGAGATCTGTCAAGTCTTATAGGACACTCCATTAAAGAAGCCCATACAATTCGAAACCTAGGAGTACACAAGTACTCTTAACACAAGGAAAACGATCTACCCCACCAAGTATGCCACCAAAACCACACAAAACTAATTCATCCCCAAGTGGATATTGAAATAGAAGTAGCAAATTCAGTAAAAATAATAGTGGAAACAGGAGTAGAATACAATATGATTCCAAAGGGCATCCTATTAGATAGTGCAAGCAATGCAACGAGTGTGGACACTTTGTCCAAGATTCTCGACGAAACCAAAACAATACTGGACTCCTTTTCCAATGGTGTGGACTAGGAGACCACATAAATGCTAATTGCCCTAAACAGAAGAAAACCATTAACATAATTGATATTGAAGGGGAAAACAATTAAGTTCTAGTAGTCACTAGAGAACAAACCAAAAACATGTTATAGCCAAACCCACACATGAAGAAAGAATGGCTAAGGGATACAAAGGTAAAAGTTGTACAAGATATGGCAAAAGAACTGAAGTACTCTAACAAGAATACAAGTATTGACACAAGAATCCAATCATATCAAAACATCATAAGGCAAGTATTACAACCACAGAACCTATTAAGATGGCTAGTCTCTTGCAAAGTATACGTCAATTGAAGACTACAATTACTACTACAAAAGGGAGTAACTAAGAAAAAAGGGTGAGCCAAGATACAATAGTGGAGTGTCTACTACAAGATGAGCAAGTAATCGATCCCATGTTGCAAATGAAAACATGACGAAAAGACCCATTGTTGTACACATGGAAATTCTTGGGAGGATTCTTATGAACGCAATTATTGATGGAGACTCAAGAGCAAATATACTCCCTAAAGACACGTATAAGAGTCTTGAGAAACCCTTTATTTGGCCACCAACCTTTCAATAAGTAAGAGCTGATCAAAGAGGTATCAATGTCTTAAGGGTCCTAGTGGGCTTGAAGGTGCAAATTAGAACTCAATTATTTATATTAAATTTTGTAATCTCTCTGCATGGAAAGGCCTATGAATCATTGTTGGATCGAGAATGGCTAATAGCAACAAAAGCCAACCACAACTGGAAGAAAAATACAATATCCATTGCGAATAAAAGAAGAAAATATATAATTGATCTAAAAAATCAATTTGTGAGGAAGCAGCTTCCTTAGATTCAAACTCATAACCAAGGGAAACCTATGGGGTAACGAAATAGGGCTTATTTAGCCAAATAAAAAAGGGAACTTGAATTGCAGCATTGCTCCAAAGATGGAATAAGTTCCTTGAATGAACTAATTCACTAGCAACTAGAAGACAATGATCTATTTCACCAAAACTATAATATGATACTAATTATGGAAATTGCAGAAAGATAAGAAAGAGAAGAAAGAGGCACACGGAGATTGTTTGACATTTGTAAATCATACATTCCCACTGAAGTATAGATAATGCAAAGAAGGGAACGCACGATTAGATGAGACACTAGCATATAACTTTAAGCAAAATAAAAATACAAAGCATAAAGAGCCCCTAACCAAAAAATTAAACTTGGGGGAAGAAATAAGTTTGGAAGCTATAATGGTTGGCGATGACTAGTACACAATGCTAAAAAAGGGGGCATTTAAAAAATTTCACAAAATACATGGATTTTTTTGCATGGACCAAGAGGACAGCCAACAAGAAAGAGACCATATCAGATGCATCAAAATTATGTAGCTAAGGTTCAAGAGGAAATAAATAAAATGCTAGGACTATAGATTATATTCAAGATGAAAACTAGTGAATGGGTGTCATGTATAGTCATATTACCGAAGGACTCTAAACAAATCAAAATATGTGTAGACTTCAGAAATCTCAACCTAGTGACTATTAAAGACCCATTTCCAATACCTTTCAGAAATTTCATCCTTGAGAAAGTGGAAGGGCATGAAATATACTCCATTATGGATGGACTATCCAGCTACAATCAAATCAATATCGCCAAACAAGATAAACTGAAAACTATTTTTTTAATGGAAGCCAAAGTATATGCATACAACAAAATGCCATTTGGCATATGCAATGGTCCTGCAACATTTCAACGAATAATTTTGCATATTTTCAGCAAGATGTCTATCGGAAATTTTAAAGCCTTTATGGACGACTAACAATCTATAATGACCAGGAAACACATTTAAAAGCATTAGTTGAGTGCATGGAAGGATGCAAACCAGCAAGATTAGCTTTGAATCCAAGAAACTGTCGATTCATGGTTCCTCAAGGCTCTTTCCTAGGGAATATTGTCTATAAGACAAGATTAAAATCAGAACCAAACAAAGTAAGGCTGATCCTAGCAATGGAAGCTTAGAAGGATATCACAAGCATCAGATAATTCTTAGGATATGTCGAGTACTACCTGTTGACGTGTATTTTTTACACTATCAAACACAGAATAAAATACCTAAAGGTACCTTATCCTCTCTTGAGTAAAGCCTCTGATTGCTGAAGATATCGCAAAAAAGGATCAATCAGGATGACTCCAAGGTTCTTCGTTGTAGGATCTCTACGTGTGGATAAGCTCTCTGTGGTATGATGTGATTTGCTGGAATCACAATGGGACTTACATTTGATGATTGAATGTCTGATCTGCTTTGAATATTGCTGGAACACAGGCTCTTACTAGCTTAGATTTTAAAAAAAGGAAAAAAGACGAGGGCGAGAAAAGGATCTAATCCTAACACTAAGAATGTAAGAGCAATGAATGATCTTTGATGAAATTCTAACTAAGTCTTGTTTTGACATCCCAGGACCATCTCCACAAGGTTAGTGCGATCTTCGAAGGAAAGCTTTATGATGTTCAAATCATCACTGCAGGCATAGACACCATCAGGTTGATGCATATCAATGAAGAAGCAACAATTGAAGTTAAGCTTAAGCTGAATGATTCCAGTTGACTACACAAGGCAAGCAACAAACTGCTAGTAGTATGGATATACGAATTCCACCATCAATCAAGCACATTTCTTCCACTCATCTAATAACATGAAATCAAATATGAGAAGTATGAAGACCATGCAAATTGTCGAAACGACCCATAAATTTCACCATTTCTTCAATGAAGTTACAAGTCTTTTACAACAACATCTTGGCAACAATCTTTGCCTTCTCTCTCTACTCTACTTTAATTGCTATTCTATCAACTAGCTAACTACTCTCTATTCACTAACTCCTTTCTAACTGCTTCCAACTCCTATTCTATTCTATATTTACAAAATGAAATGCCAGCTTATATAGTGCCCTCAATACAATTCGATGGCTTAAATCAATTCGAGATCAATGGCCAAGATTCAACAATGAAAACCCTAATTAGGGTTTGTTACAACCATTACATAACATTTAATGCTTGACCAATGATAAAATTGTATTGCTTGGACACATGTCCTCTCTAGAAAATTCCACCAATGGATAGCTAGGGTAGGTACATCGGAGTTTGTGCCACCTTCCATGAGTTAGGTACATTGAATCTGGAAATGCTGAGGTGGACCACACTGACTGGAGAAGTGATGACTAGGATGCCACCTCGTCTGACACTTGTAACTTGGTAAATATTCAACTTGATGTTGTTGAGAAGCTAGCTTTAATTAATTCATCTGGAACTATCTGCTTCTTCAACGAACCCTTGTTCTAACTTCTTGTGTCCTTGATGTGCAAGATGATTGATGTACCTCGCCTTGGAATACTGGATTGGAGAAGTCGCCCTTGATGACGTTAGTCCAAAGAATGTCGTCCTTGTCGATGCTAGGCTGGATCGAAGAAGGTTGTCCTTGTCCTTGCTTGATCGTCCTTGATCTGGCTTGATTTTCCTTGAGAGTCTTCCGACTTGTAGATCTTTCGAGCTTGGAGTCGCCATCTTGATACCTACACAACATTTCAAAATTAGTAATATATCTTGAAATCTAAAAATTAAACTTTAAAGGGAAGATTCAAGATTTTAATTAGGAAACTTCATGATAAATGTTGAGTTATCATTTCCTAATTTAGGATTTTCAAAGCAAAATTTAAATCTTCAAAAAATGGTGCCAAGGTGATTACGCCATACCTCCACTTGGGAATTAATTCTAAAAAATGATACAAAAATAGGAGAATTCGCTAGGCAAAACGTAGATCAAGACTCCCTTTAGCAAAATGCGCCCACTTTAGTCTTCACAAGCATCAACTCCACCACCTCTAGCCTTCAACACCTTCAAAACATCTGGAATTTACCCTCCAATCTAGCAAGAAATACGCCTCTCCAATAGCCTTCAAGATGAATTTCGCCTTCCTTAGTCTCCACACTTGGTAGAAATTCCCTCCACACAAGCTAGATTTCGCACCTCCTTCCTTGCTTCTCCAAATCGCACTTGAAACAATGAGTGAATGATTTGAATAATGAAAAACACACCCCAAATATATAGAGCGCTCACCATTTCACCTCCCCATAGGCCGACTTGATGAAAATAGGCCAAAAAAATAAATAAAACTAAAAAGGAAGAGGCCGACTTAATTAAGCAATAAAAAATGATACCTCAAGCACTCTTCTTTTAAATTTTAAATTAATAATAATTAATTTCAAAATGCCTTAATTAATAAAAAAAACGATTTTCCAAGGCTCAAAATTAATTATTGAATGCTATGCGATTTTCATTAAATGCCAATTTAATTAGAATTTTTAAAAATATTTCGAAGTTTTTTGGCGAACTTGGCATCTAGTACGATTTGCTAAAATAAGGCAAAAAATAATGAATTTTGATAACTTCGCTATGGTCCCTTGGAGAGGGACAGGAGCGCTCCTGCATTTTTGTCCTCCATCCTTCATTTTTTAATTGCCAATTCACGTTGTGGGGCTAGCAATGATCCCTTTCGTCCCTTCAGTGCATGTTCAACTCGATTTTTGCAAGGCAAAATTGATGTTCTAGAGATTTTCGCTCTGGTCCTTCAGTGAGGGACAGAAGCGCTTTTGAAAAAGTGAGACGGTCCTTCAGTGAGGGACGAGAGCACTTTTTCATTTTTAAGCCAATTCGTCCTTTGCTAGTCTTCCAAATTATCTTCAATGGATGAATCTTGCCCTCTTTCATTCATTTCAATCACGCAACTTGCCTTGCCTTTGCAAGAAATTTGTATTTTTAGAAAAGTGGGACGGTCCTTCAGTGAGGGACGGGAGCACTTTTGACATCTTGGCGTACCCTTTTGTTCTTTAAATCTCTCAATTGCGTCCAAGGCATAAAACATCCTTCGTCCTTCCCATCCAAGTCAAGTTTTGCCATAAAATATCAAACAAATAGGAGAAACTTGAAAAAGTGGCACGGTCCTTCAGTGAGGGACGGGAGCACTTTTTGTCATTTGGGTTGATTTACTCATTTGTAGACTGCTTAAATTATATTCAATGGACAAAACATGCCCTCCTTGATCTCTTCCAATCATAAAATTGTCTTGATCCTGCAAGAACAGTGCAAATTTGAAAATCAAGCTCCGGTCCTTCAGTGAGGGACAGGAGCGAATTTTGTCTTCTAGGCCAAAATGCCTCACTTTTCACCATGAAATGTCTTGGCTAAGGAAGATATCATCTTGTTACATGCCATGAATAAGAGTTCAAGTCTAAGAAAGGTCTAAAAATGTGTATATAAAGAAAATCGCTGAGGGACAGGAGCACTTTTACCTTTGTAGACAAAAAACTCCATCATTTCATTGTCTTTGATCAAGTCTGGATGCTCTATCATGCTCATTTCGTCCTTCACCATGCCTTTGATGTTTCAATTTCACCAAACAAGGTCAGGAATGACTCAAATAAGCCTTTTCGCCCTAGACCCTTGGTGAGGGACAGGAGCGCTTTGCATTGGTCCCTTGGAGAGGGACAGGAGCGAAATTCGCTCTGGATCCTCAGTGAAGGACAGGAGCGAAATTTGACCTTTTGAACTCTCTATCAGGATAATTTTTATGGAATATAACATTTAAGTATAAGAAAAGTTATATTCCATATATACTTTCAGGGTGTTTGAGAGTGGTTTCAGACCTCCAAGAGTTATATTGCAAAATCTAGTTTTTTGAGGTTTTTCAATTTCCAGACTTAGTCAAATTTTAGGATCAGGACTTTCAGACTTAGCCAAATTTCAGGATGAGGACTTTCAGACTTAGCCAAATTTTCAGGATCAGGACATCACTCAAGCTAGACTTGCTATCCTATTGATCTCCCCGACAGCACTCAAAATGCAAAGGCTAACTAACAAAACCCTAAAAGACCAAAAAACAAACCCTAAAAAGCAAAAAAGCAAGGGTCCCCATTTGCAATGGGGCGATGTGTGAAAACGTCACAACACTACCAAAGGTTCATCAAAAAAATTTGCCAAAGTATCACATCCCTTCGCTGTACTAACACGGAATTAGCATTTGTAAGGATGAACAAATAAGACTAGACATACAACAAGTTAAAGGTACATTTAATCAAATCCCCTATCTTACAATATCTTGATTGGTAAAGAATTCCATGTTCACATAGATGTGTCCAACTTTACCATTGGAGACACATTGGCACAAGTTTGACCACAAAGGGTCAACCATCTAATGTTCTTCACAAACTATTTGATGTCAAATTTAGAACAAAATGTTAGGATTAAGGTGCCATCTACCTTGTAAATCCTATGATATGGTTCCAACATCCTTGGAAAGTGTCCTAAGGCACTTAGGGTGTATTGGGAAAATAATTTGTAATATTTATTCTCACTATTGTTTGTAATACATTCATAAGGGGTTATGAATTCCGCTAGTATCAGTTAAGGTACGTTGTGAACACAAATTATTTAATATCGTTTTTCCCACATGTGGACATCTAGAATGGGAAATGGACAAATGAGTGACCTTTGGGCTTCTCCAAGTAGGCACTTGGAAGAGGCAACAAGTGTCTGTTGGTATTCCATCATATATTGCATTTAATGTAATGTTTATCTTCCATGTTTGGTCACCCAAGTTGCAAGGAAAGCATTGGATCCAAAACTGATGTCCTTTCGACTTCCGTAGAAGTAAACCAAGGGGTGGAGACATTTGGAATGAAGAGCTTTCTTTGGACGTCTTGTTTGGTGGTTGTGGAGCTCTTATTATTCTATGTAAACAGCTCTTTGGATGTTGAAAGTAATGACAAACAATTGAATGTAGAGTTACTCTATAGAAACAAGGATGGGTGGGAGGCATTAGGAGGTTGTTCGCAGATACACAAGTGCTACCCTATTGGAGGCAAAGAGGAGAATGGAAGTGAATGTATTGTAATCACATTTATTTCTTGATAATGCATATTTGACCTCTCTTCTTGGTGGAGTTTTTTCCCACAAGGGTCTCTCCACATAAATCATATGTTATGTGATGCTCTTATGTTGTTGAGTTGTACCTTTTTGCTGCTATCTTACAGTGATGCGTTGTTTATAGCTGTTATAAGTTCACGTAAGGTAGTGTTAATAAGAATGATATGAAGGCTGATATTTAGCATCATAATGAAGAAAAATCTAATCATAGTTATTCCATGTTAAGGCAACTTAATTTCAGATTTGCATATAAGTTTCAGATTTGTATGTTGTAGTTGTCCAAGCCTTGTATCTCATCCTTTGATTGGTTTATTGGATAAGGATTTAATTTCACAGCCTTTGGTATTAGAACTTGTGTATATTTCTCAACACAAAACTATAGGACCACTGTAAGAAAAACGTTGGGCATGGTATACTCAACATATAAGTTCAAACACTATATACTAGCAACTCCACTTACCTTTTTGTGGATCACTAAACAACCGATTATTCAAGGTTAGGTAAGTAGATGTCTACTCTTACTCCAAGAATTTACATTCACCATTATCATTTGACCCAAGAAAAGCCATGTTATCGTAGATCAGCTTTCAAGAATTGAATCAAAGGAACCCCCTGAGGTAATAAATGAGGAATTCTCTAGTGCTCCTCTATTTCAAATGGCCACATTATTACCACAGTACAAAACATTGGAAAATAACCTTTCAATAGTTACATTTCGAAAAAGTAGGCCACCATCAAAAGGAGAAAAGTACAATTGAAAAGTAAGACATTCCAATTAATCAATGGACTACTCTATAAAATGGGTCCCCAACACATCCTAAGAAGATGTGTGATGTGAGAAGAAGTGAGAAGTGTATTAGAAAAGGCACACAAGGGATTGGCAAGCACTCACATGGTACCAAATGTCACCGTGAGAAAAGTCCTAACAAGCGTATGATGGTCAACTCCCCCCCCCCCAAATAGATGCAAGGTGGTGGACTGTGGGATGCAACATGTGCCAGAGAGTAGGAAAGTTGTTGAAGAGCCACTCTCGCCATCACAACCATAGGAATTATTTGAACAATGGGGACTGGATTTCATAGGCCCTCTTTAAGCTAGTCAACTTCACATATGCAAATACAACATAAAAGACACAAGATACTTGACAAGGTCAACTTCACATATGCAAATACACATAAAAGACACAAAATACTTGACAAGGTAACCACTTGATGAAATGTTTGTTTGGTCCATCGACAAAATGGACAAATATAGAAAAACATATGCAAGTTGCATGCTCCAAATTTTTGGGTATGAAGAGGTACATTAGTTATGACCAACATCCATTAGAGGTGAGACCAAATCAATCTAATGAAGTTGTAAGTGGAGAAAATTGCAATAAACTTGCTAACAAATATTTGAATTTCTTACTTCCAACTAAAGAAAATGTTCAATGTCTATGTCCAATTGTGATGGCAAAACGTTTCGTTTTGGTGGAACACTAGGGTTATGATCAAATTGTTTGAGAATATGTCAAAAATATCACTTAATGAAATCCGATGAACTACAACCCTACATACCACAACCACTAGAGTTCGGAGAATGATACACAATCCCTCGACCAATCCATCCATATAGGGAGAAGATGTCAAGTAGTGTCTACAAGCAAAAGGATGATTTATTTACTCTTGACAAAACAACATTAACAAAGGTATGGCAAAAATCTTGTTGGTTGAAATTTTCAACTAAAATATGCCCAAACATGTTGTATGAATGAATGTTAGAAAGGACCGTACACATGTATAATGTGACATCAAATGGAGGTAAATTTGCCAAAAGAATTAAGTCTGGAGGGTGATAAAAGAAAACAAAAATTATCAAAAGAGGACAAATTAAAAATCAAAACAAGAAAATACAATGCAAGAATAAATAAAGAGAAAAATAAAAATTCACGAAGGAGAAAAATAAAATAAAAACTGAAAAAGTACGACCTCTTATTAGGACCATGCAAACTAAATTTGTGCATTTCACCATAAATTTTGGATTCTACAGCATTCTCTAAAAATCTCTGCACACCATTCTTTGGAAATATCCATACAACCTCTAAATTTCGCAGTAAGTTACATCGCTCCTCCTATCCAATTGTGAGTAAATTTGGTTGTACACCCTAATTCGCCCTCGCTTGTACACCCCTTTATTGCCATACAATCACTAGTCTCTCTACAAACATTGCCATGCAAACTATTGATCCTCATTCACTCTATCTTGTGATACATTTCTACCATGCAATCCTCCAAGCTGCATCACTCATTGTATGATTCTCCAAGTCCCACTATATGACCCTACCTCCAACTATACTACTTACAAATTCTATCGTACATCTCAAACGTAAGCCCTATGCTGCCCCTCAAACCTCCTACCATATAATTTAATTTCACCTATAGTCTCCTCACATTACAATTGAATTTCACCTACAATCTCTTGGCCATACAATTTATCCTCGCGTACAATCCCCTTGTCATACAATCTCTTCACAACAATAGTTCAGCAATGTGGTGCATAGTTGGGTGCATGGTTTAGAAATTCCAATTTTATGTGGTTGGAGGGAAAATTTGCAAATCAATTGTTGTAACTATTCAATCAAGCTAAGTAATAACAAGTTTACTTGTGGGTTGAGTAACTTTGTTTCTCAATACATCATAGTTCATAAATTTCAATCCTTATCAAGAATGGTTGGAAAAGGAAAAAAAATTAGCAGCCAAAAGTATAGCCTCATGTAGCTCAATATATGTGCCTAAGATTTTGATATCAGCAAAAACAAAAGGTAAGAGGACTCATCAAGAGCAAACATAGTGGAATCACTAACCTAAGAGAGTTTGACAACCAATGAATGTCAATTATGGTGGGCAAACAGTCCAAAAGACAATCCAATGAAGGCTGCACCAGAAAATGCATAGTTAGATAAAGTAATGCAAATTCCTTAATTTAATTTTGGAGAATTTGAGCAATATTTAAAAAGCATGGTCACCAACTAATCAAATAGCACAAAAGTCTATTATACAATACATGGACTCCATAGTGCTTATTATATATACTCCAAAGGTCTTTCATTAGGTATTTGGTATTCCATGTTCAAGCATATCAGTATCTAAGCTCTCTACAAATATTAGTCAAACCCAAAAATAAGTGTTATTGATTTACCCTATAAGGACAACCTTACTCCACAAGAACAAGCAAACATTTGGAGCAAAAGTAATTGAGGCCTGTCAAAAGACTACCTAGCAAATGAAGAACGGATATGTATATTGGACCTCATTCAAAGTAGATTAATGGGGTCAACACAAGAATCAAAATTGTCAGTTTGGATTATTGAGCATATGGTTAGACTTTACAAAAAGAATGATTTTTAACTGGGCCAAGATTCTATCAACTCACATTCATATATTCTTGTCTTTGAAGCACAAAACCTTTTGTATGACACAATAAGCAATCGCCTTATTCTTGTATGACATTTTCACACAAGTGCCACAATTGCAGCAAGACAATTCAAACCAAACCCTAAGTATGATCCCTCTTAGCCATCTATTTTTATATGGAAGACTCTCAAAACACAAGTCTTGACTAATAAAGGCAAGGACGCCCAAACAATCCAAAAGACGAAAAAATAAACAATCAAACTCCTATTCTAAAGATGAACCTGCGGAGGGAGGTAATAGCAATGAAAATGAGGAAGTTGAAATCATCGAAGTAACTACATCTCCCTTTGAGACTTCACTTCCAGAGCTCCCTCTAGATACTACACTGGTTGAGCTTACTAGGGGCTCTCATCGAGGTCATGGAGTATCCCCCTTTGAGCCCTCCAAAGGAAAAGCAGCAACCCGAGAGAGACCGATGGCAAGTATTGGACCATCACCAAATGGCAATTCCCTAGACTTGCAAGCTGGCCCATGTTTGCATGAGGAGTCGCCTAGCCTAGCTCACAGAGTAATAAGGAGATTACCATACAACCCTCTAAACCTAATCCCACTAATCCATTGGGTAGTATTCAACGATATATCTATGACTTTGAGCGAATGACCTACATCAAGAGCGAGGTTGCCCAACGAATTTAGTGCTTTACTAAGGGAGAGTGACATGAAGACTTGTTGTGACCATTTCACACATCGCCCCATTTAAAATGGGGACCCCCTCTTTTTGCTCGTTTTTGCTCGCCTTTCGCTTTGCTTTTTAGGGTTTTGGTAGTTGGTCAGTTGTCTGGATTAGGGTCAAGCCTTAGGGTTGCCGTTACTGTCCTTTTAAGCTTCCTTTTGTAGGATGCAATTTTGAATGGAATGAATTCGCCAGAATGGTCTATTTTCAATTGAAATTTTGAATGCAGAGTCTTAATTTGTCTAAGTGTTGATGATGAAAATGTGAATTTTATTCAATTGGATAATTTTTGACCAAATTTTGAGTTTTTTGATATTTGATCCCGAGCATGGGGAATGATTTGTTTTTGCCTTGTAAAGTGATTAAACTTGTGAAATCTTGATATTTTGGCCTGTAGGAGCAAAATCGCTCCTATCCCTCAGTGAAGGACCGGAGCTCGTTTTCAAAAATCTTATTGTCTCCGCAGGATCAAGATGATTTTTTGAATGGAAGTGGTAAAGAAAGGCATGATCTTTCCGTTGAATATAAATTGAAGAATTTCACGAACACAGAAATGCCTCAGGAAGCAAAATCACTCCTGTCCCTCAGTGAAGGACCAGAGCTCAAAATCAAATATTGCTTTGTCCTTGCAGGATTTTAACAACTTGACGATTTGAAAAGGTCCAAGGGGATGCATTTTATCAATTGAATATAATTTGAAGGTACAAACATGAAGAAAAGTGGACCAAATTGCAAAAATCGCTCCTGTCCCTCAATCAGGGACCAGGGCAAAATCCATTGTAGCTCCTGTCCCTCTCCCAGGGACCAGAGCGAAATTCTTCATAAGGCATTGTTTTAAACAAAGATCAAGCAAGTTTTATGTTTGATGGCAAGAAAGGAGGTGAATTGAACCCGTTGAAGACAAATTGAAGATTACCAAACATCTACAAGGGACCCAAATGCCTAAGTTCGCTCCTGTCCCTCAGTCAGGGACCAGAGCGATTTTTACCTTAGACAAATTTCTTGCCAAGTTTGAATGATTTCCAAGGCATGGATGAGTGAAACGGAGTACTACAAGACTGTTGAAGATAGATTTTGACGTTGGCAAAGTGAGATGAAGCCTACAAGTATAAGATCGCTCCTGTCCCTCAGGCAGGGACCAGAGCGATATTGACTATATTGGCCAAATCTCTCAAAAATCACGTTAAGTCAAGGTTATGCGAGATGATAAAAGGTCCAAGGTGTCTTTTGAAGATGATATACAAAGGTTTTAAACGTCAAATGAATACCAATTTGAACAAGGAAGCTATATCGCTCCTGTCCTTTGGACAAGGACCAAAGCGATTTTTATTAAAACGTTCATTTTTTTCCTCAAAATCAAGACAAGGCAGGATCGCACAAGATCAAGATAGTCGTTTGGAAGGCAATGAGCGAGAAGTTAAAGGTTAACTACAAAGAATGTTGATTAGAGCACAAGGATCGCTCCTATCCCTCACCAAGGGACCAGGGCGATAATCTTCCAAACATCTATATGCCTTGTGGAAGTCAAGCGAAACAAGCGTAGAATAAAGAAGTGATGTTATTTTTCGCCTTATAAAGAGGATTGGTGATTAAAGAAGCGAGATCAAGGAGAGAAACACCAGGATCGCTCCTGTCCCTCACCAAGGGACCAGGGCGATATTTGCTAAAATACTTGTTATCCTTCGAAGATCATGTCAAAGCAAAGTTGCAAAAGGTTTAAAACATCATTTGGAAGGCGATACAAAAGAAGTGAACGTTAAAAGGTGACAAATTTGAGCTAGGATTCAAAGTTCGCTCCTGTCCCTCATCAAGGGACCAGGGCGAAAAACACTCAAATATCAAATTTGCCTTGTAAAAGACAAGTAAACTATGCGTGGAATGAAAGAATAAAGTTGTTACTTGCCTTGCGATACAAATTGGCAACTTAGAAGGCAAAGACCAAGGAATAAATACAAGTTCGCTCCTGTCCCTCTCCAAGGGACCAGGGCGATATCACCTCAAGAGGCACTCATTTGCAAGGTCAAGTCACTCAAGTTCGAAATCCCTTACAAAAATGCCAATTTCAACGTAAAGGTAGAGATGTTGAACGTCAAAAGTGCAAGAATCCAGGCTAAATTGAGATTTCGCTCCTGTCCCTCAGTCAGGGACCAGAGCGTGAGGTTTGAATCTTCCCACTTCTTCAAATTTTGGCGCTAAACAAACATTTTGAATTTATTTTAAGTGCTAAATTCGATGGGTTTTGAAAATTCAATAAAATGGCATTTAAAATTTGCGCTTGATATTAATTAATTAATTGTTTTTTGCCTTGTAAAAAAAAATCGAATTTACTAATTAATAAACGATGGCATTTAATAATTAATTATTAATTAATTAAAAATCAAATGGAGCGCTTGGATTGAAAGGTCGGCCTTTATTATTTATTTAAAAATCGTTTTAATTACCTTTTTTTTTTTTACAAAGTCGGCCTAAGGTAATTGTGAGAGGTGAGCGCTTATAAAGGTTGGTGAAGATTTTCATTTTCACATTATCATTTTATCATCCACATTCAAGTGCGATTTGAGGAAGACAAAGGAAAGTGCGAATTGCGTTTAGAGAGAGCGAATTTCGTTTCAAGCAAGGTGGTGTTAAGTGTCATCAAAGGGGGGTGCGAATCTAAAATTTCATATTGTGCGAACTTGCCAAGGATATTGGAAGATCACGTCAAAGACTTGAAAGGTGGCGAAGTTGCTAATTTGAAGAGGAGATCACGTTGAAGCCATCTAATATCAATTTTGCCTAGGCGAATTCCTCTATTTTGCATTTTAGTGTTAGCTCTCAAGAAAGGTATGGCGATATTGATTTATTGTTTTGATTTTGAACGTTGATCGTCATAGCTTAAATTTTGAATTTTGAATTTTGAATTCCCCTAGCTCAATCGTTTTTTAGGAAATGATAACTCAAAGACTTATCATGAAGTTTCCTAAAATTAATCTAATCTATGTTATGCATTGCAAAATCTAGTTTCTCATTATGAAATGTTGTGTAGGTATGGCGACACCGAAGGCGGGAGCATCCACCAGTCGTCCAGCTCTCATGAAGGAAGATCAAAAGACCGAAGAAATGGAGACCAAGATCGTGTCGAAGTGGAGCAACATTGGAGATACCAACTTGGGCAACTTCAGCACCAAGAAGTTTCGAGATGTCCCTTACATTGGCAAGCCATCACCTGTCGCCTGGAGGATAATTGAAAGTGGCATCATTAAGGCGGTCGGCTTCCCTCCAGCAGTACAGTGTCATGAGTTGATGATCGAGTGTGCTCGTCATTATGATCCTCAATCCAGAACGATCGTGTCCAAGGAAGGAAATACTTTAGCTTATCTTTCAGAGGAAGCTATAAGTGAGGCTTTCCATCTTCCAGAGCACAGAGATATGGTCTACAAGAGCATAGAAGGAGCCAGGTCAATGTACGAAGATGATCCAGATGCGTGTCTAAGCATCATTAACAAGAACTGGTTAGTCAAGAGTCGTCCTCGCCTGAGCAAGGTACCGAACACACCACACAGGATTGATTTCCAGGAGGAGTACAGAGATTTGATTACAATGCTCAACCGAGTCACAGGAGCCCCTCAGGCTTTTTACTTTGAAAAATGGATGTTCTACTTCATCCAGGTGATAGTTCAGGGTAAAGGAACAATTCATTGGGCTAGAATGATTAGCCATTGCTTGGACGTACAGTTGAGGAGACTCAAAGCTACCAAGTCCTTCCACATGAGTTCATACGTCATCTATGCCTTGATCAGGAGCTTCGAGTACGCAGGACTACCTCACAGAGGAGTGATTGGAAGAGGACCCGGCGAGGTCAGAGTTTGTGATTCCTATGTCCACTTGCATCATCCACCAGGAAGCAACTACAAGTTAGTTAATGATACCTTCACTATGAACATCACAAGGACGTTGCAAGGTGGGATTCACAACAGATTATCTCAGGATGCACAGGAATTAATAAAGAGGTATGGTGCTTGGTTTATTCAATTTCCGAAGTTTACTTATATCAGAGTACATGGATGTCCTTCACCTCCATACATGTTGCCGAGATATCCGACAGACAGAATAGTGTTACTTGAAGTAACAAGACAGTTGGCAGCTTATGCGAAGGCATTCAGACACAGACATGGAAATGGAGTTCCGGTACCTATCATATTGGGCAATTCAGTTGAGGTATGTCCTAATGCTTTAGCCATGGATGACACAGAGAAGGAGTTAGCTTTGTATTCTTTTTCATTCTTTGCCTTGAGGGAGAACTTTGATCCACATGGATATATAGAGGAGACAGTCGGTAGGAAGTTTAAGCATGAGTTTCAGATAGAAGATTTTATGATGAATCTCTTAGACGATCTTGAAGTGAAAAGAAAGATGCATTCTAGATTGCCTTTGGATTTCATCAGGAAATGCAAGATTTACAGAGTGGCCGACCAAGCTCAGGACAGTGGCAGACATCTCCAGTCATCCTATGATCGGGAAAGCAAATCAGTAAGGTTAGATTGGAATGAGCCCGAGGTCGTGGATTTAGATGCTTTGATGGCTCCAATCTTGTCTTATACTCGCAGATGGGTTGATGTGCAGCATCAGAAGTTGAGAGAGCAAGGCATAGCTATGACTTTCACTTTGGAAGGGAAACCAACTGAAGGAGGAGCAAGTGTAAGCGAAGGTAATCCTAATCCCAGAAATGCAAATGAAGGCAATCTTCGAAGTGCAAGTGAAGCGATCTCCATCCAAGAGGCTCAAAGAGGAAAGAGAGACCTGGAAAGAGAGAATCTTCCAAGAAGAAACAAGAGGCCAGCCGAGATCGTTCATCCGGTACATCTTCTCAACAAGAGAAAAGGACACTTGAAGTGGAAGAGTCTATGGAGTCGATGGTTCAGAATGATAAAGAAGGACAGGTACCTCAAGGGTCGCCAAGTGGATCTCTCCAAGATTATGAGCTACATGAAGACAAGAACAATGACGAGGTAACATCTCCTCACAGAGAAGAAGAAATATTGCATAAGGAGATACAGGTTAGAGAGACAAGATCAGCCATCCCAGATTGGTTGAAGGAAAGCTTAACAAAGGTGATTGTAATCGAGGACGAAGACAATGTGATTGATTTAGAGAGCCTTGTTGGACATTCCCAGGAAGTGACAGAGAAGAGAAAGGCTACCAAGATGTCCAAGATGATTAGAGATGAGACTGGATCCAGAAAATTGCAGATAGCTACACCGGCAGTAGACAAGTACGAAGGTGAGATCTTAGCAGAGGAATATGATATAGAGACATTTGAGCTAGGTCCATCCACAGCTGAGCAGACACTAGATGATGCCACAGATTCATTTGAGGCATTGAAGGACAAGCTTAGAGAAGAAATGGAGAAGAGTAGAAAGCTTGAGAGGGAGGTCGGTGCATGGAGAACATATTTCAGCCATCTCAATCAGCCTTTAGGACGTCAGGATCCAGCAAGATCACCTATACAGGCACTTCCCCTTCAATCAATTGGTGAGGCAGAGAGATTCAGGAGTATGGTCCAGCGTATGAGTACTTGGATGGATAAATCTCATACAGTTGCCTTAGAATTTGCAACAAGGATGATGAAGACTATTCATAGGGCTATTCAGGTTCTTGAGATTATCCACAATTTGATGATAACAGTGGCCGCTTTTGCTCATACCAAGGATGTTATCATTCCTGTCTTGAAAGTAATTAGACAAACGTCGAGGAAGGTCTTAGCGCAGGAAAAGATTATGGATGGAGGACCTCACAGTTTACTTCAGTCGTCAACCTTACTCCAGATGAAGGAAGTTCTCTTTGAGGACATCAGTACTAGGTGCAGTCTTGTTGAGGAGGTGATCAACCCGATCCAGGATAGAGTATTTGAGGTACTTCGTACCATTCTTGGCAGGAGGATCGAAGTTGAGACAGATGTGGATTTGCAAGAATTGGAAGATAGAATCAAGGTCATCTTTTGCAAGGACGTCAATATCACAGATGAGCAACAGGACCAGATGTTTGCTACCATGCTCCTGATCGAAAAGACTAAGGAACTTGAACTTACATGGGACGCAGCTCTTCTAGATGCATTTGATCAGGTCATCCACTTGGAAGAAAGAATGAAGAATCTTCCCGAGATTCCAATTGCTGAGATCGAGGGAATCGTATCAAGATTCATTGCATATGCTAAAAAGGAGCATTGGAAAGGGAATAAGATTCTAGATGAGAGGTTGTTATAGATGACATGACACCTTAATTGTCATTGGTCTATGTCTCCTAGATTTTCGTGCCAAATTTATAATTGGCTATGCATTTAATGTTGTGCAATAAAAGGGGAACTTTTGTAACAAACCCTAATTAGGGTTTAGGTGTCATGATCTTGACCGTTGATCTGCTTTCAATCTGGTCCATTCATTGTAATTGAGGATGCTATTTATACCCTCATTTTCATTTCATTTGTAATGGAGATAGTTAAGAGATTAGAGAGAGAGTTTGATGTATTAGAGAGATTAGAGTTTAGAAGCAATTTTTATTTTTGTAGCAAGATTGAGTTTGAGGAAAGGAATTCAAGCAATTGTTGTACATGATGACTTTGAAATCAATGAAATATTGAAGTTATGGTGTTTTGTTGCAACTTTCTTGGTTATCTTCATGGTTGTTCAATTCATTTGAATCTTGCTCAATCAGAGTAGTGTGTTAATTTGAAGGACATAGTGTGAGACTTGATCTTTGGTAGGATTCGTAATCCAACCCACTAGCTTCTTGCTGATTGTAGGAACGCCTTGCGTGGTCGATTGGAGATGTTTGAATCACTTAACCTTCAATCATTATTGTATCTTGGATATGTACTTTCGTGGTAGTGTCTTTGATCTTTGATGCATTGAAAATCATTTGTTACCTTAGAAGATCGCATCAATTTCAATTGAGTTGTTATTTTATGGCGAAATTGAAGTTGGTAGAATCTTGCCAAGTCTTGTCCACATGAAGTCATTTTTAGGGTTAGACTAGATTAGACCTCTTGTAACCCTATCCTTTTGTTATTTTTGAAAAGCTTCTTTAGTTTAGTAAGACTTTCGGAGTGTAAGGCCCCTTGAGGACACAGCAAATCACATCATACCGCTGGTGCTTATCCACACGTAGAGACCCTACTAACCAGAACATTGGAGTCATCCTAACTGATCCTTCATGCGAATCTTCAGCAGTTAGAGACTTTATTCAAGAGAGGATAAGATGCCTTTGGGTATTTTATTCTGTGTATGATTGTGTACAAAATACACGTGAACAAGACTTTACCAAAATATTTTTCTCTCATGGTTGATCCACCATTGAGACACCAAAGATGACATAGTCATGGCATCCTACATGGATTGCCCCTTCCTTTGAGGCTCGAATGATCAACTATTAGGAGCCCTATACTCCACTGAATTTGAATTTTGCTCCTCATATCTCTTACTACAAAGAGAAATAACTGCTCATTAGAAAATCTAAGCCCGCATTGAGAAGTCCACTCGCATTTCTCAAAAGCTAAGACAAGAACAAGATGATCAAAGTCCGAGGTTTCAAGCCCAAATGGCCCAACAAAGATACCTCACTAAATCTAAGATAATAAAGGTGGCTAACTATAATATGCCAACTAGGAATTCAGCCCAATCTGATGGTTTTGGTTGGACTTCAAATCTTTGACCAGCGAATGCGTTTTTGGGGTTTTTTGATGAATTTTGATGTTTTTGAAGTTTTTGTTTGTTCAATGAGCGATGCAAAGTGATATAGAAATGCATAATACAAACTAATAATTGACTGAAACCAAAACTCAGAATTCTAATTTAATTGCAACAAATAATGAATTCAAAGAATGAACAAATTCTAGCATTCGAAGCCAAACCGGCATACTGGCCACTGCTAGCCTGGTAGGAGTGATTTTATTGCCTAAACTGGTGAATTGGCCAATACAAATGCTTTCTATTGCCACCAATGGTACCAATGAGTTTTGTTTGCCTAAATAATAATTACCAAAAACAAATTATGAATGTACAGTGCAAAACCTTCAAGGTCACCAGGCTAGGTTCCCAAATTCTAACAATTCTCCTCAATGAAATGCTCGTGTAGACCACATTTGTGCCAATTCTCCTGAATAACCCTTGGATTTGCTGAATTTTATTATCAACAATGAATTTTGTTGGAAGCTAAAACCCTCCAAATTATTTATTTGACCTCATAGGCCATGAATGGATGGTACGGCCCTGCTGTAGATGGTACGGCCAGCAATATTTAGCAATTATTTTGCTGGAAATGTCCTCCAAACTGCTCAAATCTGCTGATGATGTCTTGGACCTGTTGTAAATGTAATACCTCCTCCAAATCTTGACCCCAAATGGCCTGAAAGAGGATCCTTCAATGCTACAAGTGAGTGGGTTTTCGTCCAAACACTGAAGAAGATTGAGAGTTTTCGTTACCAACCTAAAATCCAACCGTGGCTTGCTGTTGCAGACCTCTCGATGCTGAAAAGAACGTAAAAATGAATCCAAGAATGCTGAAATGAGAGCTCATGAGTTGCTTTAAGCCTCTCCAAGTCTTGGCACCAACCGTAGGGAGAGATTCTAAGATTCCATTGGAATCTTTCTCCTCAAGACTCGAGGGTTAACTTCTCATTCCAAACTGACCCACTTTTAATAATATTATTTTATGACTAGGTAGGCATGCAAGTTGGGGGTCACTTTATGATTTTAAGTTACGCTTTATAAACATCTTTTATATAGTCACTTTTAATGTAATATTGCCACTTAAGGTAAAAGTAACTTTATAATATAATGACATAAAGTAACTCAATATATAACACCCCAAAGCCAAAATTGGCCAAGTGTGAAGCCTTTTGCAACCAAAATCATCTCTTGTCCACTAAATTCACTTGCGGAGATGGTTAACAGATGAATCTCTGACTCCTAAGTAATCAGCTAGGAAAGTGGAGACATTACACTAACAAGGAAAGGGCCATTGTCAAAAAAATCAAGGCTGCAAACAGTGGTTAAGAAAGACATAGAAATTGCAGAATTAAAGCTTGAAAATGAGAAGACTAAACCTCAACTCCTAGAGGTCATTCAAATGATCAAACTTTCACATTAAAGAGAACTCCTAGCAAATCATCAATTGAAGCAACGAGCTGAGGAGGTTTACAGATTGCATCAGTAAGCTTTCACACATTCCACTCCATCTTCTACATCTCAACAACTAGGGTCGTCTTCTCACCCATCCTCTCCATCATAGTCATGTTTAGTCTACTTTTTGTGATCTGGAAAATGATTTTTTCTTTTGGGGGGAATGATGTAGATAGTTTACATATTAGTTTACTTGTGTTATGTTGTACAATCTATGAGAATATACAAGAAATGCCTATACTCACCAAGACTTGGTGAGTCGCGAAGCAAGGCATGGCTAGCAAGTTTCCCAAGCTCAAATGTGGACTCTGTCGAGTGTTTGCTAGACTCGCATAGTCTAGGGACTCGCCTAGATTCTTGGTAATCTGGGCCTAAGACTTGGCCATTTTTATTTATTTTCAACTCACAAAATTTCAATGTTTTTTTGGTTTATGACATGCCCCCATAATATACATGAAATACAACATTTAAGTTTTTAACTCTCCATATTTGTCTTCAAGTCAATCTCATTCTCTTCATCAAAATATATACATGAAATATAACAATTAAGTATAAGAAAGGAAAAACACTCTTACATATTTCATGTAATATATTGGCAGGATGTTTGAGAGTGGTTTCAAATCTCTATGAATCATTATAATACAAATTCTAGGTTTAAGAAAATCTTATAAATTTTTAGACAGTCAAATTTCAATAATCAACAGGCTCCTATCAACATTCTCTCACTCTCTCTATCTCACTCTCTTTATCTCCCCTAAACTCTAGAGCTATCTCACTCCTTATCACTCTTCCTCTATCCCCTCTTTGTGCCTCTCTCTATCTCACTCTCTCCTCTCTCCCCGAAGATATAAACCTATCTCTCTACCTCTCTCTCTCTCTCACCCTCAGACCCCCACGAGGAGTGCTACCCTCAACCTCACTTTGTTGTTGCCCCCAAAACCCCATCAAACTATAAGTCTAAGCAAGTTTTAGGCCAACAATGGATCATGATCACAAAAATATACATAATACATATCCCTTGTTGCAAAATTCTACGTATTCATAGTTAAAAATATATTAAAGTTGCTACATCATCCAAGACCTACCTTAGATGCTTTCAAAAGAAGGATGCAAGCTCCTTTGAGCCATAGACTTCTAGTTATTGCTTTGATATTTGTTTGGAACTTTTGACGGTGTGGATTTCATATTCGATGAGTTTTGTATGCATTTGACAATATTTACATATCTAAGTGTGTTGTTTCCTTCAACTACAATTTGAGTTTATACTTCTGTGATCGATGTATACTAGTGTTTGTGATCAAATTAGCTTCTATTTGATGGTGTTATTGTATCGTTAAGGTGTATTTAATAAAGGGTGCATTAAACAAGTTTTAAATCCTCACACTCTGAATTTCGTGGGTTTGCCGAGTTCGAGTCCAAGCCCAAAACATGTTTGCCAAGTCTAAGGCAAGTCTAAGTGTCGTAACTATGGTTAAGGCTCATCGATTGGATTGGATTGAATAGTTTTGTGTAGTTGTCAACATTTAGGAATTCCTTAGAACTGTAATGTCTCCTTCCCAAATTGCACTTCCTACCTGAAAAACACAAACTACACAAATTAGGGTTAGGGTTTGAAATTACCAATCAACAACTTGCTAAACAAATGAACTCTTGCATGTAGATCCTGCATATAAAACATAAAAACAAGTACAAATGCATATTTTTCTTACTTTTAGAGTTAGACAAAAACACTTAAGATTATAATGCATAAGAGTTGGAGAGAAAGAGACATGAAGGTTTGCTTGGGGCCATTTCTACACCAAGCCCAAGAGAGATTGCCTTCTACAATCCTCTTGCTCCACTTGGCAGCCCATACTAGCTTACCCATCATGTCCTATTTCTCCCAAGTTGACAATATCTTGTAGGGTTCGGTAGAGAATGTAACCGCATTTCTTGACTCCTCAAGGTAAAGGCCCTCAAGGTCCTAGATGCCACTTGTGTCATTCTAGAATGTTTTACCTTTGAGCCACTCATCACCCCTCCATTACATCTCATACCTCTCTCTACAAGAGTGTATTTATATGATGCAAACATACATAATCATTATCTGAAGAAACATATTTCTTATTTATAATGAATGATACATAACTTGGATAAATTAATCATGACTGATTCTAATATGATAAGTATAATCTCTTCTAAGTACATCATAACGATTAAACAGCCATGATAGGAATAGAATAGAGTGCTGCAAATAAATAATGCATTTCTAATAGACAAATATCTCTAAGATATTGTGTGTGTGCGTGCAGGCGGGCGAGCGCGTGTGTATTCGCATGTGTGTGTGTGTATACACAACAATACAAGTTCTCCATACAATTCAACAACAATTTCAATATATTATTATTGTAAACAGCGGAGAGGACAAACTGATACAGCACACCAAGGATAGTTATGTTTGCAAGACCCTCTAATATATTATTATGTGTGTGTGTGTATACACAACAATACAAGTTCTCCATACAATTCAACAACAATTTCAATATATTATTATTGTAAACAGCGGAGAGGACAAACTGATACAGCACACCAAGGATAGTTATGTTTGCAAGACCCTCTATTCTCCTTTTAATGGTTTTCTATTGTTGAGACATGGACCAGCTAGGACTCGAACCTAAGAGCTTCCATACGCTGCTGGAGTGCTCTACCACTTAGCTACTAGCCCCTCTTGGACCAGTCCATCGTTGGTCCGGGTGTGGCTTATTTCCAACACCAACACCCCCCTTAAGCCACACCTCTCGTGTGCTTGGGGCTCCTAGCCTGGACCTGGCTCTGATACCATGTTGAGACATGGACCAGCTAGGACTCGAACCTAGGACCTTCCATACGTTGCTGGAGTACTCTACCACTGAGCAATTGGCCCCTCTTGGACCAGTCCATCGTCGGTCCGGGTGTGGCTTATTTCCAACACCAACATCTATCTCCTTCCAATGTTCGATATGAATGTTGAGAGCAAACTAGGTTCTTTTTTTCTATTCTTTCTTGCCTTAATGGTTCAACCCCCTTGGAATGAATTTGTTCGACTCCTTATCTCGTGAGTAAGGAGGCTTCTAAGAGACATGTTTGTTGTCTCTTATAATCACTTGCCTTTAGATGTGCCAATGCATAAACTTGACACTGATTTTCTATACAAAGCACAACATTTCATGATATGTGTTGTTTATCGATTAGACTTTTCTAATCATCGTCTCTTTGTTGATTTTGTAACTAGGTTAGAAAAATAAATAGGATTCGGATTGCCTTAAGGCATCATCCGAATCCTTAAAGGGCAGGGCCCTATCTATTGTATTGTATTTATGTGTAAAACAAATAGGGCTGGCCCCTCTATATCCTCACGCCAAACATAAAAGAAACTCATGCTTCCATTATAGGGCCGACCCTATATTGAAATGTGCGAAGTTAAGTCTACACTCCAAACGTGTGAACCTATCCATCATTGTAATATGTAAAAGGTTTTAGCGCCCAAGGTTAAATGGGCCGACTTAGAGATAAATAAAAGGATGAACCCCATATATATATACCAGCCACTTGCAAGGCTTAAAGACATTGTGTATTCATGCGATCATCTTCTGCTATATGCGAATTCTGATCTGCACTTCAGAAGTCAACGAATTCACCCTAGAAGACAGCGAATTTTTCCTAAAGGACAGCGAATCTCTCCTCATGCTGGGCTAAGATGTTTGTGTAGAAGATATTTGCCTAAATCTGCTCCTACAGACTGTGAACATGAACTAGGGGTCTGCTCTTTATCATTCTGGAAATTCATCAAGTTCAGATCAGAACTTAAGTCTCAGATAAGTCTGCTCCAATTGTGCCCTAGCTGGGTTGTTATTGTACTTACAAAACAATATAACATAATCAGATCTGAGGATCTGTTGTTGCTGGGTTTTTTTCCTCCTAGAGGGAGGTTTTCCCAAGGCAGTCTTGTGTTGTGTGATTCTCTATTTGTATGCTTTACTGTGCAACTTTAGTTTTCTGTTTATTGTGGATAATCTGATCATGAAAACTAAAACTCTTCATGAAGATATTCATTAGAATCAATAGAATGTTAATTATTAGTGGATATCGCACAGCAATATACAAATCGCTATCCTTAAGATATTGTTATCATTGATGACTACCACTTGTCTTATAATTAACAATACTAATTGTTGTCTCTTAAATCATAATGGTCTTCATCATTAACCGATATTATCATTGATCAAGATAAGATTATTAACGCTATCTTCCTATTGAAGCTTGGTGATTATATTTATCTTTAGATTAGCCTTCCTTCACATCGATTATCAATATAGAATAGGTTATTTCCTTTGTTTGTTCGATCATGGTCATATCTGGAATACACATCACTACATCTTGAACTCTTAACAAATCATTGTTGTCATTATCAATGCTTATTATCAATCTAAATCACTCGGATTAGTATATTATCTTTAGACCATTCGTTATAACTTATTTATTAGTCTTTAATCTCAAATCATCCAAATCTTTTCTGCATCGATAGTATGTCTTGCTTTGATCAATCAAGGCCTAATATCTCATCCTCATATATGATTGGTTGTTATAATTTATCTCAAGTAGATAGACACTTATCTGATCATTATGTCGTTACTAATGATTATGAGATCATCAATTGCTGATTGTGATCATATGCTTTGATGTTTGTTACTGCATCAATACCAAGTCTATTGGATCGATATGTCTCTCATTATCTCTATCGTCTTTCTCTTGTATGATAGTTATCATAGATTGATGTAAGAGCTATTTATTATAATTGCATCTTCATTATGTAACTTAGTAGATTATATGCCCTTATATCTTCATTCCTTGATTATGAGACGGAAATATTGAATCTCTTATCTTTGTCGTATAGGCTATTAATATTTTATAAAGATAATTCAAGGAACTTTCTCATGGGTATGTCATATTGGTTTACTTGTTTCGATCTGGTGACATGGTGGGGACACGACAGCAACCATCAGCAAGTTTAAATACTTTTTTATATTCTGGACAAGGGACTCAGCAAGTTTAAAAAATTCTTTATATTCTGGACAAGGGACGACATTGTGCAAGAAGTTCCTAATCCCAATTTTGTATGAAGAGAATTGATGAATTAAAAGACACTTGTTATACTCTCTCACTTCATGTGTTGTTCAATGTGTTCTTATCTAGTTCAATTCTACCTAAATAACACTATTTACTTTACTAATTGCCTAACTACAGAAGTAAACACTAACAATCATTTAGTTCATTGATGAACTAAGTTGTACCTCTATTCATTGTTAAAAGTAAATAATACAATACAAGGGCCTTCACCCTCTCAATCTGATATAAAGCCAGTACAAAGGGGCCTATTGATGTTTACTCAATTCTTAAGATATGGTTCAAATGTTGTAAATTAGTTGATAGAAGAAATAGCAAGGCACCATGTTTCTCGTGAAGACCAAATACACCACCTTCTCCATGTCCTAAACAATTGCATACAACAAAGATCATTTCTATAGTGCTTGGAGCATTCTATATTACCGCCATCATAACACCTTTCCCAAGAGATGTGCAGGGTACTGACATAGATCACACATTCTTACTTCCACTGAGTACATTAAAATCTGCACAAAAAAGTTTGAGTCGGAAGAACTATGGCCATGTCCTACCAAACAAAGATATATTGCTATCCCCAATCATGATTTCTAACAAATGACAGAATAAATGGAGATGCCTATAGGTAGCGGAATTGGCTTGGGCTGTGGGTTTGCTCCCCATTGTTCTCAGGTTCAACTCTAAGGCCTGGGATCACCCGATGCAATTGGCTTGCGGGCTGCTTGGTACATCTCCAAGGACTAGTCTCCCCTCAACTCGCCCCAAAAATGGGTGTTGGGCTGGGTCGTGGGAATACTCTGGGTGAACAAAAAAAAATATAATTCCTAATGCTTAAGCTCCAACATTCTACTCACACCTAATTTTATTCAGCTACTCTTGGGTTGGGTCGTTGGAATACTCTTGGTGAACAAAAAACTATATAATTCCTAATGTTTAAGCTCCAACATTCTACTCACACCTAATTTTATTCAGCTGCTCTTCATCAAATACCTTGGCCATCTTAAAGATTCAAAATTGTTTGGCACTTGGGAAGCCATAAAAACCAATCTGTTTTGTTGCAGAAAAAATCAGAAAGTCAAAACTAGCAAAAAGGCTGCAGCTTATACACCAACAAAAATTTGATTGGGCTAAGGGCATATCCAATTTCCCCCCAAAAGCAATCAAATCCTAGTGGTTTTGACCCAAAAGGACTAGCTCATTTGTTGAAAATTTTATTTTCTTAGACTTCCTATACCACTGTTCCACATGATGTATTTTGTCAAAGTCATCACACACAAGACCCTTCCCAACAAAATTCTTGCCATTTTTTCACTAAGCATGAAAATCCACTCCCCTAATGACTTTTTCACATTTTTTAACAATAAACATGACAAAAGAGGCCTTCAAAACTCGATGGTAAATCTTCTTACTGCAAATGGCTAAGAGCTTAATTTCTTTAAAATGACATGAAATATTTGGATACTCCAATTGTTGATATTTTTAGTGAAGTTGTTGTACTCAATGTATTAATTGTCCAAATTAAGTTTGTTTTCACTCTCGAGGAGTTATATGTGTCGGTTGCTTGACAGTTGTGTTCCTCTTGGCAACCATTGAATCCGTTAAATATGTTGTGTACCGTCAAGGAATGTAGTATGATAGAGTTGGATCAACTGTAATCCTTGGCCGACCAATCTTTGGTCTTGTTCTTTGTAATAATTTCATTTGCGAATTAAAGATATATTTTACTCCTATATCCGTTATGTATTGGCATCTTTATTGTTACTTCCTGTATTAATTTATCAGATATAGCAGTAAACATTTAGCATCGTTGCCTTCAAAGAAATAGGGTCAGCTTTGAGTGATTCATGCCCTTAGATCCCAATAAAGGCGAGACAAGGCCACAGGGTAGTCACGACCAAGTGATCGGGAGATCTTTAAGGATTGTAGAACAAAGAGAATGAAGAAGATTATGAGAAACATTTGAGGAAAATCAATTTGGACAATCTAACAATCCATTTGTACAATCAACGTCAACAAAGAGTATGAAGAGGGAAATAATGAACTCACAGACAAATTTGGCCATCTCAAGGGAATCGAGAATTGGAGGATCCAAACCACAGACCCCTGGACATAGGGAGTACGAGAACAAATCAAAGCCTGAAAGTACCCAAAGTGTTGGGGATGTTGGAGGCAAACGTGTAGAGAACACGCACATGGCCGAGAGTGCAATAAAAACACCGGAAAGTAGTAGTCAGAACAATCCACCCAAGTTCGACACACAAGGGAGTACGCAAGCGAGAAAGGTGGTGACTCCTCCAGCAAATCCGAATGTGGATCGACAAAAAATACCGAAGTTCACAGGGAATGGGTCTAAGGATCCTACGAGGCACTGCAAGACATGCGAAACCATTTGGTTGGCAAGCAGTTAGCTAAAGACTATTGGTTGAGGGCATTTTCTGCAACATCACGAGGAATAGCCATCAACTGGCTCTCAAAACTAAAAGATGAACACACAGAATCTCGGGAAAAGTTGAAGAAGTCGTTCCAGGCAAAGTTTAAACTCCTTCAAGACTATAAGGAAATTATTGCTGAAGTCTATAATACCAAACAATGGAAGCATGAGAACGTACAGGCATGCAATCATAGACTCAAGGAGTTGTTGAGTAAGATGTACAACCAACCGACTGGCGGACTAAAGAAGAGTTGGTTCGTTGAGGGATTGATCACTTCGCTAAGAAAGAAAATGAAAGTGGTACCTCCATCATCGCACGCCAATGTGTATAATCAGGCGATGGACATCGAAAGCGAATCCAAAACATCCTCTCAAGGAAAAAGGAAGATGGATGACGACGAGAGCACTAAAGGTAGCAGTGACGAACAATCCAAAATGATTCAAGCCCTACGACAAGATATAATGAGAATGATGAAAGAATTGAAGTAATAGAAATACAAAATAGAGGGGCACACGAAAGGTAATTGTCCTGGAAAGATGTTTTGTGAGATTTGCCCAAGTGATGGGTCATTCAATAAAGGAGTGCCCATACAATTTGAGTACTCTTTACACAAAGAGAGTCCACTCCAACGAAACCATAGAATGCATCACCAAGCAATTATCGAAATCTACAAGAAGGGCGAAATCAAATATATTATGACCCCAAGGGACGTACTATCATACAATGTCAACAATGTAATGAATGCAAACACTTTGACAAAGACTGCCGAATAAGAAAGACAACGTACAATTATTGTGCAAATGGTGTGGATCGAGGAATCATGAAGACACCGACTATTGGAAGTAAAAAGGGGTTAACATGCTCGTTGTGGAAGAACCAAGCGAGGAAGTCTTGCCAATTACCAAATTAAAAACAAAGAAGGCAATATACTCAGACCCCCACACAAAGAAAGAGACTCTGATAAGCCAAAGCTAATGTGGTATGGGAAATGGCAGATGAGAGAACCTTCAATAAAGCCGCCAACACTCCACTACATTCTGAGTTTGAGAAGAATATAGTATGACAAGTGCTACAAAAAGCAATACCTATACAAGTAACAGACCTACAAACTATGCCACAATTAAAAATTGCAAATGGTGTTCACATTGCAACTTTGTACAACACATCCTTGCTTTATCCATATGGCATCCAAAGTTGCCCATCATACGACAGATATTGTTTGGAAGTACCATACAACAATTCTTGGTTGTATGATAGACCCCTACTGTTCTCATACGACATTCGCATCCTTCATCCATACAATATCCTTTGACCTGTGTCATACGACAACCTTGGCATCATTTATATGTACAGCTTTTACATCATTATTGGGTATGAATTCTAGGGCAGATGGCGTGACTAGATCATGATTTTGACATGAAATATATATTTTTTGGCTTCTTCATCATTATTCTTGGCATCTTAAAATGTCGCAAAAATGATGTGCCCCGAGACCCCGCTGGGGGCACTGCCCCTTGACCCCGCTGGAGGTGTTGCCCCAAGTCCCCCATTTGATTTTTCAAATACACTACAAGTTTGAGTTTACACAGTATAAGTCCTTGTCTACACTCTTGCCATTAGTCTTCCCGATGTTTACTTGTCGTCTGGAAGACAACTTTTTCTTTTGGGAGGATGATGGAGTCAGACAATGCCTATTGTTATGTTTGATAATATTGGTTCTTCGACAATTTATTAATTGTCCAAATTAAGTTTGTTGTCACTCTCGAGTAGCTATATGTGTCGGTTGGTTGACGGTTGTGTTCTTCTTGGCAACCGTCGAGTCCTTTAAATATGTTGTGTACCATCAAGGAAGGTAGTATGATAGAGTCGAATCAATTGTAATCCTTGGCTGACCATCTTTGGTCTTCTTCTCTGTAATAATTTCATGTGCAAATTAAAGATATATTTTACTCCTGTATATGGTATGCATTGGCATCTTTATTGTTATTTCCTATATATTTAATTTATCAAATATAGCAGTAAACAGTTGTTTGTCATGGATTTCCTTGATCTTGATCACATAATATTTTTCATCCTATGCATAAATTCAAACTTAAAGCCACAATGATTGATATGTATTTATCTCAACAATTCAAAGTGAGAAGTGTTGAAATAGTAGCTAGCTCGAATACCTATCGTATTTTAATGTTGTCAATGACAATTAAAATACACATGTATTATCTATTATGTAAATGTGTTATTGGGTTGGACCCAAATGTAACGTGGAAGGCAATTCAATGTGTTATTGGGCTGGACCCAAATGTAATGTGGAAGGCAATTCAATATGTTATTGGGCTGGACCCAAATGTCTAACATGGGAAATATAACATAACTTAATAAACTTGCAAGCCGACTTGAGGATGATTGGCGCCAAAAGGTTGATATATAACCACTCTGAGATGAAGTCATTTGAACATAATCACATCAAAAATGCTATTTGCTCTCCTAGCAACGAACTGGTATAAGGCTAACTGATGTAAGGCAAACTGGTATAATGCGAACTGGTCTAAGGCGATTGTGTAAACTCTGCCAGGTAGATTGTTTTGTGGCGAATCTGATCTAGACATCTACTGCTCCTCCTAACCATTTGATGTTGATGAAGGGCTGCAATTCTCACTGATATATTGAACAGCAATCTGAGATAAGTCATTGCCTTGTAAATTGCCTACATTTAAGATAATACATATTACATTTGAGGCTGGGTTTTTTCCACCTCCAAGAGGGAGGTTTTCCCAAGGTATTGGTGTCTTTTGTCTTATGCTTTATTGCTGCTACTGGTTATTCATTGTATGATTATAATCTAATTGCTTAAATTAACATCTGATTGCCTAAAATTAACATGGTACCAGAGCTTTAGGTTCATTCAAATAATCAGATTATTAGTTGTCCTTCACTTTCAATTTGATGTTTTAGTTTTGCAAGATGGTTACAGGTCTGAAAGTAGAGGATAGACTTTTAGGTGCCCTCAATTTTACATCATGGAAGGTTTGTGTCCTCCTTGCTCTTGAAGAATTAGAGCCGTTACAGTTTGTGGAAGACATGGATCTGACTGAACCTTCGGATCCAGAAGAGCTAAATCAATTCAAGAAGAATGCTCTCAAAGCAAAGAAGTTCCTTATTGATTCCGTGAAGTATCATCTTGTTCCAGTCGTCTCCAAATTGAAGACAGCTTGAGAGATGTTTAAACACCTTGAAGGGATATATGAGATCAACAACATCAGCCGGACACTTACATTGAGGCAGCAACTTCTTAAAATCAAAATGTGCAAAGGAGATTCAGTTATGTCCTTCATGAAGATTTCAGAATTGAAGGACCAACTCAGCGCCATTGGAAGCGAGGTTGTGGGCAAGGATATTGTCATGATTGATTTGAATGGTCTTCCTGACTCTTGGGATCCTTTCATTCAAAGCATAAGTGGAAGAGCTAATTCCCTTCCTTCGATCGCCTCCGATCAGATTGCATTCAAGAGGAGTCACGCCTTGCTGCCAGAGAAATGCATAAAGGCTCTCATGGAGGAGATCAACATGTGCTTGCATCTCAACATGTTAGAAGAAAGGGAGGCCATTGGAAGAAGAACAACTTCAAAAGAGATAGAGACTTCAGACCTCCTGCTTTCGATTCAAGGAAGAAGCCAAGGGATCTTTCACGTGTCTGTTGTTTCAGATGCGACAAGTTTGGACACTATGCTAAAGAATGTCAGAATCTGCCCATGCAAGGAGAGGCCAACTTGAATGAAGTTGAAAACTCAGAGGATAATGTAGACTATCTCTTCATTTCTGCCTTGTCCAACAATGTGCCAACCGATAGTAACACTTGGTTGATAGACAGTGGTGCATCTAGACACATCACGGGATATCGAGAGCACCTCTCAGACTTGATGGAGAAAGAGTCCAACCGTCATGTGGTAATTGGTGATGATGCTCAATATTCGGTAAGAGGTTTTGGTAGCACTTCTTTAAATTTAGAATCTGGCATGTCCTTGCATCTTAGTGATATTTTATTTGTCCCTGGAATTAAGAGGAATTTAATTTCTATTTCTGCCCTAGAAGATAAAGGTTATCAAATAGCATTTTTTGAGGATAAAGTACTTGCATGGCCTAAGAAATCTAGTATTAAAACTACTCGTGTTATTGGAAATAGATATGATAGTTTGTATAAGCTTTCAGCTAACCCCATTTGAGCACTCATTCATGAAGCCCCTAAATCTTGCGAACTATGGCATAGAAGGCTCGGTCATCTTCACTACCAGGCACTTCCTTCTCTGGAAAAGATGGTTAAAGGCATGCCTAAACTTAATCAATCTCATGATGATGCTTGCAAAGGTTGTGCATTAGGTAAGAACACTAAAAGTCCATTTAAAAAAAGTGAAAGTAGAGCTAAAGAAAAATTAGCACTTGTTCATTCTAATCTATGTGGACCCATGTTTGTTCCTTCAACTAACGGATTTCTATACTATGTTACATTTATAGATGATTTTTCTAGAAAGACTTGGATTTACTTTCTAAAATCTAAAGAATCTGATGAAGTGTTAAGTATGTTTAAAGAATTTAAAGCTCTAGCTGAAAATGTCTAGTAAAAGGATTAAAATGTTAAGATCTGACAATGAGTAATGGACACCCTAGAATGCCCAAAAACTAAACCAACTGCTAATAGGAATTTAGTCAAACAGTTTGCATCCAACTCCTTATTTCTTTGTTTAATGTTTAAACCCCCTTATGGCTTCGGAAATGAAATGTTTGTTTGTTTTTAAGTCTTTGCATAGATTTGAAATCACATAAACATGAACTAGAAGGAAATTACAATAACATGCAACTTGAAGATTTAACTACTGCTGATATGATATTATTTCCAGAATTAATGAAATCAAATACATAGCAGATTTTTCAACTCACTAAATACTCCAGCATTTTTGACATAATGTTCCAACAATGACTTCCCATCTTGCTGCTACAGTAACATGAATAGTGTCGTGCTACAATAACGTGAATAGTGTCGCACTACAGTGGCGTGAATAGTGTCGTGCTACAGTAACATGAATAGTGTTGCGCTACAGTGCTGCTACAGTATTAATTAGTCTTTAATCAATCCAATATCTTCATAAAATCATCCCTTCAGAATGGCATAAGCATTGGACAAGAAGTGAAGAAGGTATAAGTAAAACACCAAATCTGCCTGTAGTTGGAGATGCACCCAATCTTCCTGCTAATGAAGCTGATAGCCATGGATTCCAAAGGCCAAACCTCAAAGGAATGACGTCTACAATGTCACAAGAGAGGATAGACGTCCCCTAATGCCAAGAACGGATCTGCAATGTGGGATAAAAGAAGTGCAATATAAAACATATTAAAATATTCACTTATGTCTCCCTTGGGTGCCCTTTTGATTTGCACACATCCCCATAAAATAAATATTAAAGTAACACTTTAATATTTTACAATTAAATTAAATGTTACTTTAATAACACTTCAGGCATTAAAATATATTAGCAATTGGACTCTGAATAGCGCGAGTGATAGCTCGTCGAAAAGCTCTCGCCGAGGAGTATCGAATCCAATCACCAAAACTAGCCTCCATTGTGTCCTGCTGACTTACTAAAAATAGTAAGTATGCCTGAAACTAAGTAAATCAACTCCGTTTTGGCCCAAACTGAAAATAACTAGGCCAAAACACTCCAGGATCCCCTTAAACCCTTTGTTAGCCCTCGGGACCATGTAGAGCTAGGCTAACGCACATACACTTGGTCAACTGCTAAAGTGGGGACATTACACAATGGAGGTGAATACACCTCAAGTGGCTTCAATGACTTTTGTGTAGAAACGAGAATTAAGAGGGAGTTCTGTGTTCCCTACAATCCTCAGCAAAATGGTGTAGCTGAACGAAATAATAGAGCCATTATTGAAGCTGCCAAAGCTATGATTCACGACCTGCAGACCTTCTTATGGGCTGAAGCATCCAAGAGTGCAATGTACATTTAGAATAGATGCCCTCACCGTGTCCTGAAGAACATAACTCCCGAGGAAGCTTTCACTGGAGTCAAACTAGATATCAGCCACCTAAGGATCTTTGGAAGTCCTGTCTATGTTCATGTGCCAAAGGAAAAGAGGACTAAGTTAGAGCCTTCCGGGAAGAAGGGTATCCTTGTTGGATATAGTGAATCTTCCAAGGCATTTCGCATGTACATTCCCAGTCAAAGGTATATTGAAGTAAGTAGGGATGTTACCTTTGAACAAAATATTGCTTTCAAGAAATCTAAAGGTTCTCTTATTGATAATGATAAAGAAGTCAATGATAATCAAAATATGGATATTGATACTAACCCTGAGATTCAGAGGGAGTCTATTGAGCCTCCTGAACCTATTGCGCATGATGATTCTCCTGAGCCTTTGGTTCCAACTGATGGACCTAGAGATATTACAGTTAGCAAGAAAAGACCACTTTGGGTTAGAAGCACAATTCAAGATGCAGAAAAGTTTGCAGCTCCTAGTGGCACTTTCGGAGAAAGTAAGAGACCTCAGAAGCTCTCCAACTATGTTGCAATGATGTGCAACATCATTGAGGCTGAACCATCCAACATAGAAGAAGCTATGAGCCAGCAAGCATGGAAGTTAGCTATGGACGACGAGTATCAATCCATCATCAAGAATGATGTCTAGGATATTGTGCCTAGACCTAAAGGTAAGTTTGTTATTTCTTCCAAATGGTTGTTTAAAATTAAACATGTTGCTGATGGTAGTATAGAGAAATGTAAAGCTAGATTTGTAGCTCGTGGTTTTTCTCAAAAGGAAGGCATAGATTATGAAGAAACATTTGCTCCTGTTGCTAGATATACTTCCATTAGAACTATTATAGCTATTGTTGCAGCCAAAGGTTGAAAGTTACATCAGATGGATGTAAAGACTGCTTTCCTTAATGGTGTTATTGAGGAAGAAGTCTATATTGAACGACCTGAAGGTTATGAGATTTATAATAGAGAAACTCATGTGTGCAGACTGAAGAAAGCTCTCTATGGCCTCAAGCAGGCTCCTAGAGCTTGGTATGAAAGAATTGATAAGTACTTAGTTAGTTTAGGCTTTTATAAGAATGATGTTGATCCTAACATTTACTTTAAAGTATTTAATGGTGAAATGCTAATTCTTGTTTTATATGTGGATGATTTATTTATAACTGGTGAAGATAGTCTCATCATTAGGTCTAATACATTACTTTCTAGGGTTAGAAGTGTGGCAAAGACCTAATGAAATTAATCTAAGTCAAGGTAAATATACTATTGATATATTGAAAAGATTTGGTATGATGGATTGTAAACCTAAGTCTACTCCTATGGAAACTAACTTGAAGAAGTTGAGTATTTCTACAGCTAACTCTGATTTTGCAGATCCTTCAAAGTACAGACAGTTGATTGGATCCTTGATGTATCTAGTCAACTCATGAACAGATATTTGCTATGCAATGAGTGCACTTAGCCAATTCATGAACCAGCCAAAGCATGTTCACTTGGTGGCAGCCAAGCACATCCTGAGATACTTGCGTGGAACAGTTGGCCATGGACTGAAGTATCCAATCAACACAGTAATCAATTTGGAAGGCTACTCTGATTTTGATTGGGCCGAAAATGTTACTAACAGGAAAAGAACTTCAGGAATCTGTTTCAGCTTGGGTTCCACTATGATCTCTTGGGCCAGTAGGAAACAGTCCTCAGTTGCATTAAGTACTGCAGGAGTTGAATACATCGCTTCAAGTGTGGCAAGTAGAGAAGCAATTTGGCTTCGCAAGCTCCTTGCTGGATTGTTTGGACAACCTTGGGAATCCATTGTTATTTATTGTGATAATCAGAGTTGTATTAAAATGTCTAATAATCTCGTGTTTCATGACAGGTCAAACATGTGGAAACTCATTATCACTATGTTTGTGATATGGCAGAAAGAGGTGCCATCCAGTTGAAATATATCAACACTGATGAACAAGTTTCAGATGTTCTCACCAAGCCTCTAGCTCGAGTGAAATTTGAATACTTCCGAGAGAAGCTTGGAATTGTGGATAACTCGGCATTGATTGAGAGGGAGTCTCAATCTTAGTGATGCAATTTAGTTTGCATCCTCCACCCTTTGCGGGCAATGCAAGGTGACATTGTATCCTTCTCTGGGAGAAGGCTGAGGTGTAAGACCTCTTCCACCCTCTACGGGCAATGCAAGGTGGATCCATCCTCTGCGAGCAATGCAAGATGGAAATCATGAAATGCGTTCATGATATTTATGTGTTTTATTGCAAGGATACTCTATAAAGCTTATACATTCACTCTTGCGGGCAATGCAAGATGAAAGTCATGAATAGATCATGACAAGTGGCAGTTATCCTCCCTAGCTAAGAGGAAGTGTTGAAATAGTAGCTAGCTCGGATACCTATCGTATTTTAATGTTGTCAATGACAATAAAAATACACATGTATTATCTATTATGTAAATGTGTTATTGGGCTGGACCCAAATGTCTAACGTGGGGAATATAACATAACTTAATAAACTTGCAAGCCGACTTGAGGATGATTGGCGCCAAAAGGTTGATATCTGCTCTCCTAGCAGCGAACTGGTATAAGGCAAACTGATATAAGGCGAACTGGTATAATGCGAACTGGTATAAGGTAATTGTGTAAACTATGCAAGGTAGATTGTTTTGTGGCGAATCTGATATAGACATCTGCTGCTCCTCCTAACCATCTGCTGTTGATGAAGGGCTGCAATTCTCACTGATATATTGAACAGCAATCTGAGATAAGTCATTGCCTTGTAAATTGCCTACATTTAAGATAATACATATTACATTTGAGGCTGGGTTTTTTTCCCAGGGTATTGGTGTCTTTTGTTTTATGCTTTATTGCTGCTACTGGTTATTCACTGTCTGATTATAATCTAATTGCTTAAATTAACATCTGATTGCCTAAAATTAACAAGAAAGGATTCATGAAATGCAATTACTGATCACATCTTCACCTAGACTGAAGAGTATTGTTAAAGAAGTTAGACAAAGATCTAATAAAGACTATTATTACTTTGTGCATTTAGAAAGACCTTTGATTTGGCTCCAAGCCTTTTTTCAATTATTACAAAATATTGGTATTTCTCAAGCTTTTATTACTACAACTAAAAGGATATGTGAATCAACTGTCAGTAAATTTCAAACATCATTTACTTTCTCTAATCCTATGTAGAGTAACCTCTCTCTCTCTCTCTCTCTCTCTCTCTCTCTCTCTCTCTCTCTCTGCCTGCAATATTCGTCTACATGTCTAAAATAACACTGTTCAACAACAAACCTGTCTTTTAAATTTATTGTCCACTAAATTTGAGTAACAGCCTCAAAGATATAGATCATTACCTTGGTCTCCTATATTGACCATCTGTATGTGTTTGTCTTAATTAGCACGCGCTGCAATGAATTTTCTTTTAAGTGAGACAGTTCATATTTCAATATTCCGCCATACTATTGTATTGATAATGTTCATTGCCCAGAACAGGTCCTTTTTAGTTGCTTTGAATGGACAGAAATAAACATTTCAATATTTTTTGGTACTATTATATTAATAGCATGCACTGCACAGAATAGGTCCTTTTTAGTTGGTTTAAACAGAAAGAGATAAACAAATTCAGTCAACCAACAAAAAGAATTTGTGTGCTTGCATCTGCATATTTTAGGATTGTTTTGCATCAACCCATCTCCAAGTAAATTGTTATAAATGTCACGAGATCATTTGACTTTGAGAAAGAATCCAGTAGTTTTTTTAAGAAGATCATAAGCTACTTGGACAAAGAAGAAAAGTGCAAATCTTTTAGTCAATTAATATATATTTATCCCAACAGAACTGTTTGTTAGGAACTTGTAAACTTGTAGATACAGGCAATCTAATCAAAATTTAAAACAATCTTCATTTTACCAAGCATGGAAAAAGGTCCCTTGGATTAATACCAAGCTATGTCCCTTGCATGCAGGAAGTTGCTGACTTTGTTCTCTTTTGGGGATTTGTCCAACAGTCAACCAAGAGAGCTTACCCAGATGCAGAACCTACATGGACATAGTTTTTATTATGATTAAATTAGATTATGTGGGCACAAGTTCAAAACAAATTTCAATAGAGACAAACGTCAAAAAATTATCATACACAGAACTGCATATGTGAAAAAGTATAATTGAAGACAAGTGTTGGTGTTTATAGATGAAGGCAGTCAAAATTACCTGAACATCATTCAATAATCCATCAGAGGATTCTCCTCCAACAACTACCATCTTCCTTCCAACCACTGCAGCTGCATGCTGTTGTAATGCATAGTTATTTCTAGGCACAAAATTTTCCTGGGTGATTTACATGTTTTTCTTCATTGCGTAAAACAGTGAACTTGCCATAATTTTCAAAGAGATATATTAACAAAGCTTCCTGATTTCTCATTATAATAAAGCAAATTTCATTCGTGCCACATGACATTAGGAAAGTTTTCAGTACACAAAAGAAAGCATAAGAACCATTCTTAAATAACAAAGTCAACTGGATAAATTCTGAGTAGAGAGTCATATTAACTTAAGCAAAACCAGTGGGAAAAATACTATATGTTATCAAAAAAATAGAAAAAGAGATCCTGAACCAGTATCTGGGCCTCTGCCAAGCAAATGAATGACAACCAACTTCAAATACTGTAAAATTTTGACTGGAAAGAACTCTCACATTATATCTAGGTTCAGGCTTTGGTCCTTGAGGAGACAAACTGATCCAATTGTGAGCATCTTTGACGGAACTAATGTTCTGATCAGAAGCAGCCCATGGAGAATTTGCACTCCTGCTATTAACATCATCTGTTTTTGCTTCTGAAGATATAGGATCCACTGAATCTGAAGGTTCCACCTGCAACAATATACTCAACAATAGAATAACGTCAAAGTTCAAATTTCATGGTGTTCAGCCGTCAATGCTTGATTGTAGTAGTAGAGCCTATCCACGAACTCATTAGTCATGACAAATCTCAGTATTGATTAAACAAACTCATGTGCCCATTGGCAAAGACAATACACACAAATTCTTGAGCCGGATATATATACCATATATATATTAAGTTTTCTCTCGGGTTTCCTTATAGCATAAAATTATAGCCAAAATAACATAAGCTTCAAATTTTGCACCCTTATTTCCAGCCAATGATCAAGATAGGGAGAATATGCATATGCAAGCGGGACGTTACAGGCATAGCCATGGTTTAAATCAAAGAAAAGACACAGAATATATATAATTTCAGTTTTTCCTCGGGCTATAATATAAATTGCCTTTCCCTAACCTTCAAATTTTGTACTTGTTTCCAGGTCATGATCAAGCTATAGACAAATTACTTATGTACAGATAGATAGATACCAAATGCCAAATATAAGGACTATGCAATACACAAGCGCACGCAAACGAATTTGCATTTTCAACTTTCCCTGAGTTTTCATTGCATTAAACTGTAGCCAGAAAAACATAAGCTTTGATTTTTGCACCTCTGTTTCCAGCTCTAGTTCAAGCTAGGGAAAATATGCATATGCAAGCAAGATGTTACAGGAAGAATCACAGTTTGAATCAAAGAAAAGGCACAATGCAACAAGTCTATATATGAATTTGCATTTTAAATTTTCCTTCAGATTATAATAAAAATTTCCGTTCCATAAAATTATTGCCAGGATAACATTCCATAACCTTCAAGTTTTGAGCACCTGTTTCCAGCTCATGATCAACCTAGATACACATTACTTTATAAATATCCATGTGTACATATATAAAGAGAGATTGTCCATATATATGTATATAGACAATCTCTATATCCATCTATCTCAAGTACACATATATGTGCAATTTCTCTCTCTAAATATACATTTACAGAGAGATTGCCCACATACATATATAGGGGCACACAATCTCTCTATCCATCTATCTGGAGTACATATGCATATGTGCAATGCATACAATTGTCCGTATATATATGTGGACAATCTCTCTGTAAATGTATATATACCCATGACCCGCTAATGAGCAGAACCATTCGGATAGTCTACCTAAAGATTATACAATCTGGATGTGGTAATTCAATGAAACTTATTGTGTGTACAAAACGGTATTCTCGTTTCACTGAACGCGTCTGCAATAGTAATAATATTTAACTCTGGTGAAATACATGAGATAGTTGGAGATCGAATAGAATAATCGGTAGATCTCCCAGATTTTCTGAAATAGAAGGAGACTCCGTAAAGCAGAAATACATATATACAATAAATATATATCAAGTATATAAGAAGTACCGAGTTTACTCGCGATGTGGAGACAGAGCATTGCGGAATTTGAAGGTTATACCATTCTTGTTAACAATTTTATGGAAAGGCAAAACGATATTGTAACATGTGGAAAAACTGAAAATGCAAGTTTAAATATTCTAGAATTTCTGGCTTAGTCTTTTTCTTATGTAGCAACTTTGGTGATTACGTGTAGTATGAAACCTTGAATTTGGGTAAAAGTTCTGCTAAAACTAAGCTGTAAATCCCAATAACCACCAGCCTGGTAAGCTTAAAGTTCTCTCAGAGTACAAGCGTTAAGAGCAAAATCTTTAAAACTTTCAAGAAAAGTACAAAGTAAACTGAAACTTCAGCTCTTTCACAAATTTTAGTAATCGATCCATAAAATTTGAAAAACAGACGTGGCAGTTAGATTTATGTTTGAGCTCTGAATAGTCAAATCAAGATGCGTGCTGTAATTTTTTCTTTGAGAAACAGAATTTGGAAGCATTCTTACATTGGCGCGACTCTGACGCTTTAATTTCCGCAGCGCGAGCCACCTGGTGCGAACCATCTCCCAACCCTGAAACTTCTACACCCTTTTTCTCTACTCCGAATCAAATCTTGAATTAAAAAGGCTTTATTTCGTCGAATGCATTTTAAACCATATAACACCTGCCGGCCGCTGAAATGACCTCTGAGATCCGCCACAGATTCTCATTTATTTCACCGCGATAACAGAAAAAGATAGAGCTTTCCAAGTTGACAACGGCCAAATATTTGTTCACGTGTGGTCGGTCCACAGTTAAAGAAATGGCGTCGAGAGCCTCGGAGTTTGGGGGTGTTAAACAAGAGACAAGAATCCTGTTGATAAATTATATATACTTTTAAGGAGAAGGTTCTGGGTTCGACTCTGTCACTGTTTGATGACCGATACAGACGTTGCTTTTCCTATGCATTGGGGACCGCGACAGCTAGGGTTTGGAGCTTTCCAATTCTTCACTTTAAAACAGAATCGGGCCAAGTAACTGCTGAGACTGCTACAGTACTATTTTCAGGGCGCTGTGCCATACTGAATCTGCAAAACCTTTCCATTGGGCGTAGTTTTCAAGACAGGAATTTAGCCAACGGACAAAATTCGTGATGCTTTCCACGACAAAACGGGCTTTAATCGAAATTTTGGGGAAAAAGACTTTGCTTGGCTGGTTGTGGTAAAAAACCAAATCTGGTCGACTCCGTTAGATGAGACAAGAATGAGAGTCGCTATCAGCTGACCTCGTCCTTCCTCCACCCCGCGGTTCTCATGTGACCGGTATCTCTGATCTGACTGACGGTCTGTGTAGTGTCTGACTGATTATTACCAGATGTAAACTAGGTCAAAGACTGATTAAAGATAAATTTTGTCGGGGTCACTGTCACATCTCCATCATGAATCAATGTAACGTAAAGGATATCAAAATATAATAGCAGCCCCAAATGGGTGTCATTAATGAGTGCCAACTAATTACTTCAGAGTAGAATTTATGGAGTTTGCGCTGGATGCAGAAACTTGCAGCTCTGGCTGCAGAAACAATTAAAACTAGGACTTGTAAAAGGTGCGATAGTTGAAGTAATAGTTAAGTAATGAGTTTGAAAGTACAACATAATCAATGGAATAGAAGGTATAAAATAGATGTACAAAATTATATTTATATTTTTTATTTTTAATTGTATTTTTTATTAGCATATTTATATTTTTGATAATGATTTTAGAAAAAAAAATATTGAGTTTGTTTTAAATATTGTGGAAATAATTATTAAAATTAGGATTTGCAAAACGTGTGATAATTATAATTGCATAATAATAATAATTTATGTAATCTATGTCAAGCGATATCAATTTTCAAAATATTTAACATTCATAAATATATAAATAAATCACTAGATTCATTATTAAAAGCTATCAAGAAGTTAACTATATAAATATTACTCTTATCATTTTTAGAATTAGGCTCTAGCTTCATCTCCTACAATAAAAAAATAATATTCATCTTTTCATTTCAGAATTCAAATTGAAGTAAAGAATTATTTTCTTGCCTATTATTAATCAAAATGATAAGGAAACCCTCTCAAAGGAAAGAAAGAATATTGACACTCATGAAAGCATTAAATTATTTGATCAAATATTCATTAAAATTTAAAAATTTTCAATTCCAAATTAAATAAAGCTCAAATTTGATGTTGCATTCACAAACATTTAGTATTATATTTAAAACCAAAATTTATATTTATAATCCTTACAGGAGAATACATCTAAAATAAGTAAAAAAGAAAGGAAAGTTTTTTAACCTATGTGTTGAAGAATGAATTTAGGAAAGAAAATGTATTAGCATCGCTTTGGCTATTGCCCCTTATCTGTTGCAAACATCTACGCATAGGGATTAATTTGCCCAATACTCTCCCTTGCAATAGATAGTAACAAATTTGGAAGATATTATTGAGAGACTATTCTTTACAATCTCCTTTAAATTATCTCCAAATTCTTACATTATCAAATTAATCTTCACCATCCTCAAATTCTTTGAAGAATTACAGTTGAAAGTATCATGCAGCATACTATACATGAACACTCCATGCCTTAATGGGTTCCTCAATTTCAAATTGCATGTCATCGCCAAGAGTTAACCACAAACTTTATAGAAAATGTCAAACTCGTAACTATTAATAAAATTAACCAACAAATGAACACTCCATGCCTAAATGGGTTCCTCAATTTCAAATTGCATGTCATCGCCAAGAGTTAACCACAAACTCTATAGAAAATGTCAAACTCATAACTATTAATAAAATTAACCAACAAAGACTACATCAGATCTGTCATAAGAGGAAAACATGTGGAGAGTACATAGTAAACGATAGCTATTTTTGCACTTGTAAAATTAATTTGAGATACAAAATACCAACTACAATTTGAAAAAAAATTGTTACACTTGCATAATACCAGGTCATGATTTTCTCAATATGTTGAAGTAAGCATTCGTTCAAAAATCAATGGAGACTTGTCTGTTGAATTCAAAGTCATTATCCATATCCTTACCAAGCTACATTTCACATTTTGTAGTGGAAGGAATTGTCATTTTTGATTGGATAAGAAGAAAACAACTCTCTTATCTTGACTTTTCACTTATTTGAATGATAAAGATTAAAAAAATTATGTAAAACATGTGGATATATACCAATATTAAAATAAATATTTTATTTGTTCATTATTCTATTAAAAAAATATTATATTATTCTATTTTAATTGATATTAAGTTATTATTATATTATGATAATTAATATTAAGACTAAATTATTAAAATCATGTTTGTAATTAGAAATGTAGTCTTTAAATTCAAATCAAATCTAATATGAAATAACAAAATATTTTAAATAGAAACATGTCCATGCTTTCCACTTTATACAGTGAATGAAAAATAAATCAAATCCAATGTGAAATTTTAAATTCACTTTCTATAAATGCATGGAAATTGGAAACAAATCAAATCCAATATAAAATTTAAAATCTAATACGAATTTAAGTGTTCTATATAGAAACGTGCCCATATTGTCTACTTTCTTTATTATTATTTTTTGTTTTTCCTACATGGAATGTGAAATTACAAACAAAAGAAAAGTAATAGTCATTGTAGATAGACATCAATTTTAATCAAGGAAAAAATTCATTATTTGAGTATAATATGCCTCTTGGCATAGTTAAATAATTAATACGTATCGTTAAATATAATCATTAATAATAAATAATATAAATAATTATTCTAAATAATAATAATATTAATAATTATTATAATAAATAATAATATTAATAATTATTATAATAAATAATAATTATATGTCTATTGTCCAAGGGGTTGAGCTTAATTGGTTAAAACACTGGGTTCTCACTGTGGAGACCCAAGTTCAATTCCCAATAGGGACATCTGAAGTGGAATTCTAAGTTGTGACTCTTGGCCTTCCATAGGATGGGGAAGGTCTTGGGGTCAATCTAATCAAACATAATAATAATAGTAATTCAAAGATATGTAATGGGGATGGGACCCCCTACTGTGTCCCCACTGGTTCATAGCTCGAGTCAAAAGCTATTCAGGCTTCGGCCAATTACCGATCAAAAATAATAATAATAATGTCTATTATTATTATAATATGGAATTTTTTTTTATCTGTAATAGCAATATATTTTATTAATTATTTAGGAAAAAAAAGATTATAGTAATTATCCAGCCAAAATTAGGTCAATGATGATCAAAAACCCTGCATCGACCTTGCATCTACCATTTGTATGTCGCCCAAATTAAAAACCCTTTCGTCACCACCCAAGACCAAGAGTTGAAGCTCCATACGACAAACCACCTATACATTACAACCCAACCTCCCCCCTAGACTCCATAAATTACACCATAAACATAGCAAAATGCAATGCCAAAGAAAACGGCCCTACCCTAGACCATTGACAGCATTACAAAAAACCATCTATAAACAAAACGACATAGTCCTATATATTCGAAACCAAAACAAGGGATTATTAAAAAATAGCCTTGTTTTTGCCACAAACCTCACCACCTTTCTTAGCTTTTTCGTCGAGTCATCCCACTTGCAGAAGCCACATTGCCAGCCTGGGTCCTCCACACACGTAATGAACACCTATGACCCCCAAAATTGGGCTTGTCATCTATCAACACCACTGCAAATGCTCTTTGGGCTTCCTTGTTCCTAATGAAGGTCTTGAATCTATCCCACCCAATAAGGGCCTCTACCCTCCACTCATCCTTATCACAATCTGATGGCCATCACATAAACGAGATTAACTCGTAAACCTCCTCCACCCATGGGTTCTCCATACCCTCGCTCACATCGAATCTCGCCCCTAGCACAACCCATTCCAGAATGAAGTCCAAACCCTCAAGCCAATCCTTAGCTATAATCGAATTCATGACCCACTTAATGGTATTTGTGGATTCTCCTAAATCTAGACCGTAGGCAATGACCATACAAATGATATCCATGTTGATCTTATACCTATGCTTGAGTTGCAGATAGGTATTGCCAACCAAAATTCCAACCACCTGAATAAACTTTGCATCCCTAAATAGGCAAAGCCTCTTCAACCACTTAGTAATTACCTTGCCATGAAAGGCAACCTACAGTCGAGAGGTAATGATTGTGAAGTTCGCCTCCATCCTACACCTACCTCAGAAATCATTGTCACTCCCTTCTACAAATTTTGCCACCAAAGTCCCTCTGTCTTGCTTATAACGCCATCTCACACATTCCCCATCCCATCACTCCAACTCCCCTGCCATGCCATAAATGGTTGCATGCTTCAAAGGACAACATCATTAATTATTTGGCCAAGTAATCTCTTTGAAATCCTCGAGGCGTACTTTGCCAACTTTGATGAATGATGACGCCCATTTAGAAAGTACATCAGCTTCATGATTTTTCGCATGCCTGACATGGCTCACCTCACAGTGTTGAAAGGTCTCTAGCTCAGCTTTGATAGCCACAATGTATTTTTGCAAATGTCACGCCTGAATCTCACCTCCAACAATCGCATTAGTGATTATCATTTAATCCCCTTCCAAGTGAATATTGTTCAATCCTAACTTCTTCCCCATTTTAATCCCAAAAAGGGTCGCTTCATCCTCCGCTACATTATTCATTCCATCCATAAATCTTTTCCCTCCCATTGCCACTATATTCCCCTCCCAATTCCTCACCACATACCCAATACCCGAGGGTCCAGGATCCCCTTTGGAAGCCCCACCAAAATTGACTTTATACTATAATATAGATTGATTATTACATGTATAATTATACATGACACTAGTTATCATAATAATTGTTATATTTAATTAATGAACAATAATAATTGTATAATTATTATCATTATATAATTATAAAAAAAAGCACCTAAGTGTGTGTATATAATATAGATAATTACATAAGATTTAAAAATGGGACCAAAGCTCAGCCAAAATATATGACAACCATCCAACTAGGGGCATAGATCAACTAGAAGAGCCCAAAAAATACGAAAAACACCCATTCAAAAGCATAGCTCAACTGAAAGAGACTAAAATATGAACATCTTACCACTCATGATACATCCTAAATTCAACTATTATTATAGTTATTATAATTATATAGCTATCATTATATAATCATTCTGAGAGATGTCTTTGATTGAAATTTAACTCTTATTCATATATAATTAATTACTTAAGCCAAAGTTATTCATTGTTTGTATTCAAAATTACTAACATAATATTTTTTTACAACTAACGTTTCTATTTTAAAAGTCACGATACTTATAATGACATTTTATATAAACATACTTAATTGTAATGTTAATTTTTTTTTAAATATCACTAAATAAGTCTCAGGCGGAAGTCCTCCAGAAGCAACTCTAGGCCGTGGGGAAAAACCACTTTTAGGGCTCTCAAATGGTCTTTTGATGCAATAAATGAGGAAATTTTGTCGCTCTCATGTCCGCATTGGATTCAAGTTAAAAACTTGCCTCCCGTTCTCTGAAGTTTTATTCCTTAGATTTTGGAGCCCATAGGCAGAGTGATAAGGATTGACCACTCGTCGAACCTGGTTCCCCACCTAGATGTCAGAGTCCTAGTTTCCGTCAACCCTAGCATAGACATTCCCATATTTATCGAAACTAATCTTGGTGGTGATTTATTCACCTATCTTATTGAAACCCTAGGCGGTTTAAATGCCTATTTTTTGTGTAGGAGAGAAGGGCACATTAGAAGACTATGCCCTATTTTCAACTATAGGAATAAGACTTCTAAAAACCCTACATAACATATTTCTAAACCTGATAATAGTGGAGATAACCCCTCCACTTTGGTTTCCAACCCTGGCAATAATCCCCCCTCTTGAACAAACTTGACTCTCTCAGAGAAGCCATCAACGAGGCCGTCGCTGGCTTCCTGAAAGAGAAGCCTATTAAACCCCCTACTATTGATTACTTTGTTGCTTTTGGTCCCTTCAATGCCAACCCTCCTCATTCTGTTGTCTCATAGGCCATTTCATAGTTGGAGGAAACAAAGGACAAAGGCTTTCAGGTGGCGACTAGGAAAAAACAAGAGGTCTAAGAGGAAAAATGCTTAACAACTTGCATTAAAAAAAATTAGAGAGCGTGGGCAAGATAAAATTTGCTCCTCCATGGCCCACATGGAAGACGATGCTCTTGAAGCTCCGCCTGAGGTTAAATTTGTTGTTAATAACAAGAAAAATTATCTCGGTAAATCCATAATTAGGAATTTTTAAGGGCTAGAGCGAGATACCAGTGACTTGGGAAGGATAGAGATAACCTTCCCTCCCCCCAACAATTCCGCTTTCTCTAAATCCAATCAATTTCAAGTTCTTGCTAATAAACCTGAGTCGGCCAAGGAATTGATTGCTTCTATGGATTCCCAAGGGGAAGTGGATTCCCCCCCCTTCTCAAGCCATTGATACCACAATATCTACCCCTCTTGACTCTAAAAAGTTTGTTGATTCTGACAATGTTTCTTATGAGATCATCCCTGTTGATCCAACGGTTGGTAAACCTAACCCTAACGACCTCCCTACTCTTGTTGATCTTGGCATAGCCGGGGAAGTTACTCTAGAGGATGATACCTCGATTGACATTCACGAAACTAAAGTAGAGACAGAGTTAAATTCCACCTACTCTGTCACTAGTGGAGGAGGGGTACATGATAGAGGAGGTTTGGATGAGGAGGTTTCAGATGCAGAAACACATGTTAGGAGAAAAAGAGGAAGACCTCTAGGATCCAAGAATAAAAACTCTCCTCTGCATAAGAAATCCAATAAAAATTCCAGCATGCCTAAGTGTTTTAGCAACTTCAAAGCTGCCAAGGAAAACAACTAAAAGCTAGTTGACCATGAAGTGCATTTCATGTTATATCCGGGGCTCGGAGTCCCCCAATAGGAAATACATTGTTAGAAGAATGTTGAACCAACATAAAGACCTAGACTTTGTCATGCTCCAAGAGGTCAAAGCTACTAGCTTCTCACTGGATGTCAACCTCAATTTTGTATAGAAATATGCTCTAACGATTTGCACCAAACATGATAAGGGTAAGGGGGGTGCAATGATCCTCATAAACCCCAAATGGAAAGCTTCAATCCTCTGCTCTGGGATATCTCCCTGTAATAGAGAAATTTGGGTATCCATTAAAGATGGTGATTCCACCTTTGGTATATGTACAGTCTATGCTCCAAATGATTATAGAGAAAGAGCGGATCTATGGTAACAAATATCTTCCTTACCAGACATCCCATGGATTATGGGAGGAGATTTTAACTTCATGGAACACCAAGATGACAAGATGGGAGGCACTAATATGAAGTGGAAAAGTGGAGAGAAGATTCATTGGGACAGGATGAAAGGAATGAAGAGACTATTTGATCCTTTAGAAGGCATGAGATCTACCCATAAAGGAATTTGGTTTACCTGGTGTAACTACTAGAAAGGGCATAATACAATTTACTCTAGACTTGACCGATTCTATGCCAATAAAGACTTCTTCTCCTTTGCGCCTGACCAACAAGGTTGTCTGATGGAGGTCTAGCCATCATCCCTATCAAATCACAACCCCATTCTTGCCCATATATCTATTAGAGATTTCATTAAAGAGAAAATTAAGAGAAGTAACAAATTCATTCTCAATACAAAATCGTTAGAAGATCAAGATGTCCTTGTTGCTATCCACATCATCAGCCTCTTCAACAGATGGAATTCTGAATCTAAATCCAATATTGTAAGATGGAACACCTCAGTGGACAGCTGGCAAAACATCCTTAAGACTGTCGGCAAGAAGAAAGCTAAAGATGTGAGACAGGCTAAATTTATCCTCAGTACCAATCTGCACAAGGCAGAAGATCCGATCCAAAAAGACCTGAGTAATGTTAACCTCGCCCATTCGGTGACAATGGCTAGAGATAAGCTTAGGAAGTTGTAGCATGATAGAACAATAAGAGAAAGGGCTAGGGCCAGGATGCAATGGTTGCAGTATGGAGAAAATGATGCAGAGACTCTTGGAGTAGATCCTAATCACCAAGTAGTCTTGGTTGCTCTCATTAACCCTCTAACTCCTCAAGCCCATCCAATGGTACTTGGTAGGGGATTTTCTATTTAGACCTTCAAGTCATAATTCACTTTGTCTTGTGTCCAAGGTATAGCCACTGATCTTTAACAATCAACTCTTCCTATTAAGGATTCCACCTCAATCCCTAACACACTCCCAAGGCTCCAACAACCTCTGCAAAGGATCTTACTTCTCCAACCTGTTCTATGTGAGTAACATGAACTTAGATAGTGTCTTTTATGTCTTTTATGGGTTTGAGTACCTTCAATCCCATCGCCAAGCTTTCCCAACCTCACTTTGGCTCTACCGGCTCCAAATAGGCCTAATACAATTAGCCCTCCTATGGCGGTTTTCAAGACTTAGTTTCAAATATTCCCACACAAGGCCACAAATAAATTATAGATTTGAGTACCCTTTTCATAGTTACATACAATAATTCAAAATTCCATTTGGGTTCTCCGTACACATGGGGTAACCAAGACTATCCTATTTTTAAGGGTTTAGGCCTCCCCGGGTGACTCACAAATTTGTTCTTGAAAAGGTTCACCAGTCAGAACATCTGTCAAAGTTGATCATGGATTATTTAAGGTCACTCACAAGGGTCTCCAACCATGGGTCAACTTCTCTTCTACCAAACCACATGTGCTCAGAAATCGCACATCTTTTGTTGTCCTAAACTCACCAACTCCTAGTTGTGAGCCTAGGGTATCATTGTAGAAGCACCACAAAGGCCTGAAAAAACAAAATACCTACTCTAAACCTATGTATAGACCCTAACCTAGCACTCCACATTATTTCAATTGGTACCATCATTGGATGCTCATGTTAGAGCCATTTTTCCCTTAAACCCTACTTTGCAAGGGTTTTACACCTAGTCACAGAGAATGGATCTAATCTCTGCAACTAGACACGATCAAACTTGCTAATCTACCTTATTGGAAAGTAGACTCAACAATATTTCATCCCCTACAATTAAATTCCTCTATCAAGGTCGTATTGGGCCGTACAAAAAGGCAAAAACAAACAAAAAATAGTCAAAACGGTGGCAACACAAGATTTTCCTTATAACTCAAAACTTGCTTTTGCATTCCAGAACTTCTAACCCATACAATGATGATTTCTTGGGCTTTAAACTACCTAGTTCAATTGGTTAGAACCAACTTCTTCACCGCCAACATCAAAAATGCAACTTTTGCAAAATGTTGCTCAATAATTTTTTACATTTTTTGAACCTTAAGATGCAACTTTGCACTTAAGTGTACTTGATGGCTCCAAAAGACCCTCAATGCATTCTAGGAGAACTAAAACAATGCCTTGCACCCTATGACATGTTGACTCTGTAACAACATCAACATTACAACTTCCTAGGATATCAACATCCTTAACATATCAAAGCTTGGACAACTCAACCATGGCTCCATTGACTCCCAAATGGTTGGTCCATTATTACAACTTGAAAGACAACACAAAAACTTAGAACAAACCAAAATTTCTTGCTTGGAGTGATGTGTGCCATGCACCATACTCCCCTGGGACAAAGAACTCAAGTCCCTTGAGTTAAGAGGTCTGCAATTTCCACTCCATGTTGAAGTATATCTGATTCTGACATCCACATAGCATCTGATTCAGGTAACCATGCCCACTTGACAAGATAATGCTTGTATACTCCCTTCCTTGTCTTCTTTACTATCTTGGTGTCCAAGATACTTTCTAACTTAACCGGTTGGCATGGTGGCAAATCTCTCACCCAATCTTCAATACCCTATGATGAAGTGTCCAACTGATGTGTTTGTGATTCTCCCTTGTATGGATAGAGATCACATACATTAAAGATAGGAGAAAAACCCAAGGTGGGGGGGAGTTCAACTTCATATGCATTTTGTCCATATTTATGCACCACCTTAAGAGGCCCAATCTTCTTCATCAATAGCTTAGTAGGCTGCCCTATTGTAAGTCTCTCCTTCCTTAGGTATACTAGGACCAAATCTCCAATCTTAAATTGCACATTCCTTCTTGTTTTATCAGCATTCACCTTATACTGCACAAACTTTTATTGTAAGGTCTGCCTTACCTTATCATGCACTTCTTTGATACCTTTTGCAAAATTCTCACCTTGTGCACTCTTAGGTGTCATAGAAATAAGATCTCTAAGCTCTAGTATGCCCCTAGGATGAAATCCATACACTATCTCAAAGGTACTTTTACCTGTGCTTCGGTTAACTGATTCATTGTATGCATATTCTGCCTGGCCGAGTACCAGATCCGAAGTCTGCCCATGTTGTTTGGTGAGGCATCTTAGTAGATTACCCAATGATCTGTTGACTACCTCTAACTGACCATTTGATTGAGGATGATAGGCAGATGAAAAGGATAATTTGGTGCCCAACTTTCTCCAAAGTTTTCTCCAAAAGTGTCTTAAGAACTTCATATCCCTATCACTCACTATGCCGATTGGAAGGCCATGAATTCTAACTATCTCCTTGAAGAAGAGGCCTGCAATATAGGTGGCATCATTGGTGCTCTTTCAAGGTATAAAATGTGCCATTTTATTGAACCTATCAACCACTACATACACACTATCAAATCCCCTTGGAGTTCTTGGTAAGCCTAACACAAAATCCATGCTCAAACATTCCCAAGGCCTCTGAGGTATGACCAAAGGTTGGTATAGACCTACATTATTGGATGAACCCTTTGCTCTTTGACAGATTGCACATTGTTCTAAAAACCTTCTCACTTATGTTTGCAACTTGGGCCAATGGTAAAACCTACTAACCTTCTCCCAAGTTTTATCTATGCCAAAATGACCTCCTTGATGCTTTTCTCGGATAATGTTTTGTCTCATAGAACATTGGGGAACGCAAAGAAGGTGTCCCTTGAATAGAAAACCCTCTTGTATCATATACTTTGAATAAGTGACATGTGAAGTGTTAGAAAAAACAGAACAAACAACATATATCTTTGTAAAATCTTTATCATCCTTGTAGAGGTCTTTTAACTCATTCAATCCCATACTCTGCAATTGTATCTCCTACATAGTCATGACTCTCCTACTTAATGCATCAGCTACCTTTTTTGCAGTGCCCTTTTTGTGCTTGATAGTGAAGGTGCAAGATTGTAGGTATTCAGCCCACTTTAGGTGTCTTTGATTCAACTTCTCTTGCCCATTAAGGAAACTAAGGGCATGGTTGTCAATGTAAATAAAAACTCTTTGGGCAGCAAATAATGATGCCACTTCTTCAATGCTTGCACCATGGCATACAATTCCAAATCATATGTGGAGTATCTTTGCTTGGCTTCATTCAATTTCTCTGAAAAGAATGCTATAGGGTGACCTTCTTGGCTTAAAACAACCCCTATTGCCTTCTGGCTAGCATCACACTCTACTGTAAACAACTGACTGAAATCGGGTAATCTAAGGGTTGGTAACTTTGCTATCTTAGCTTTCAACAATTCAAACCCCTTATTGGCTTCCTCTATCCACTTAAATTGACATTTAATCCCTCCTTTAATGGTGTTGAGTATAGGAGCACAAACATGGCTAAAGTTTCTGACAAACTTCATATAAAGAGGGAATGACCTTGCATGGTAAATCCTTTGAGCCGCTATAGAAATCAAGTGAGAGCGAAAGTTGTAGCCTTGGGTATAGTTGTTCCTACAGTGTAACTTGTCGTAAGGACATATGGGCCCCATCACAAGTTACAAGGCTCTTAAGTGAGTCATTGTAGAATGAACTTATGTCCAAAAACATCGAACATTACTAGACACCTTTTATTATAGAAGCCCACCCATTCTATTGATTGAGGATATTTGTGAAAAGTTTAGTGCAAAACAATAGATGGTTTTGCTCCCAAGATACTCACCATACATATTTACTTGAGTAGAAACGTGGCTTTTTGAAAGGCTACTTGTAGCTTGATAAGAGTGGTGACTCTCCCATCATAGGGATCATCTATTTGTTATACTCGTGCGAGACTTAGTATATCACATCCTTACCTGCCATGACGAGATTCATAAGTTATGTAGTACCAAAGTTGAAGAAATATCAAGATGTGGGTTGCAAATATCGCAACTGGCCATTGACCTTAGGGATAAAGTGTGTTTGAGTTGTCTTCATTTTGTGTCAGACCTATAACAATTTGAGCCGACATCAGGCTTTTGGAAAAACATACAAAACATTTGAAAAGGGTCAATAAAGTTCATGATTGGGTCGATCTAGACCCACACCTATTTTTGCCTTTTGTTGAAAAAGGGCAAGGTTATTGTGCTTGTGTGCTTGCTCTGTTTTCTTGTCAAAAAAATTCAAAACAAATTTAAACCAAGTATCCATCCAACACAATTTGACATCAACATTGATAAACAAAACAAACATCAAACAAGTGGAACAATTATCAAGATTGTATGTGTAGGTCCTAGGGACAACTGAGAGGGGGGGGGGGTGAATCAGTTGTCTAATAAATTCAAACCAAAATCTTATTAACCAACTTATTGCTTAATACCGGTAAGACAGTTAATTGTGCCGGTAAACAGTGTTAATAGGAAATGTTGTACTGGTAATAATTAATGCATGAAACATAAGCACAAAGTCAACCACAACACATGACACAAATATTTGTACGTGGAAACCCTATAAGGGGAAAAACCACGGTGGAAAACCTTACCCACAATCAAATGATACTACTGCAGATAGTAAGTGTACAAGAGGGGTCTGCACATGCAGAAAGGCCAACAGCCTAGAGCTCACTGCTCAAACACAAATGGGAGTCACACTGACTACAGTTGGATGGTTAAATCCAATGAGAATGTACTGCACAAAATAGCATCTTCATATGTTGGACTCAGTACCGGTGTAATGCTGATATGCTTCTACAAAAACCTAGCTTCACCTTCAAATGATGTCTTCGTGTATACCTCTGCTTAATCTCGCATATACCTTCTTACAATTCTTTTTCGCATTCCACACTTGATCTTGCAAATAAGATCTTACATTTATACCATACCCTAAGACCAATTTTAGTAGGTCGGCTCTACAAGATATTACAATAAAACATTTTACAAATAATACAATATCCGATGCAATAACCGATTGAACATGTCGTCTTAATGCATTTACAACAATAATAAATCATCTCCATAGCGTGCCATGCTGATCTGGAAAAGATAAACCTACCGGTGTAACCCTAGATAACCTGGACCTATTTGTCGGTAAAAGAAAATATGCAAATAAGAATATACCAATGATATTACTTCAAGGAAAAGTGTCCACACGATGTCTTCGACATTACCAAGTGTCTTCCATGTCATTGCAAGTACTGGTGAACATTATATCCTATCGGTTAACTATATACCGGTGATTGTTGAACAGTTTACTGATTGCCGGTGAATGTTGCTGGATCTCCAAAGTAGGTGTGTTAGCAGGTGTTGACATCAATGACAAAACCATACCAAAATACCAACAGTATGACCATCACTCATATCTTGAGAAAAAGGAGTCTTCATCAAAATACCACATTGAAAAAGAGACAATTGAGTTCAAAAGCTCTTATCAAAAGAAGGAAGTTTTTCTATATCAATAAACAAATTTTTCTCTCAGAGAGAGTTTTCTTGTGCCATATGCACTTGTATCTTCAAGGCAAATCCAACAAATTTGACAAAGAGCCTTTGAAAAATAGAGCTTTTACTCAGTATGGAGCCTTGGATGACCACAAAAATAAAGGAGGCAAGATCAACCCTACTTTCTTTCCAAAAATTTGTATCACCTACAACGTAGCTCGAGGGGAACCACCAACTCCTAAGAGAGAGGAAGAAGTAGAAAACCCCTTTGTGACAGAAAGTTTTTATTGAGTTTCATATTTTATCCACCTTCACCTTCACACATCACAAAACCAATCAACTCTCAAAACACAAAAAGGTCTTGTCCTAAGTTCTTTTAAATATTGCTTAAATCAAACCAACAAATCACTTTTAAAGTGTTTCTACATCTATGATCCATCATCCTAAGAGGCATTTCTACATAGGTTAAAACTAGTTTATGAGTGCATCCTCTCATTGCTAGGTAGCTTGGTTTGTAACACATCTCAAACCTTGCTATACCTTATCACATCAAAATTGTCAAAAACACAAAGAGAAATTCACAAATAACTTTGGTAAACATCCAACCTTCAGTGTTAGAGATTCATCTTCTAAACATTTCACAAAACACTTATCTTCCATCAAACATTTCATCACCAACTCATAATCACTTTCACTAACCTCAAAACTTTCAAACAACATGGCTCAAACAAGATCAATGAGAAACTGAAAACCAGAGATCGAAGACGAGGAAGAAGAAAACCTCAATGATTTCCAAGAAGCCATTGGAAGAGGCACAAATGATGAAGGTCCTAGCACTCCAACTCCCGAAGATATAGAAAGAGCACAACACAATCCCAAGTTCAATAGACTCTTTGATGAAATCCTTAGAAACAACTCAGACGCTCATTTTCAGAGACTTGCTCAAGAGGGTGCCAAACTACCCTCTAACTTTGATACCGCACAGATACGACAGACATCAGAACAACATAGTTGTACCAATGGTGGAAGAGGTAGAGATTACTTTCGCTATGACCTTAATCATCAAGGGAATTCCCCACCACCTCCTCCTACCGAAATAGACATGTTGAGACAAGAAGTAGAAAATCTCGCTCAACAACTCAATAGTGGTGTAAAGACTATTCGATTTTCACTTAACGATATTTGTCCCTATCCTTTTGATAGGAACATGCATATGCCACCTTTTCTGCGAGGGTTTGAAACACCCAAGTTTGAAAAGTACAGGGGCAAAGGAGACCCTAGAGATCATGTGCGAGCATTTCACTCAGCTTGTTTAGAGGTGGCCTATGAGTACACCTATCTAATGTGCCTTTTTCCTCAAAATTTGGGAGGCACAACCACACAATGGTTTTCCCGATTACCAAGTGGCATTAGAACATTTGAGGAACTAGTTCAAAAAATCATCGCTCATTATTCACATAACATAGAACGAGATATTACCATGGAAGATCTATGCAACACCAAACAAAAACCAGGGGAGTTGTTCTCAGCTTTCTTACAATGGTGGAGGCAACTATCTAGCAAACGTTCTCTTCATTTGCTTGAAAAGTAACTAGTGGAAATATTCATTTCCAACTTGAATGACGAGATGAAATTCCATGTAGACATGAAGGGTACATAATCCTTTGAAGAGATGATCACTCAAGGATTAAAATGTGAAAGAGCCCTTATAAAAAAGGGACTTATCAAAATCTACAATGAACCCAAAGATGGTCCTTGTCCATGTTATAATAGTGATAAACCCAATTTCTAGAACAAGAACAAGAACATTGTCAATGACGGGATAGTAGATGCAAGGACCGTAAAAATTTCACAACCCGTGGTCAGGTTTGCAGGGCAAAATCCACCTCCTAAAAACAACACCATCACTCATCCACCAAGTCAAGGTTGTAATGCGCTGCAAAAAGAACCAAGATAATGGCAACAGAACTACAAACCAAAACGTACATACACACCCTTAGGGGAACCCATCGAAACAATATTGTGTCAAGTGGTCTCTTCTAATCTTGTGACCTTATCGAAAACATCTAACTATGAACCTCGGGTCAAACCTCCATGGTGGAGAGATAATGAACATTGTGAATTCCGCTGGGTAAAAGGACATAAGACAAACAATTGCCATCGACTAAAAGATCTTGTTCAAGATCTTATTGATAGAGGAGAAATTGAAATCGAAGGACATGACCCTAAAACATCCAATGACGATCATCTAATCTTTAATAATCCACTTCCATCACATGATCAAAGGGATTCCTCCACCTCTGAAACACAGATACTACACCTAATTATACACAAATTGCCTATAATTATACTGTGAATCACCTCTATGATGCTGATGAACAAGTTGCAACCCTCACCATCAAAGATCCAAATCCTGCATGCAATGTTGTTACGCGTCGTAGCAAGATTACCATTCAAGCAACACCACAAGGAGTGACACCCCTGCCCAAGCAATATAATCTTGTGGAATAAATGGATAAAACTCCCGCACTCATATCCATATTAGAGCTTTTGCGCTTATCCCCCTCACACAAAACAATCTTGGATCAAGCTCTCCAAGAAGCATCAGTCCCCGCCAACCTCAACACAGATCAATTTCAAGCCATGGTTGGTAGTCTCGGGTCATCACCATGCCTCACTTTTTCTAAAAGTGACAACGCTTCATTCCAACAACCACATAACGCATCCCTTCACATTGAAGGATTTGTAAACCAACACAGAGTCAAGCGAGTCTAGATTGACAACGGAGCCGGCTTGAACATATGCACCTTGCAGTTGGTCACAACATTGGGATATGCGGTAGAATTAGTGGATCCCAGCAAAAAGATAACCATTAAGGCCTATGATGATGCAAAGCATTCTTCCAAAGGAGTTTTTGTATTACCTATTAGAGTGGGGCCAGTGGTGAAGCATATTGTCTGTCAAGTTATGGACCTTCCTTTTCCATATAATCTTTTGTTAGGAAGACCTTGGATACATGTCATGTAAGTCATTTCATCTACCTATCATTAGTATATCAAGTTTCCCCATAACGGTGTAGCAATCACAATCCTTGGCGATACAAACCCATTTGCATATTGTAACAATATTAATCATCAGCCAAAGATTACCGTACCTAACAACAGAGAAGTTACCCCTTCCACATCATATGTTAGTCCAACCTCTCTTTCCAGCTCAATCACCTGTATACCAAAGCAAGAGAAGTTGAAAATGAAAATGACTGAGGAAGGTCCTGGGGAATATAATCTTAGCCAACTCTTTTTGTGTTGGGAAATTACCCACCTCCCCTAGAACTCATGGAAAGCCTTAAAAGTTGCTTCAACCACCACTAGCTAAACAAGCATGCACTTTGGCACAGTTCATCTCTGGTAAAAGTCAGGAAGAAGAAACTAGAGATGAGGACCTGGCAGAATGGATCTACGAAGACCCTATTAACATAGAAATCCCACATGCTAAGCTTCCCACTGATAAATATGGCAAAGGCCTCACTATCATGCAAAGAATGGGCTATGATAGCCAGAGATCTTTGGGACATTGCAAACAAGGACGACACGAGCCCTTACAACCTGAGTTGAAACCCAAAGATAAAACTGGAGTAGGTTTTCAAAAGGAATCTCTTCCAAAGCTCAGATTCAAAGGTAAACCCAACAAACCCATGTATCAAATAGTTACTCCAAGGAGTCCATCCTTGATTATCTCTGCGACACCAACAAAACCCACTGCACCAACAAAACTGATAATTCCATCAGTAGAATCAAAGTCATCAGCAACATCAACAATACCACTAATCCCATCAACAACACCAACAAAGCTGATAATCCCATTAGTAGCATCAAAGCCATCAGTAGCATCCACGACACCACTAATCCCATTAGTAGCAATAGTAGCACTAACTGTACCAACAACACCAATAATCCCAACAACATCATCAACAACACTGATAATCCCATTAGTAGTGTCAGTAGCACCAACTGTACCAACAAAATCGATACTCCCAGTAGCAGCATCAACAACACCGATAATCCTGCCAACAATTCCACCTCCAAATGAGCACGAACCTGTAACCAATACACTCTTCAATTCAAAAGACATCCCAACCTGGTACAGTAATCGAATGTTAGAGAGTGATTCAAAGATCGACTCACATGAGTGGGAATTCGATTCAGTGAATCTAAATACTTTAGACAAGGAAGACAACTCCCGATTTATGGAGAGACATGGATCAAAACCTTTTGGGTTCATGAGAAAGAAGCAACTCCCACATGCCCTACATCAAATCTGACACCAGAACCTGACAAGGAGAGTACCATCGATGAACTGCACTCCTCTATATTAACCCTCACTAACGCCTCCTCTAAACTCAACCTAGTCGATGAGGTCATGCCTATCAGTCACCCCGAACTCATCGATTGGAACCAACCAAATCCCCCATGTCTTGATCACTTCCAAAACGATGAGGCGCTCATCGACTTTTTAGAAATATAGGATAACATACCAAGTGGGGATCATAAAGATGGATTTGCCATCGAACTTAATAGCGCAACATACTTTGGGGCAGATGCCAAACCTTTCAGCTGCAAAAACATCACAATAAAACATGGATCTTCTAGTGAAAACTACATAGTGGCACTCATTGATCCCAAAAAAGTAAAAATAAAGAGTGTATCCGAAGGTGAAAACCTCTTCGAGGCCCCTAAGGATGAAAGGTTTGACATCCTCCCCTCTAGTACAAATCAGGAGAGATCGACGATCCTAATCAAAGAAACAAAAGAATTCAATGTGGGGACCCCTTAGACTCCTCACCAAATACATTTGGCATCTCTATTAACTCTAGAGGAACAACCAAAATTTGTGGAATTCTTCCGGAAGCGTCAAATCAACTTCACATGGTCTTATGTAGACATGCTTGGCTTAGACCCTGATTTGGTCATGCATCACCTAAACGTGGCAGAAGGGGCTAAACCTATAAAAACAAAAGCTCAAAAATATGCACCCACAGATTGATGTTCTTGTCAAGGCAGAACTCAAAAAGATCTTAGATGTTGGTTTCATCCGACCAATCGATTATGCGGATTGTATCTCCAACATTGTACATGTCGGCAAGCCTAATGGGGGCATCCATATCTATACAAACTTCAAAGATTTGAACAAGGCATGCCCTAAAGATGACTTCCCCTTACCAAACATCGACATGATTGTCGATCTAATAGCGGGTCATGCAATGCTTTCTCTTATGGATGGCCTTTCAGGGTACAACCAAATTAAGATTGCTCCAAAGGATCAACATAAAACTGCTTTCACATGCCCATAGGGAACCTACTATTGGAATGTGATGCCATTTGGTCTGAAAAATGCAGGGGCAACCTATCAGAGAGCTATGACTACCATCTTCCATGACATGATGCACACCATAATGGAAGATTATGTCGATGATTTATTCGCTAAATCCCTAACATGAGAAGGACATATGGAAATACTGGGTCAAATCTTTGACAGATTAGAGCAATATCATTTACGTCTTAATCCAAAGAAGCGTGTCATTGGAGTAACCTTAGGGAAGCTCCTAGGATACATTTTCTCAAGCAAAGGCATTGAAGTAGATCTGACAAAAGTCAAAGCAATCATGGACATGCCACCTCCCAAGAACATCAGTCAGTTAAGGACACTACAAGGGCGACTACAATCAATTCGAAGATTCATTTTGCAATTGGCTGATAAGTATCATCCCTTCACACATCTATTACACAAAAATATCCACTTTCAATGGGATACAAAGTGCCAACAAGCATTCCAAATTCTTAAAGACTACCTCATGAATACACCGTTGTTGATCCCACCAGATCCAAGTAGACCTCTATTGCTATATATTTCAGTTACAAATAGGACATTAGGAGTACTGCTGGCACAACACAATGCAGAAGGAAAAGAATGTGTTGTATAGTATATCTCTCACACATTGGTGGGCTATGAACTCAATTACACACCTATTGAGCGAGCTTGCCTAGAAGTTATCTTGGCAGCCACCAAATTGAGACATTGCATGTTAACACGCAAGGTACAACTCATCACCAAAATCAATTCACTCAAATACCTACTCAACAAGGCAACATTAACAGGCCGCTTGGCCAAATGGGTGATGATCTTGAGTGAATTTGATATAGAGTATGTGGACCACAAGGCTATCAAGGGGCAAGTTATTGCAAATCAGTTGGCCGATGCGCCCCTCGCAGGTGACCATCCTCATATTTCCAACTTTCCAGATGAAGAGATCTTCATAATGACAGCTACAAAACTGTGAAAGCTCTATTTTGATGGCTCATATACCAAACATGGCTCAGGGGCATGTATTATTTTCATCACACCTCAAGGTGACAACATCCTGAAGTCATATAGGCTCACTTTCCCATGCACCAATAATATAGCAGAATATGAGTCCTTGATCACAGGAATCAGATTGGCTATATAATGGCATCTAAAAGAGCTACAGGTATATGGATATTCTCAGCTAGTCATCCGACAAGTCATCGATGAGTACCAAACTAAGTATGATAATCTCATGTCGTATAAAAGGATGGTGGATAGTTACAAAGGATCATTTACAACTCTCACATTTGAGTAAGTGCCTAGAGATCAAAATCGAGCTGCCAACGCAATGGCTACAATTGCATCTCTCTTGGATCTTTCACAAAATTCAACACGCTATGAGTTCTTGGTAGAACAACTTTGGATCCCCACATATGATATCCCCGAAAATGAAATGATATGTCTCCTAGTTGGTTCTGAATCCCCATGGCATGACGATTTCTTCACTTACCTCCATGATCACACACTTCCTCCTAACCAATCCAATAACCAACGAAAAACCTTTATCCGCCAAACTGCTTGGTACACCATCATTGTCGAAACCCTATACAGGCGAAGTTTTGATGGTACTCTCCTTTGATGTCTGGAATAAGATGAGATAACAAAGGTCTTGGAAGAGGTACATGAAGGAATTTGTGGGGCTCACTCAAGCGGTCCTTCGCTAGAAAGAAGATCATGCGTGTTGGATACTATTGGCCATCCATGGAAAAAGACTCTTACTATTTTGTTAGAAAATGCAAGAAGTACCAAGTTCACGGAGACCTGATACATGCACCAGCATAGGAATTGCAACCAATCACAACACTATGGCCCTTTTGTCAATGGGGACTTGACCTTGTGAGTAAAATCCATCCATCTTCATCCAACAACCATAAATTTATCATTACCACCATAAAATACTTCACAAAGTGGATCAAAGTCGTTCCACTTACCCAAGTCACCGACAAGAAGATCGCCTCATTCATCCTTAATTACATCATCTTTCGGTATGGTGTACCCATATCCATCATCATAGATAATGGGCTTCCTTTCAAAAATCAGGATGTCCGTGAGCTCTGTGAGAAGTTTAACATCCAACACCGTTTTTCCACCCCCTATTACCCACAAGGCAATGGTCAATCCGAAACATCAAACAAAAAAATATTGAGGATCCTTAAAAAGGCAATAAATGATGTTGGCTGTGATTGGCACATTCACTTAAATCCATCACTATGGGCATATTGAACTAGCATTCGAACCCCTACAAGCGCAACTCCCTACTCATTGGTCTATGGAGTAGAAGCCATCCTACCTATTGAGGTTGAAATACCATCTCTACAAGTCTCTTTGCATAATCTGATAGATGATGAAGCATATCGGGTCTCCCGTCTTCAAGACTTGAAACTGCTTGATGAACGGCGACAAGATGCATACAACCACCTCAAATCCTATCAATAGCGCATGAGTAGAAGCTACAATCATTGAGTTAAACCTCGTACATTTGAGGTAGGTGATCTTGTTCTCAAAGAAAATCCTCATAACCAACCAAACAAAGAACATCAGGGCAAGTTTGAATCCAACTGGATGGGTCCATATGTTATCACTATTGTGTTTGGGTCTGGGGCATGTCAGTTGGCAACTTCAGAAGGGGAAATTATAGTAGATCCGATCAACATCATGCACCTCAAACGGTTTCATACATAAGATGTGCAGAGCATCAGACTCCTCTATATATCATAAAAATACCAAAACATTCAAAAAAATGTCCTGAAGAAAATAAAAATAAAAATAAAAATCAAGAAAATAGTAAAGAAAAATCATTCATCCAAATAGTGAAAACCACTACGGTGGCACCTTGGGTAAGTATGATGGTGAAAACCTGGCAAACCAGCGCTACTTGTAAAAGCTATGGCTTTGTTGTCTTTCAGACTGGTGCAAGAGCACCTAGTTGAGCAAATCTCTCCTTTTTGAGTAATTTATGATTTCATGTTTGTAATGTCTTGTGAAAGTTTTTTAATGTTGTTTTAGGTTGTTGTGTGTCTTGTCTAGTGGTTTTGATCTCATTTTGGGCTCAAGAGGTCAAGTTTTGCCTTTCAGGCTTTGAGTTGACAATTTTGGCAAAATGGTGCAAAATTGCCAAAAAGGTCTTCTAATGCTTTCCAAAGCATTGAAACATGTTTGATAAGTTTTTTTAAGCATTTCTAAGGTGTTTAGATGAGTTGATGAGGTTAGGTTGTCAAAAATGTCTTTTGGAGCAAGAAATGTTGTCATTTGGGCTTGTAAAATTGTCAAAGTTGTCATTTTTTTTACTTTTCTTGGAAAATGAAGTTGTGGAAGCCTCATGTCCATAATGGGGCTTGATAACCAACTGGAAAAACTATAAAATTCCTTCCTTTTCCTTGGAAATGGTTGGTGATTGTATGAGCAAGAGATTCCTAATAGAAATCATGAAATTTTGGCTTTTATCACTGTTTTTTTCTTCCTTAGAGTAACAGTTCGTACTGTAACTTTTCTAGTCCATACTATACCTTTGGAAAGTGTGCATAATATTTTTACAATTCTCTCTAAGTGATTGTTGTTCTGGTTTCCTTTGGCAATTTTATTGTACAAAATTATTTCACTTTTGTGTGTTCTCTGCCATGTCGAGGGGTTGAGGTTACAAAATGCAACAACTTGACTAATCCAGGTCTGGGATCCCACAAAATGGATTTAGTCAAGTTGGTACGCATGTATATAGTGTACATATGCTTTATTTTGTGCCAAAATTGTGCGTGGAGGATGGATTTGAGTTGAAGACTAGGCAAGTATTGATTACTCAGCTAGTAGCATGATAAAAAACTCAAAATTTGCACTCAAAAGAAATTTGGAGTGAACAAATGTATGAGGCAGAGGTCTGGACATATGGCCAAGGGTTTTGAGAATCATCTTGGTTTGTTAGAGCATCTTATCCATATTAAACATTCTCAGTTTGTAAGCAAAACAATGAGTTCACTATTTTTGTGATTTGTGTTTGCCAAAATGCTTAGGGAATGCTTCAAAGCATAATCCAAGCCTTATAACTATGAAGGCTATGTAATAGGAAAGTTCATTAGTTTTTTTTAGACCTCATTGACGTATATTTCTAGTTCAATCTCCTTGTTATGTAGGTCCAAAGATGTAGCAGCAGTTGACTGGTAAAAGAGTAGTGTTTTAACAGTGACAATGGTATTTTACTTCCTTTCTTAGTTGTTTGCCAAGTGTTTGGCATAATGTGGGTATGGAAGAGGCAGGGGACACATGTTGAAGACATTACAGAGGTCCTATGAAGATCTAGGCACTTGTAGTGGTGAACAAGAATGCAAACCCAGTGGTTACACTTCAAAACCCTCCAAAACCCTACTTTTAAGCCCAAATTTGTGGACAGTCACTAAACCTGGTTAATGGAGCCTAAAAGCTGAAAAATATTTGAGCCTAGACCTCTAAATCATCATCCAAGATAATCTTGTGGGAGGTTTTAACCATCATTGATCAGAATAAGCAAAAAAGTGGCGATTACCCCTCCACGGGCTAGTAGCCCTTTTTGACTGTTTTTTTCAAAAAGTACGAGCCCGATTGTAAGGAGGATTTTGGGACTTAAGGAACTTTGTGTGATCACTCTAAAATAGTGAAGCAAGTGTATTTGAGACCTTGGGTAATGTGTAATCTCATTTGGGGGTTTTGACCTTTCACTGGTGAGTTGGGTAAGCTAAGAGCTATGAGCCTTAAATTAAGTTGGTTGTCAAATCTTGAGTAAAACCTTGTTGCCTCCACATGACCATGTTGGAACTGCCTAATGCACACTGAAAACAATAAGTTGAATGTCTAGTAAGTCAGGGGTTAAGAAATGTGTAGATGGGTGAAGTGAGGAGTTGGAGTAAGTTTGAACAAGGGTGTGAGCTTTCACCAAGAAGGGAGGTTGATGGTGGAGACTTGTAGAGAGACCTATCAATTGTAACTAATCTTGTTATTGCAAACATAAGGATCAGACATAAACAATACCTTTTTGTTTCCTTTTGTGACCTCTTGACCAAAATTGGCCTTTTGAGCAATTACCTAGCAACCTCCCTATCACAGACTCATTATGATCACATCCATTCATCTATCATTCAAACCATGGCTTGTTATTGATCTTCAATCAGAGTTAGTACTTCACGTGTCCTGCATCCCGCTTTCATAGCAACATCTAAACTGGGTCAATGCTCTTAACCTACTGATGGAAGTGGATTCTATATCACTTATGATTCATTAAGTTCCTCATTCAAAATTGGCTGGAAATATACCAAAAACATTAAAAAACACTCACAAAATCCAAAAACATTAAAAAACACTCACAAAATCCAAAAATATTCAAAAACACTCACAAAATCTAAAAACATTAAAAAACACTTGCAAAATCCAAAAATATGATAAAACATAAAAAAGCAATAAAAAACATTGCAAAGCATATTATTCCTTGTACATACGCATCACAACGACACCAAACAAACATTTTGAGCTACTCAAACAATGACCACTTATCAAATCAACCAACCAATCAAAACATCTGTAAACAACTGTCTTCACAAGGATACATCCTTCCTCACAAAACATAGACATGGTAACATTTTCTTTGACAAGAAAATTTTCTTTAGCTGATAAGCACTTGGTCAATTTTTTATTTATTTATTTATTCATATCAGGTTCCTACACTACTCCAAGATATCCATAAGTGATTAGAGTAGCCGAGATGGTTCCTGATATCTTTCTTTGTTTGATGTCTATGGATTGTTCCAATGAAGCTCTGGGGCATGTAATAATGGTGTCTACGTGGGAAGTTCACTAAGCTACATGATCCTATGCAAAATCTAGTCATAGATCACTATGGCTTACTGACTACAGCGTATACCTCGACCATTTGCACATGAACCATAATGATGATGTTTTCTTACAGGTGAAATGCTCCAACTTGGTTCCTGCTACCTCGACCAAGAACGATACTACCATGCTCAATGATGAAAATAAAGAACTGTGAATAATCTATGGATCACCATTTCATCTCATCTGTATATATTGCATTTCGTTGCATTCCATCCATCCATAAATTCATATAGCTACATATCATTCATACACAGTAATGGCAATACTACTTTTTTTTGCTCCTCTTACATAGGAATGGGTCCTAGGTCCTCCATACCTTCTATTTAACATTGGATCCCCCCCTCACCCTCTCTATCCAAGTCATCATCATAAATCACATACTCTGCATCGTGTCCCATCAACCCAATCAAGCCACGTTCATCATCATCCATCTCTAATAGGAGGGGTTGCGTTTCCTATCCTAATTCATCCTATAAGACAAGCAAGTTACTCTGTCTACACAGGTACATCGACTCACACACACCTAGACTATCAACAGATACTTTGATCAAGTATCTTCGGGTCTCAACAGGTAATCGATCATGGTAATCCTAGACTACACTAGGCATTTATCATAATGAACTTAGTCTCAATGGGGCTGCTATGATTCACCACAACCAACTTACAATGAAAACACTATTAGTTGACCAACCAATCAAACACAATCAAAACGGACAATTACATCAATTGTCTAAGTCTCAACGAGTATTCTGCTTTAGATACCTTGACTTCCTTGGGCAATAACATCAATTGTCTAAGTCTCATCAAGTCACTTTGATTCACTTACTCAGACTTTATCCTGTCCAAGCGAACAACTGACATCAACTATCATGATTTGATTCAACTGAGGCAATTTAACCGATTACACCAGATTGTCCAACCAATTTTGATCAATTGTATAGCATCAATCAACAACACACTACTACATTTGCACTGTATCTCTTGCATGACATAAGGGTACTCATTGGCTTGCCCTTTCTCCGTATTCACTCTGTTTTCTCTCATTCTTTCACCATTATTTCTAAATTCTTCTATTCTACCTCCCGTCCACTTCTCGTTCTTTTTTCGAGAGATTGCTCGATTTTTCAAAAAAAAATCGACGCATATTTATTCACACCTATTTTTCTTTCTTTGAAACAACGCGATAAACCACACCTTCTCAAAGAGGGGCAAATGTAGTCACATAAATCTGTCCACTTAATTAAATGAATATGTAATATTTATTTGATTGATAGACCATCAATAACCAGTTAATTAAATGCATATTTAATTAATTCATCCTCAAGCTCTTCTCCTATTAATAAAATAAATTATTGAATTTATTTAAATTAATTCATTAAACCACTCTAAACAATCAATTAAATGAACAAAACATATTTGTTTAATTTAACCCCCTTTCCTCCTTTATATGAATAAATAAATATTTATTTAAATCCATAAACTACCCCCCCACTTGCATTCCCCTACAAATGCAAGTTGCACCAATTTTGGTTGAAATAAAGTAATTTTATTTTAATTAAAATCCTATTTTCCCTCACCCACCAAACCCACTTGCATCCTAAACCCATTCTAGATTCTTCTAAACCATTCCTAATTAGCCTAATCGCCCTCCTAATTATTGTCACATTCCTAAGAAACTTGAAGTCACTTCTCAAAGCCTCCAAAATCTTTGAAAAACATTTAATTCTTTATGTCTCTAACAAGTTAACCCCTTAAGTCTTCCAAACCATTAATGATTCTTACATGACCATTTATGGCTCTTACATGACCATTAATGGTTAACTCAACTCACCCACATGGTTAGAGACTTTCCCTCTAACTCAACCTCCATTTAACTCATGGGTCTCTTCAAGCATTTATTGCTTTGACCATGGTTATCCCTACTAACTCTTGCATAAGAGTTTTTCCATTGGATAAAAGCATTATTCATTGGATAAAGACTTTATTCATACAACTCAAGCCTAACCTTACCTCCCAAGCTAACCTTCATGTCATCTCAAGCATTTAATGTTTCTTCCCTCTCCTCTCAAGCCATCTCATGATGACATTTGTCATCCTGGGATTGGGTTGAAAACCCTCACATGGATCATAAACCCATCAATCTTGACCCTTGTTGAGATTACTCAATCTCAACCATCCATTTCTCTATTTTTCCTATAAATAGAGCCCATTTCCTTCATAACCAGATCCAGAAATCTTGTATGCATCCAATCTATACTAAAATTGAGAGAGCATTTTAGGAGCAAATCATATCTAAATTGTTATTTTGGTTAAAATCAATATAGCTTAATTAGGCTTCTCATATTTAGGTTGTATTTGCATATTTTAATCATTTTTCATAAATCTTGAATCTCCATAAGACTTCCATAGCAGTGCAAAAAGCTTAGGGCTACACTCATGTGGAACTTGGAGAGGAGAGGAACAAGGGAGGAGTAGCTATGAGCATGTTGGCAAGCATTTAGGATTTTTTTGTGTCTTTTCTCCATTTTTGTATGCTTTCCATAATATGTTTGATATCTCTCTTGATATGCATGCTTAGGATTGTAGTTTCCTTTGTATTTCGTTTATGATTGATACTACTATCACTAATGAATGTTTGTCTTGTGTGTTTCCTAACATCCTTTTTGCAGTGCATCACATATCATTTGCACAATCAATCATGAAGTACCTACTCAACTCTTGAGTTGCCACTTTGGAGGTCATTGCTCCATTCAGAGACAATCCAACACCTTCAAGGTCCTCAATGGTAGAGGAAAATGGGACATCTCAAAGGAGCTTTTGGTTTGCTTTTGTTTAGCTTTCAATTTACTTTGTAATTCCATTTATGTTGTCTCATTATATGTGAATGCCTATTCTATTTACCACATTTTTAGCATCACAATATCTACCAATAAAACCAGTCACTTTTTCTTTAACACCTTGCTTAAAATTCATCAAATTAGTCAAAGTAATCTTAGGACCAATATTATTGCGAAATTGTTGAATGAAAGCATTAGCCAATTGTTCAAGTGATGTAATAGAATATGGAGGCAAAGAATAAAACCATTGCAATGCTTTATCCCTGAATGTTGTAGTAAACAATTTAGCCAAAAGTCTTTGATAATGAGCAAAATCACTATACAAAGTTTGAGATGTTTTCACATGAGTCAAGGGATCCACCTTTTTCATTATAAAGCTCGAATTGAGGGACGTCTACATGTTTATGAGGGATAGCACAAACAAAGTCATGACATAATGGGCTTACTACATCAAATATGGGCATATTAAACTTGGATTGGTTCATAGAAGCTATTTCTTGTTGCAAGGATGACACAGTTTGAGCTAGGCTATCAATGATTGCTTTAGTGGATGGGTTGAAATTAGATATGTTGGATTCGGATTAAGGAGGATGTTGAGAATAAGGAGGTGGAATAAAATGATAGGTAGGTATGGGAGATGATTGGGTGACAAATGGAAGACTCACGAAAGGAGGGACAAAATAGTTTTGATTAGAAATGTTGCCCCCTTACCTAACATGTGTAGGAATAACATTTTTTGTGGAAGTGGCCATAATGTTGGATGTGAAAGTAGGCACACTAGTCATAGAAGTAGTCATAAGAATAGAATGATTAACTTCAATAGGAGGTTGAGTGTAACCAGGGGCTTCAACACAACTTTTCAGAGGCATAATGCTAGTGTCGACAATATGAGAAAGTCCACATAACAAATCAACACCAACTTTATCATTTTGAACCATTATTTTTTGTAGACGCTCAAAATTGTCATGTCTAATTAAATAAATATTTTATTTATTTAATTATCTAAGCCTAATTCTTCTATTAATTAAATAAATCTTTATTTATTTAATTAATTCATTTATCCTCTTCTAGCCTTATTTCTCATTTAAATAAATACATTTATTTATTTAAATTATCCCTTTCCTAAATTAAATAAATATTTTATTTATTTAATTGTCCTACTTCTTCTATTAATTAAATAAATCTTTATTTATTTAATTAATTCATTATCTTTTTCTACACATGACACATGTCATTCATCTCTTAATTCATACACTACCTACCTCTTTCATTATTTTGGTATTTCTTTTACCTACCCTCTAATCCTAGCCGACCTCCTTTTTTACACCTCTCAATCTTAACCCTCCATTTCTTATTGTGTCTTCTATTTAAGGAGATGCTTTCTTCATTGTCAAACCCTAATCCCTAATGAGACATGCCTAACTACTTGATCAATTGAATACACTACAATTCTACTTGCAACCACATTCCGTTCTTTGTTGAGCTCTTGTGCATACAAAAATCTGAGAGCAAGCATATCAAACAAGATCAATGGAGATAGGAAGAATGGAGATCAAAACCCTAGTGGACATGTGATGGTATAATCTTTGTGATTTTGAGTTATTTTGCATTGTCTTAGGTTATCTTCATATGTTATGGTGGATCTTTGTTCATTGTTAGGCTAGGGTTTGGTGGTTGAATCCATTTTAGTCTTTCAATATTGTTGTTATTTGCTATCCATTTTCACCATATACATTTTTAATCCTTCAATCAATGAGATAGCCTCACTTTTTGAGTATTGTTGACTCATCCATTGTTGAAGATTTTCAAATTCATTGTCAATCTTCTCCAATTGGTCAACAAAAATTGTAGTTAGTGATTCACCCTCATCATGAGAATTATGTAAAGAACGGGGATAAATAACATCAATTCTTCGAATAGAAGAACCACCCACATTGTCATGAAACAAGTTATCCAAATTAGGCTCCATATCCTTACTAATTAAACCTTGGGAAGCCTTAATCCTACCACTTCTTCTCACGAGAATATTACAGGTAGGACTAATGGTAGTAAAACTCATGCACAAAGGAGGGGAATTCAAATTGGAATTGAAAATAATGATTAAGCAATACAAAATTTTGTGAAAAATGATTCATTAACCAATTAATTAAGCAACTTGATTTGTGAAAAGATAAATGCATCTAAATCATAACATAACATTCATAAAGATCAACATGATAAATTTTAAAATTATAAATGGTGCAGGGGCACCTCTTCAACAAGAAAATCATGGATCCAAGGATGAAGACTAGGATCATAATGTTTGTCTTAGTGTCTTATGTTTATGCAAGTTTCATGTATTCGATAAAGACCCCACCATGTAAACCAATGTCACTGATTAGGCAACTTGATAAGCCAATCCGGACAATATGGTCAATAGGGGTAGTAGGATGTTTGTTTTTGTGTTTGATAGGCTTTTAGTATGTCTTAGTGGTTTTTGGTTGATCCAAGTTGTGTGGATCCCAAACTTGTAGTGTTTGACAACTTTTATGCAAAAATGCAACTTTTGAGAGCAAAAGTGCAACTTTTCAAAGTGTGGTTGATGTAAGCCTTTCAATGGCTCCAACCTCTTCCAAATGTGGTTGGTAATAGTTGGAGAGGGATATAAGACTTGTGTACATGATTCCCAAGGGGAGAGTTATTGTGATTTGAACTTTGGAAGCAATTAAACACTGAATAAACTGAGTTTTCCCAGAAATTCTGAGTTTGCAGAGACAGTACGTCCTTGTACGACTTGAAATTGAAAAAATAATTCATGGAGTAGTTGGAGAGATGAATCACCTTTTATTTGACAGTGGTCTAAGGCTTTGATCATTTCTAAGTAGAGTGAACCCTTCGTTTTTCTGACTGTAACCCAGAAAGTAAGGGTTTGGCTAGGGTTTTAGCCAAAAATGGCCATATCTTATATTCTTTCTATCCAGAAGCTTCTTCCTTTGGTGGAATGTAGGATTGGACTATATATTTTAGGATTTTCATAGGTTTTTTTAGGGGAGACTTAGTTGTGTGGAGAAAGAGATAAATCTAGGTAGGCATCTCCATGTGACTACCTTAAGCAAAAAATTAGGACAGTCATCTTTAAATTTGATAACGGTAGATACCATGCATGAAACCATGGAATTAGAGGCTATTCTTCATCCCCCACATTCTCATAATTTTTTTTTTGCAGTTGGGAAACCGGTAATGGGGGTTGCTTAGTAAATTAGGCTTAATCGCCCTAATTAGGCCTCTAGGCTTCTAAGGGTTCAAACCTTTAGGTTGCAGATCTTGTCAATCCCTTATGGGGATGAGCGTAACTCCATAAAGGGTATCTATAATGGTAAATATTTTTCTACGTTATGTTCAGTATTTTGGATTTAAAGGCAAAATACCGGTCTAGGAGGGGTACTAGCCTAGGGGGTAGGTTTCCAAAGGAGGTATAAGGATTTGAAGACAAAACCTTAAACCAATGCTTGAAACAGTCCTTAGTATTCATGAATGGACCAATTCAAGAGCCCTTAAGAGCAGGATTCACCAGTGAGGCATGTTAGAGAAGTTGAAGCCATTTACTCATCTTGAGTAGGTGTTAGGCTTGAGTAGTGGAGAGTAGTTCAAAACCTTAAGATATGGAGACCTTCCTTGTAGGGTCATTTTTGTCATTTGAAGGGTCAGACCCTAACCTTTTGGACTTATCCTTAGCTGTATGAAGGCCTCTGCATCAAGTGGTATCAATGCATAGGAGTGTACTTTGGATCGGAGAAGAGGACAAGATGTCAGAGGAAGAGGGATCCCAAGATATCCCATGAAGGATGACCAATGTTGAGTTGGTTGTCTTGGTAAAGAAGCAGATGGCAGAGAGTAGAGAAGTCAAGGCTAAGAATTAGGCCTTAAGGAATGAAATGGACTAGTTGAAGGGAAAAGTGGAGAGGGGAGAGAGACTCTGGAGGAGATGAAGAAGAGGATGAAGAGGAGATCCCTAGGCAAAAAGAGCTAGAGGTTCCTGCAGACCAAAGACCCCTGATGAGTGTCCTGAAGTCCACGGAGAGAAGAAAAATGGATGTGAAATTGGATTTGCCAGTGTTTGCCGATAAGATGGAACTGGATACAGTGATGGAGTGGATAGACTCCTTAGACAATTTATTTGAGAGTGAAGACATACCAAAGCACCAAAGGGTGAAGATGGCCCAATCCAAAATGAAAGGGCCTGCACTGACTTGGTGGAATTTCATCCAAGATGAGAGGGTGAAAGAGGGAAAGAGAAAAGTGGCTACTTGGAAGAAGATGATGGCTTTGGTGAAGGAAGCCTATGTTCTAGTGGACTATAATGTCCAATTGCATAAGAGGAGACAAAATCTAAAGAAGAAGGAGATAGACGTGAGTTCCTACACATAGGAGTTCATGAAGTTATGTGTGAATACTAAGGTAAAGGAGAGTGAAGATGAGAAGGTGGCGAAATATCTCAATGGACTAAGATTTTCCATCCAAGAAGATTTGAACCTCCACACCCCAGAGAAGCTAAAGAGGAGGCATGAACAAAATAGAAGAGGAAAAGTGAGACAACAACGAGGGGGAAGAAGTCCTTTCAGAGGAAAAGGAAGTGGTTTTGGATATCAAGGTGAGTCTAACCAAGAAGGCACCCGAGGAGCGAGCAATTATAACCAAGGAGGAGGCTACAATTTAAGAGGGAACTTTAGGGGCAGAAGACCATTCTCTAGAGGAATATCCCAAGGTAGAGGACCTCCTAGATGCTACAACTACAACCAAGAGGGGCACATGGCCAATAGGTGTCTAGAGAAGGCTACAAGCTCCATGGGAGAAAGGAGGAGCAACGTGGTGCAAGAATCTGATTGCCAAAGCGTGGCAAGTGCAAACACCTATCAAAGTGTTAATGCTCTTGATAGCTATGGCTACTCTAAAAGAGGAGAGGCTCTGATGATGAGGAGAGAAGTAACCACCATGAAGGTATCTGACAAGGAGCCCCCACAAAGAAAGTCTCTTTTCAAAACTACCTGCAAGGCAGGAGGAAAAGTATGCAAGATCTTGATAGACTCCGGGTCTACTGAAAATTTTGTATCACATGAAATGGTAGAGAAACTTAAACTACAAAGGTTTCCTCATCCTTACCCCTATAAGGTCTCATGACTCACCCAAGGTCAAGAACCAGTGGTAGAAGAGCAAGCATGGGTGGAGTTTTATATTGGATCATACAAGGATAGATTTCTATTTGATATAGCCAAGATGGATGCATGTCACCTCCTATTTGGGAGACCATGGCAGTTCGATTTGAAGGCTTACCATGATGGGGTTAGAAACACCTATTCAATCACCAAATATGGTGAGGTGATAGAACTTTTACCTCTGATGGAGAGTGAGATAGAACATAAGGGAAAGGATGCCAAAGTGTTGTTGGTAGAAGGCAAGCAATTCATGAAGGAGATTGGAGAGAAGGGTGCAATTTCTATGCCCTCATCCCCAAGTCCAAGGTGACAAAGAAGGAGCAGTTTGTAGAAGGGAAAGAAGAAGGACAGAGGCACATAGACCCTATAGTTAGACAGTTACTTGATAAGTACAAAGGCATCATCTCTGATGGAATGCCAAGATCCCTGCCATCGGTAAGAGATATAAGTCATTGCATAGATATGATCCCTAGATCTACCTTACCAAATAAAGCAACATACAAACTTACTCTAGATTAGAATGCAAAGATCACAAGACAAATTGAGGAGTTGCTTGAATCAAGGCTAATTGGCAAAAGATTAAGCCCATGTGGAGTATCGACTATCCTTGCACCCAAGAAAGAAGGCACTTGGAGGCTATGCACAGACCCAAGGGCCATTAACAAGATAACTATAAGGTATAGGTTCTGAATCCATAGGATAGAGGATTTACTTGATTTCTTGGGGAGTGCTAAATGTTTCACCAAAATGGATCTAAAAAGTGGATACCATCAAATTAGAATAAGGCCAGGGGATGAATGGAAAACAACTTTTAAAACCAATGAGGGGTTGTATGAGTGGAAGGTCATGCCATTTGGGTTGTCCAACTCCCCTAGTACCTTTATGAGGTTGATAAATGAGGTCCTGGTGGAGTTCATAGGCAAGTTTGCGATAGTATACCTTGATGATATCTTGATATTTATCCACTCAAGGGAAGAGCACCTCAAACATATAGATATGGTCCTCAAAAGGTTACATGAAGAGTAGCTAATGATAAATTTGGATAAGTGTTTGTTCATGCAGGAGGAGATCATCTACTTGGGCTTTGTAATCTCACAAGGTGAGTTGAAAATGGACTAGGAGAAGGTAAGTGCCATATTGTCTCGGCCTACACCTAAAACTATGAATGATGTCTGAAGTTTCCATGGCTTAGCAATTGTTAAAAGGAAGTTTATAAGAGGATTTAGTCATGTTTGTGCACCTATGCTTGACACCATAAAAGGAGGAGAAAAGTGTAGGTTCAGTTGGACCAAGGAGGCAGATGACTCATTTGAAATCGTGAAGAAGAAGGTTACAGAACAACCATTCCTTGCCCTACAAGACTTCAACAAGATATTCTAGGTAGAATGTGATGCAAGCCACATGGCTATTGGAGCAGTACTTAGTTAGGAAGGAAGGCCAATTGCTTTTTTTAGTGAAAAGCTAAATGATGCCAATAAGAGATACTCATCCCATGACTTGGAGATGTATGCTTTGGTTCAGTCATTGAAGAAATGGAGGCACTATTTATTGCCTAAAGAGTTCATATTTTTTACTGATAATCAAGCTCTAAGTTTCATAAATAGTCAAGAGAAGTTAAACCACCGGAACATGAAGTGGGTAGAGACCCTACAAGCCTTCACCTTCAACCTCAAGCACAAGAAGGGGGTCAAGAAAAAAGTTGCTGATGCCTTGAGAAGTAGGGTCTTAACCATTAATCAAATCAAGATGAAAAGTGTTGGCATTGACTCCTCGAAGAACATGTATGGTGCTGATGAAGACTTTGGAGAGATCTACAAGGTATGTGAGTCTTTTGGTGACCGGTATCATGTTGAATTTTCTGAATTTCAAATACAAGATGGATTTCTATTTAAAGGTGGACAGTTATGCATTCCTAAGTGTTCAATGACACTGAATATCATTAGGGAGAAGCATTGTGGAGCAATGGAAGGTCATTCTGGTCTTGACAAGACCCTTGAGTTGCAGGCAGATCTAAGGAAGTTTGTAGAGATGTACAATCTGTCAAAAAGCCAAGGGGAAATCCACCAATGCAGGCTTGTACCAACCCTTACCCATTCCTTCTAGGCCGTGGGAAAACATAAGCATAGATTTTGTGTTGGGTCTGTGTAGGACAAGGAGAGGGTTTGACAATGTTTTTGTAGTTGTGGACAGATTTAGCAAAATGGCTCATTTCTTGCCATGTAAAACCTCTTGTGATGCCTCATATGTTGTAGACTTGTTTTTTCAGAGAAATAGTCCGGATACATGGGTTACCACTAAACATAGTTTCAGACTAGGATGTGGAGTTCATATGTCATTTTTGGAGGACCCTTTGGAAGAAGTTGGGAACTAACCTAGCTTTCTCATCAGCCTACCATCCCCAAACGGATGAGCAAACTGAAGTTGTCAATAGGTCCTTGGGGAACCTATTAAGATGTTTGACAAGACAACATGGAGAGAAATGGGACAATATACTGTCACAGGCAGAGTTCTCATACAATGACACCATAAATAGAAGCACAAGGAAGTCTCCTTTTTAAATTTTGTATGGCATCCACCCAAGGGGTGTATTGGAGTTGAGGTATTTTCCCAAGGAAGAGCCCATTAGTGCAGATGGTGAAGCTTTTGCATCAACCATCAAGGAGGTACATGACCAAGTGAAGTCTCATCTCCAACAATCTACACAGAAGTACAAGGCTATGCTAATAAGAAAAAGAGGGATGTGCAGTTTAGTGTTGGGGACTTGGTATAGGTACATTTGAAGGAGAGACTCCCAAAAGGTAAGCACACCAAGCTCATGCAGAGGAAGATTTGACCATGTTAGATTTTGAAGAAATGTGGACAAAATGCCTATGAAATCCAACTTCCTCTCAATCTTGGATTGTCACCCATTTTCAATGTGTGTGATCTTACACTTTTCAAAGGTGATGGCAATGAAGTGGAGGAACCAATGCAGGTGGCAGCAGGCAATGATATTCCAAAGCATGAGTCGCCAAAGTTGAGCAAGATCATAGACACTAGAATCACAAAGAGGACAAGGAACAGGGATTACATTGAGTATTTAGTGGCTTGGTAGGACAAACTAGGCTCTGAGGTAGTTTGGATGACAGATAAACAAATTTCCAACCATGGTGCAGACCTCCAAACTCCGATCTCAAGTGGGCTTGAGATCTCTTCTCCCGGGGAGTATGGTGCAAGGGCACCTCTTCAACAAGAAAATCATGGATCTGAGGATGAAGACTAGGATCATAGTGTTTGTCTTAGTGTCTTGTGTTTATGCAAGTTTCATGTATTCAATAAAGACCCCACCATGTAAACCAATGTCACTGATTAGGCAACTTGATAAGCCAATCCGGACAATGTGGTCAATAGGGGTAGTAGGATGTTTGTTTTTGTGTTTGATAGGTTTTTAGGATGTCTTAGTGGTTTTTGGTTGATCCAAGTTGTGTGGATCCCAAACTTGTAGTGTTTGACAACTTTTATGCAAAAATACAACTTTTGAAAATGCAACTTTTGAGAGCAAAAGTGCAACTTTTCAAAGTGCGGTTGATGTAAGCCCTTCAATGGCTCCAACCTCATCAAAATTAGGTTGGTAACCATTGGAGAGGGATATAAGCCTTTTGGACATGATTCCCAAGGGGAGAGTTGTTGTTATTTGAATTTTGGAAGCAATTAAATACTGAATAAATTGAGTTTTCCCAAAAATTCTGAGTTTGCATAGATAGTACGTCCTTGTATGGCTTGAACTTGAAAAAATAATTCATGGAGTAGTTGGAGGGATGAATCACCTTCTATTTGGCAGTGGTCAGAGGCTTTGATCATTTCTGAGTAGAGAGAACCCTTCATTTTTTCGACTGTAACCTGAAAAGTAAGGGTTTGGCTAGGGTTTTAGCCAAAAATGGCCATATCTTGCATTCTTTTCATCTAGAAGCTTCTTCCTTTGGTGGAGTGTAGGATTGGTCTATGTATTTTAGGATTTTCATGGGTTTTTGTAGGGGAGACTTATTTGTGTGGAGAAAGAGATAAATCTAGGTAGGCATCTCCATGTGACTACCTTAAGCAAAAAATTAGGACAGTCATCTTAAAATTTGATAGCGGCGGAGTCCAGATGTGCAACCCTGGAATTAGAGTTTATTCACCATCCCCCACATTCTCATAAATTTTTTTTTTCAGTTGAGAAACCGGTAATGGGGGTTGCTGGGGGTTGCTTTGTAAATTAGGCCTAATCGCCCTAATTAGGCCTATAGGCTTCTAAGGGGTTCAAACCTTTGGGTTGCAGATCTTGCCCATCCCTTTTGGGGATGAGAGTAACCCCATAAAGGGTATCTGAAATGGTAAATAGTTTTCTAGGTTGTGTTCAGTATTTTGGAGTTAAAGGCAAAATACCGGTCTAGGAGGGCTACTAGCCTAGGGGGTAGGTTTCCATAGGAGGTATAAGGATTTGAAAAAAAAACCTTAAACCAACACTTGGAAAAGTCCTTAGTATTCATGAATGGACCAATTCCAAAGCTCCTAAGAGCAAGAGTCACCAGTGAGGCATGTTAGAGAAGTTGAAGCCATTTACTCATCTTGAGTAAGTGTTAGGCTTGAGTAGTGGAGATAGTTCTAAACCTTAAGATGTGGAGTCCTTCCTTGTAGGGTTATTTTTGTCATTTGAAGGGTCAGACACTAACCTTTTGGACTTGTCCTTAGGTGTATGAAGGCCTCTGCATCAATAAATTAGGGTTTTTGTAAATTCAACCACTAAATTTATGTAATTCAATTTGAAAATGAGATCTTAGAGAAAAAAATTTGAATTTTAAATTAAATGATCAAATATGAAATAATAAATCCAAATTAGACAACCCAACAAGCTCAATTTTAGAATTAAAAATTAGGGTTGTTGTGAATTTAACCTCTATTTTTTTTAATTTCAAAGAAACATTAAACTTATAGATGTAAATTTGAATTTGAAATGCATAAACACTTAGATTTGAGGACATAAATTAGTATTACAGGTGTAAGGAGTCCGGTTCACCAAAATGTTTTGGTAAAAAATTAGGGTTTCCACCATAGAAGGATGAAAGACCGATAATTTTTACTTGCAGAACAATACATTGAAGAGGAAGGTAAACCCAATGGATCTAGCTACAAACCAACAATGATAAGCGCTGAGAATTCTATTGGATTTACTTGAATTGATTGAATTGCTCTCTTTTAAGTTGAATTGTAAAGATGTTGAAATTAGGGTAAATATGCTTAAATTGATGTGAAAAATGCATGAATAGTAAGCTACAGTCGTCATATCGAGCCACGAACCTAGATCTAAGGATTATAAGTGTATTCAGACCTATTCCTAGAAAGACCTCTTAATTCATTGGGACCGTAGTGATAGTCTCTTTGGTCCTCTACACTTTTCACACTCTAATGGGGAATCGATTCGTTACTATAAATAAAGCCAATTTTGAGGATTGTAGCTCCATACCTGCTCCCACACATAGTAGATAAGGGAAATGGGTTGGGAATAGGGGTTTTCCTTAGGTCAAACGTCAGCTTTGTAATTAACGATGAAATAGAAATGAAATATGATTGAATTGTAGTAATGGAAATGTTCTCCTTTTGAGGGAGATGTAGAATAATCATTGAAACACAAATGTTATACCTTCTTGTGAAGTTTTGTTTGTCTCTAGATGGAATTAGGGTTCCATAAAGTCTTCAATAACATAGAACATGAATGTCAACTCCAATGCTTGAATCTTGACCTTATCTTTGCTCCAATGCTTGAAAGAAGATTGTCTGCTTGCTCACTTGAACTCGAATTATTGATTGCAGAATTGATTGATCAATATGATTTCCAGATTCCCATTGTATATTAAAATGAGAGGGGTATACCTCCTTTTATACTTGCCCAACAATGTTTTTTTTAATTTTTCGACATGAGCCGACATAGGGTCAGGATTCCCACTCAATGCTTGTGACCGTTAAGGGGCCCAAAAATGGGTCCTAATTGGGAGGACTTAGGCATTGGGCACTCTGATCCTGAGGGGTCCAAGGCGCTAGTGCCCTGGTCCTGACCAATTAGGCACCATAAAATGAAGAGGAATGAAGTGTAGGGTAAAAAATATGGCAAATATACATGGTATGAGCATAATCAAGTCTCTGATCAGGCCTCAAGACACGAACACCAAGGTGAGGGACCAAATGAAGACAAATTTGTAAGGGATTACAATTTAGGACACTGTAGATTCTCACTATGGTTTCTCTACGTAAATCTAGTGTTCATGTTTTGATGGTTGATGCTTGTAATGGAGAAAAATATTAGGGTTTCACCCAACGACCAAGTAAAACTTCTAATATTTTGTTTGGGGACCACTAAATTAAAGAGGGGTGAACCCACTAGATATCAACCTCAAATCAGCAAGGATAGGGTTGAGAAATTATATTGGATTCATTAGATTTGGAAATTGATACCCTCTTTTAATTTGAATTGTGAAAATGATGAAATTAGGGTAAATGTGCTAGAATTGAAGTAAAAACACATGAACAGTGAGCTACAGTTGTTAGATCGAGCCACAAACTTGGATCTACACAATATAAGAGTGTTTAGATATGTTCCAAGAAGGTGATAAACCTAGAGGATCTGGTTAATACCAAGAGGGGATGAATCAATATTAAGAAAAACTAAAACTTTCAACACCAAAACAAACTTATCTCACATCTAAAAACATTCAACACTTAAACCAAATCTTCATGACAAATTTTCTTATCAGAACTTGATAATCATTTCCTCTTATACAAGCTTATTAATCAGACCAGTCATCAATACAATATCAGATCAACAAAGACAGTTACCAACTTATTAACTGATCAAAATACTTCAACAATCATATAATCATCAATACCAGTAATCACTTTAAGATCTCTGATAAACAAACATAAACTATTTGTACCGGTTAACAAAAATAAAAAATGAACATCACAAGAAAAGCATACCACACATGAACACCATGTTTTTCATGTGGAAACCCAAATAGGGAAAAACCACGGTGGGAATTGGTACCCATAAATATTTTGCACTCTTGCAGAATGCGCCCTGTTAGGAGCCAAGCCCAATTAGAAGCTTACAATGATGCCCTGTAAGGAGCAGACCCTGTTAGGAGTCACCCGGTTAAGGGATTTACCTCAGCCCTGTTAGAAGCTTTGATATGTTAGAATTGACCTCGCATGAGGATTTAGAACTCAGATATTGAGTGACCCTGTTAGGGGATTTTGCAATGTGAGGTTTGTTAGGACCTACTTGGTTAAGGGATTTTAGCTGTTGTAATTGTTAGAGAACAACAATGAATGATCTATGTATAGAACTCTACTGCTTGCTTGATTAGATCCAATTAAGTTCTAAGTCTGCATCTCTCTGGCAGATCTTCTCACACACACTGGTTTGACTTCTCACACTTCACAAAATCACCGACACTTCAAAACATCAATCTTGCCGACATAAATACTTTTACAAATAGGTCAAAATCAAAAACCCTAAGACTTACTACATAGATCATCACATATCTTTACAACTCATTACAAATCATCATAAGGATCATTACAATCAGTTACAAATCAATATCGGTCATTGAATGATCATTAATCATCACATCAATTCGATCTGGTGCAAAGTCAAACCCTTATCACATTCTGCTAAGCACTTTGCACATTTCCAAGAAATTCGTTCTCCAAATGCGCCAAAACATCTTTCAAACTCATCATGTGGTTTGTGTCGCATTATCATCAACATGTGAACTTGATGTAGATCACTGCCAAACCAAAAATCATTACCGGTTAAGAGAATTCTTTATTGGTTCTTAAACCCTTCCTAAACCCTGACAAAACTTCATAAGAAATTCAAAACAAGCCTTCTGGTAACCATCATAGGATGCGGTTCCGATCACATAGTCAAATCCATCATAATAGCTTATGTATCAAACCACAAGTTACCAAACATTGCCAATTACCGGATTCCATCAAAACTTATATGCTTTACTGGTTAAGGTCCTAATTTGCGGTCTTGTCGGTAAACTCTGTCAAACTGTCAAACTCTTACTCTAGTAGACAAAATCACTTAGCCAACAAGTCAATCACCAAAAACCAACTGTAAACATCAGTTTAACTTGGTTGACATCAATGAAAATATAAATAACTGATCATATCATCTTCCTCTACCAGTACATTCATCCACCATCATCTCATCTTCATCAGTTATGCCAAACATGCCAACAGAAGGAACTCCTGAAATGTTGGGACTGGAATGCCCGTCCCTTTGGTCCTCTGCACTTTTTTCCATCCAAAGGGGAAACTATTTGTCTTTATAAATAATGCCAATTTTGAAGATCACAACTCCATACCCATTCCTATGTATAGTAGAGAAGGGAAAATGGTTGGGAATAGGGGTTTGCCTTAGGTTAAACCCTAGTTTTGGAATTAACCATGAAATAGAAATGAAATATAATTGAATTTCTATAATGGAAACGATTTCCTTTTGAGGGAAATACTGAATAAAGTATTTAACACAAATGATATACCTTTTAATGGAGTTTTTTTTGTCTCCACAAGGAATTAGGGTTTCATGAAGTCTTCATAAACATATAACATTAATGTCAACTCCAATGCTTGAAGAAGACCGATTGCTTGCTCACTTGAATGTAGATCTCAATTTTTCTCTTTTGAGTGGACATGAATTCAAATTGATGTCAAAATGAGAGGGGTAGACCTTTTATACATCCTTGTCGAAAAATAACTTTATTTTCTGACATGAGCCGACATGGTATCTAGGTTCCCGCCCAAATGATATTACCATTTTAAGGGGCACCACGATAGGTCCTGATTGGGAGGACCAGAGTGCTATAAACTGGGTGCTCTAGTCCTTAAGGACTAGGGCTCCACCGCCCTAGTCCTGACCAATCAGGGACATAGGAAATGGGGTAAGAAAGTGTGTATGTTGGAGAAAATGAGTTATTTGCATGATGTGAGTAGAATTAGGGCTCCGATTAGGCCTCAAGACACAAACGCCAAGGTGAGGGCCCAAATGAGGACAAAATTGTAAGGGAGTAAAGTTTAGGACGCTACAATGTTTTTTTAGTATTATTGTAGAATGGTTAAATGTTGTTTATAATTAATTTATTTTCAAGATCTGGATTCTCTGTCCTGTCATGGGTTCAAGAAGCACCTAGAGTTGTTGCTACTTTCTATAAATAGTTAGTTGGTAGTGTTTTGCATTTGACAACACTTGTATTGATATCACCTTCATTGTTTGGATTATCTCCCATTTTTTATATAAACCTCATGTAAATAATTGGAAGGAAAATAAACATATCTTGAGGAATATTTGGGGCACAAATCATTTTATCATTTAATACAAATTAGAAACTTCATAGATAGTATTCTACATAGACTCAAAGGTGGAAAGTGATGTTAATTCATATAAGTCCACCGAACAAAGATTTATTTTTTGTCTTGGTTCTAGTCTAGTCACATGATCTTGCAAGAAGAAAACTTCTATTGCATTACCATCCACTGAGGGCTAAGTATCATGGAGAAATTATTTCTATGTAGGAAGTTCTATGAATTTCACAACTTATGATAGAGTTTGGTATTTGAATTTATTATCTTACTATAGATTGGTGTTATAAAAAAGTTTCCATCCATATTTTATGCATTTGAGTTGAACATTAACATAAAAAGGACATCAAAATTCACATGCTCTTTATTTGAAATATTAGCCATGATGGTGTTCTCTCCTTAGAGTATTTATCTCTTGATGAGTAGGTCACAAAATCTTCACTAAACCCTTAGTGTAACCTCACCATCTTTCATTGCATAATTTTTTATGGGGTGAAGGAAGTTATCCTTGAAGGGTTTGTAGTCCTTCATCTTTTTTTACGGTTCTATTTTTGGAGAGGAGTTTTTTCCTTCAAGTTTTTCTCCTTTACGTCATTTGTGAGATACTTTTATTTGGTACATGACTACCTTATTAGGCCTTGTTGTCAAGACTCATTTCTTTTAGTGACTTACTAGCTAAGTATCACTTAATGTGGGGTGTTGATGTGAAAACAAATTTTATACATCTAGTTACCATTTATCTAGTTCCTAGACCTAGTAGACCTACTCACACTCTAGCTTAAGTTTACTTAGTGGTTTAGCTGTGTCCCCTCACAGACACATGCACTCACATTTTTCCCAAGTGTTCTACATATGTCATATCTCTTGGAGGTTTAGTCGGTGTTTCTATTTCACCTTTCAATTACCTCCTTATTTTTTATATACAAGGATACATTATTGTTCACACACATGTATTATGGTAGTTTTTGGCTAATTTCTTGTTTCTTAAATTCTCTTGTGGTTATTATTGAATTTTACATTCATGTTTTTTCACTCCAAAAAATTTCATTGTGGTAGTTGTATCAAGGTTTATGTTCTTCTTCTTCCCTAAATATTTTGAACAATAAGGATGGACAATCATTTGTTTCATGGTCATTTTATTCTCTACATATTCTCTAATATGATATTCAGACACAATAACCCAACCAAAATAACCTTGGACACAATAACCCAAGGACAAAATATCTCGAGGTCATAATAACCCAAGGCTAAAATAACCCATGGTAAAAATAACCCATGGACAAAATATCCCCTTAAGAATATAGAGGAAGAATTTTTTTTTTTTATAAATTACATGTATAAAGATGTATTCCTTTTATGTATTTGCTCCATGTCATGTGTATTATGGCTCTTATGAACTGGAAACAAAATCTATTTTCCTATATAAGTAGAATATTATTTTAGTGTTTTTATTACATTTTCACTTACTTCCTTTCAACTATTATCTCTACTAAAAATAAAGTATTCCTCCCCTTATCTTTGTGTGCCATGTCATGCGAAAGCAATTATTCCCATTTTATTTTGAAATAAAACATACTTTATAATGTTATTTTTCATATTTTTTTCCTTAGGAAATACCTATTTTTCTTTTTAAACTATAGGGTCAAAGGATGGATAAAGAAACTACAGTTACAACTACACGTTTGATGAATGGCCTTGGTGTTGTAACATCATATTTAAAGTCAATTCGCAAAATCATCAGTGGAAGAGTAATGTTTGTACCTGAATGCAAGCTTGACTATGCAGATATTGCAAGCTATATTGTCATCTACTTCATCGACTTTACTTCATCAATTTTACTTTATCGACTATACAGATTTTGCAATACTTGATATAATAAAAGACAGAATTGGAAATGACTTTAGGTAATCTACTTCATCGACTTTGAGATGGGAAATACCTCCATTTACTTTACTGACTTTGTTCAAATTCAACCAAGTGAGTGATTGAAATCTTCCTCCCATACATTGTATGTCTTTCATAAATAGGAGAATTGATTAAGTTAATTTGCTAATACGTGTTTTTTTTTTCAAGTACCCACTGCCTCTACGATAGGTTGTATTTCAGAAGGTGGAACAATAATATATGTTGGGTTTATGAGCAAAGGATCTTGAGACGCAACAAAAATTCTTTGCGCTTTATCACGACTCTCTTGGGAAGACATTGTTCACACGATTACAATATATAATACAAACACAGGAATGGGAAGCTTTGAGTGATTGTTTCTGGCTAAAATATAGTTTAGATCTTCTTCTAACAATCTTAGTAGAGCACGGTCCAAATAATAGAAGAAGTGAAATCTATTAGAAAGCATCGCTTCTCTTAAAAGAGGCATGTATTTTAAGGAGATGCTTATTTTGGGAAGAGATATATGAAGTATGAAATATAGAGGTGGGGATCCAAATAGGAAATATAAAGAAATATATATTGGTCATTCTTCATAATTTTTAATATATACAATGCCTCTTCAATTTCTAATAAGCCAAAAAATAAGAAATTACTTGTTTTAAATGGTTACACATTTTTGCTTCATCAACAAGGCATGAATAAAATGATTTGGCATTGTACGAAATATTTTATAAACAAATGTTCAAGTCGGTGCTATACTATGACACAAATATAATTCAATGATGTGATAAGCAGTACAAAACATAATCATGCTCCGTGTTACCTCATTGTTTGTTTTGAACCAAATAATGTGCATTTAATTTTATTTTCCTCTTTCGATTTAATCTGTCTTTAATCCTTCCCCTTTTGTTCCTTATGTTTCGCCTTTTTTGTCCCATTGAACCTACCGGCTGAACCAGCGAGTTGGTTCAAGGTTCAATCGGTCCTCTTGTGCGGGTCGCGGCTTTGTAATGTTATTTAACGAGAAAGTGTGAATGTGTTAAGTTGGTCTTGAACTTGAAATTTGAACCCTTTGCAAATCGGTTCAAGGTTCAAGGTTCAAGGTCTTCCTTTATGTTTGTTAAGGGTCTTCGCTCATTCCCGTTGTTGTGTTGAGCCGCCAATTGAGAGTTCTTTTGTTTTTCCTCGAATTGAACTTGAACCATTGAACTCCTTGCGAGTTGGTTCAAAGTTCAAAAGTTCATTCCAAGTTTGGCCCATAGGACATTAATAACACTAAAGGTGGTGCACCAAAAGGAATATTCTCGGCATCTTATAATTTAAAATTCTAAATTTGGAAAGAAATCATGAAAACATAAACCGTTTGTGCGGAGTTGATGTGTAATTAAGAAAGTTGTTAGGTTCCTATCAAATCATTGGTTATCTCACATGTTTGAATGAATTATTAAGAGGCGTGTGTAGATGATACTCATTTGTTTTCCGTTTCTTAACATGTGAATTCTTAAAATTGTTAAAGTAGTAGCTGTTGTTGTTGAAGGAGCCAAAGACGCCAAAGGTAATTTCAGCTCCATTCTTCTGAGGGTTTCACAGATTTCATGGTGGTAACAGGTGAGTTTTGATGATTTCCCTCCACTGTGTTATTAGCTCGAAAGGTCAGTCAGTGTAGGAGAAATCTTTTGTTTTGGAATAGAATTTTGTCTTGTTTAGGAATTGTTTGATAAATGTAAAAGTGGCCATAATGAGGCCGACTCTTCCAAAACTTGGTCACACATCATGCCTGGTTAGTATACTTCCAGAGTTGACTGGCACCTCTTTGGCCCAAGCTGAGTTGGGGGATTTCTTAGAGAGAGCTAAAAACCCTGGGGCAAATTCAATGATGGAGAGGATAGTTAGAAGTGGCCTGATTGAAGCTGTTACTTTCCCAACTACTGCCCCTTGTCCAAATTTAGTAATAGCATCTATAAACAGATATGATGTTGATAGAAGATGCATTAGAACCAGCAATGGTGAGCTGTTAGTGGAGATTAACAGAGAAACAATAATGGTTGCAATGGGAATCCCTCATAAGGAGCCATACGAGGACTGGTCAATTGGGACCTCATATGTGTTTTTCTCTGAGAAGAAAAGCACATATATAAGTGTTATTGCAAGGAATTGGCTTCTGAAGGTTCAAAAGGGGGGTCCCGGTTACCTAAGTCTCTTACCAGAGAACATTTCATCACAGAGGTGAAATATATTGTCATATTGTTAAATAGACTTAAAGGGAACTCACACTCATTCTATTGGGAGGATTGGATGTACTTCTATATTCAGGTGTTATTAGCTGGTGAGAAATACCTTGACTGGGCGCAGGTTGTCACTAAACGGCTCCATGAGGGTTTGAATAACTTTGTTGGAATTTCCATCTTCTACATGTCCTCATATTTATTCTATATATTGGCATGTATCAGAGACTAGCAAGGATTGCATAATGAGCCTTGGGTAGACGACATGAAGGTTTATGACTATTACCCTTACCTGCAACAACAAAAATATGCAGAACATTTCACTAGATGGAATGATGTTTTCGCACGAAGGCTTGCCTTTGAGTTGCAAGGAGATATTAATAAAATAATGTCAGCCAAGGCCATGTAGCTGATTAGCATATATGGAAGCTATTTCATTCAGTTCCCCATATTTACTTATATCTGAGTGGGCGGTTTTGAAGGTAAACCATTCAAATTACCCAGATATGCCTTTGATAGTTATGTGCTTATTGAAGTAAGCAGACAACTGGCCCACATTGACAAAAGGTTAGGGACAAAGGGTAAATCCAAAGTTATTTTCCCGATTGAGCTTGGTTATTACAGTTGTAAATCTGTATCTGATGCCTTGAACCTAGAATTAGAGTTCAAGAAAATGAATTTGCAGCCTTACATTGCTAGGCGAAAGTTTGATAGCAGGGGATATGTTGTAGAAAATCTGAATGTTGATGACCATTTCTTCCATGAACCCCAGTTAGAAGATTACTAGGAAAATTGTGGCGATGAGTTTGAAGTGAGGAGGAGATTATGGTCAAGGTTCACTTTACAATAGGTTATTACGATGAAGCTACCCATTATTACGATGAAGCTGCCCATTAATGTGTCTGGTGTACAAGAAGAAGAAGGGGAAGATGTTTTGGATCCCAAATTCAATGAGAGGGTTCAAGGATAGGCAATTCCTGAAATTGACTGGGATAGAAGAGAAGAGGAAAACATTCAAGCCAAGTCCTTCAATGTCATAAGAAGAACAAAAAAGTGGCTAAGGGATAAAAAATTTAGAAAGGAGTCAATCATGACTCCCCATGAATTGACAGTTGGTCCACTTGCTACAACTCAGATTCCTACTTACTCCTCTAACAAGATTGTTGATGTTGCAGGTGACACAAGGCCAATTATTGGAGAAGTTCAATCCAGAAGATCAAAGAGGTCTCTATTGAGTTCTTCAGCAGTTCGAGCTACTCGCTCAAGGAGCATAAAGAAGAGAAAAGAACCAGTGGCGAATCAAATTGTTGTGGACTTGGATCTAGGTGAAGAAACTTAGGTAATTATGGATCAACAAGTGTTGAGTAACCCTCCAGTGCAGGATATAGATGCATGCAAAGAACCTAAAGAAGAGCCACATCCAATGAGCACTATGACTGTTGTCAACCCCTTGATGCTCAGACACCTCCACCGCCTAAAGAAACTTCCAGCACTTCTTGATGGCTTGGAGCTTCGATTGGGAAGAAACGCAATATTGTTCCTATTATAATTCCCATAGAGGATATGGTAAGCAAATGCCTTGGGAAAATATATAAACCCAAGAAGCTCAAAATTTAGGCAATGATGGAAGTTGATGATGAAACAGGTCATTGGAAAGTTGAAGTAGCTAAGCCCATCTCATATAGAGATCCAGAAAAAGCTACTGAGGATGATTTTACTGTGGAGAAGATTGACCTGGGAGTTGCCTCAAGGTCTGTAGATGCTAAACATATGGAATTATCCACAAAGAGAATGATATCCAGGTCTTGGAAAGATGAGAAGGACAAAAAGGAGCTGAAACAAGTTGTAACCCAGATGGCAGAGTATATCAACACCATACATCATCTGAGTCCTCAGCCCCTGACATAGATGATATTGTCCTTTGACCCCAAATCACTGGTGAATTAGAAGCTGTTAGATCAAGTTTAGAGGAGCCTCATGATAGCTAAAGTATTCAATGAGTGGCTTGTTTCCATAGTACAACAGGGTATGAATTACATTGCTAGCCTGGTCAAGGTATATGACAACGCCATAATTGTGAGCAAAGAGTTAGAACTGGAAGCTATTGCATGGGAAAAGGAAAGAACCAAATGGGTAGTGGTCTTGGCACAGATGAATGATGTGTAGAAATTTGGCGTTATAAAATTTCTAACTGAGAAGCCAGTAGAAAACCTAGATGACAACGTGTTGTATGTGTTAAAGAAGAATGTTGAATGGAGAAATTCTATCATTAAGAAAGGTCATGAAGAATCTACCAAATTACTAAAAGGATTAAAGGAACTGATTGATACAATGCAGAAGGATCTAAAATGCATTGATATACAACTCTTGAAGGAGGATGGATAGACAATTGAACCTGTGGCAGATATGGCCAAGATCTTCAAAGAAAGAGTACAACTTGTTAAAGAGAAAGTCGCTAACCACAGATGAATTTTCTAAGGTGGCAAGGATAGAATCGATGCTGAAAGTCTACTTTGATCACTTGGAAGCACATAAAGAAAAAGTTATGCAGGTGAACATGGACAAGGAAGTTTAGAAGCAGCGCATCCTACACATTGGACTCCCGCACTATCAGGTTATCCTGAATTTATCAGCAGCGCATCTAGAGTGGCGAAATGTGCGCAGTGCCACGACAAAGTAGGACAAATCAGCGGCCACTTCTTCCACGATGGAGTCCTGATCGACTTATGGGTGAGTTGTTATCCTATTTACGACCTCTGTCTATTTAAGTTTTTATAGATTTCAAATAGACAATTTCTTTTAACTCTAGGGTAGACTTTAAAACTTTAGGGTTATTTTCAAACAAACTATTGGCCCGGGGGCTATAAATGTAATTAAACAAGCTTTGTTTAAGGTCTGAAAAAACTTTGATTTAGAGGAACAAACTTAATTTTCTTTGGATTTTAGTATAGACATTTTTGGTACATGAATGAAATGATATTTTGATGCGATTTTCAAATCTATGTGTTTGAAAGATATAGCAATCTTTGTTGGGATGCATGCTTATGTGCGGAATACTTTATTTCATTACCAGTGTTTTCTTAGTCTGTGAATTCATTGGTTTTATTTGGTTTTAAAAAAAGGTGCTATATTGTGGTTTAAATAATTCTTATATCCCTTGTCCTGTGAGGCATGAGTGAGAATCGATCAACATTTATGCTACATTGAGCATTTTGAGTGAAATAAGTTTTTATATTGAATGGATATGTGCAGGAGTAAAGTCCGTGAGCTTTACATTTATTGCTAATCATCTTGTAGTGTTCTTTTATGTTGACAAAAGAATGTGAAAGCCTTTCTCTCTTTCTGGTGAAAAGTGTGTTTGTTTCTGAGTTATCTGCATAAAAAGTTATTGAACATCTTACGAAGAGTTGCACTCTTATGCGAACCTAAACTCGGTTTATCCTACTGTTGGTTCATTTTCTTTTTCATGAAGGCTATACACGAGTCATCATTTTAAACATATATAAAAATTAAAGAAAAGGTCAATCTGTTAACCAACACTCTAAAATGTGAGATGATCACTATCAAACACAAACTAAATGAAATGAAAGACATGGTGTGCTCAACTCAAGATTCAACAAGAAATATCATTGTTGCTTCATGTTCTAATATTTCATTACCCATAGTGGGAGTATTATTGTCAACCCGTGCATTGTCCAAAATGATTTGAAGAAAAATATTAAGATTTGAAGCACCACCACAAAATCCTCAAACATCGATAGATCTTATCTTACCAGTTGAATATACAATTATCGATAGAGGGAAAAAGTTTCTTTTTCATGATAGTAATGAGGAGAATCATTTTTTATTTTTCACCACCACATAGAATTTGCAATTACTAAATTTGAAAACCGATTCAGTGATACTACATTCAAAATAGTGCCAAGTGTTTTTCAAAAGTTGTACATGATCCATGGCTTGAAAACTGATGCAATATTTCCACTCATTTATATTCTTATGACTAATAAAATAAGAATACGTTATACATGAGTACTTGCAGAATTAAAACACCTTCAACATGATCTGAACCCAAAAAATATACATTGATTTTGAATTAGGTTTCATGGGAGCTATGTCTGAAAATTTTCCAAATGTCAATAACTGGGGATGTTTTTTCCATTTCTCTCAATGCTTGTGGAGGAAAGTTCAAGAAGAAGGTATACAAACACGTTACAGTGTTGATGAAGTCTTTGTATTTGAGATCAAGAAAATTGCTACATTAGCTTTCGTGCCTCAGATAGATGTAATTGATGCATTTGAAACACTTATACAATCTCCTTATTATACAGAATATGAGGAGAATTTGCAAGGCATAATTGATTATTTTGACGACGTCTGGATTGGTAGACTAACCAAAAGAGGCAATGGAAGATCACCCAAGTTTCCAATCATAATGTGGAATTTATATTCGACTATTCAAGATGGTCTTCCCAAAACCAATATACTATTGAGGGATGGAACAAAGGATTTAGTGAATTACTTCAAGCATCGCACAACTCAGTTTGGAAATTCATCAAAGTAGTGAAAAAAGAACAAGGTCTCCAAGAGAATAAAATAGAGAAATATATGGCTAGGTGCACTGGGCAACCAAGCAAGAGAAAATACCATGAACTCAAAGAAAGACAAAAGGCTGGTTGATGGTTATGACAACTGTAACATTTTAGATTATATAAGAGGTGCCGCTCATAATTTGATACTGTAATTGATAATTTGAATAATAGTTTTTTCACCAAAGTACATGTAATTTGCAAATTTTGTTTTCCTTCCTCTATATTCTTACAGGGATATTCTATGCATGGGTTATTTTTACCATCGGTTATTTTTTTCTTGGGTTATTATGACCCTGGGATATTTTGTCCTTGGGTTATTATGACTTGTTTATTGTGTCTAGGGTTATTTTGGCTGGGTTATTGTGTCCTATAACCCTCTAATACACTGCTTGCATTTTATTGGGAGTTGTCTTGAGATCTACTCCAAGTGTGACATCTCATTTTCGTTCCCTTAGTATCAAGAATTCATGTCTAAGATGACCTTCTTTTGAGTAGTAAGTACATATATTTTTTGGAGATAAGATCTCTTGTTTAATATTTATTTGCTCCAATAATAGTTTTAACTTTTCGATTTCATTTTTCTTAGTGTTTTTTATCTTTTTGTCTCCATGTTGGAGCCTCAACCTAAAAAGCTAGTGTTACTACCTTAGAATATGTCCCAAAAAATATTTCATCTAGTGGGGTTCTAATTATTGTTGTAACAAAGATACAAATCATACAATTCATTTTTTATCTCCCAATAGCTCTTCTAACCTCCTAGAAAATGATTTAAATGTATATTCATAATATTTAATGGATTCTCCTTCTTCTTTGATCATGTCCCTCATTCATATTACACTTCCAGTAGGGATCTTTGAGGACTAAAATTTAGAGAAGAAGTCCTCCTTGAATTCAAACCATTCCTTATCATGTTGGTGGCATGTCTTCCTATACCAATTCAATTAGTCATTCTAGAATGTTCCTACATAATCAACTGACTTTATTTGGTCTTTATTTATCCCTTTTCCTTGGCGTGGTGATTCTAGAAGAAATGTGTTTGACAACTTCTATATTGTCTTTAATAAAAAGTGAGAATTTCACTATTGAATCCATGTTGGAGAAAGGTACTTTGACATTCATGCAATGTTGGTTTGGTTTTTTGTTTGATGATTGGCCCTTTTTCTTACAAGTCTTTTGGTTTACTAGATTCTCACTCCTCCCTTTATTTTTAGATAATGATATATTGAAAACCTTTTTTCTTAATACTATACTGCAGTCCTGCATAAGTTATTGTCGTGTTTCTTTATTTCACTTGAGTAATCATATATATCCAATCTTGGATTTATTATTGATTGCTGATTTAGGGGCTATGCCTCTTCATATGAGTGTTTCATTTTAGGAGGTATTTTCTCATTAATTTATGACATGCTATTGGATAATCATGTTTTCTAGTCTTTCATAGTTTCCTCAATCATATTTTTAGTTAAGTTATTGAGCATGCTATGACCTTCTTGTATCACCTTGTATGATACTCTTTTTAACTTGTATTTCTTTATCTTCTCTACACTTCTAGTGGCTGATATAAATATTTTGCATTTAAATTTAAAGGTTCTAATTTTACTAAGGGGGTTGCAAATTCATTAAATCTCTCATATATTGTGATTCTAAGATTGGCCAAATCTAGTTTAGTTTGTGGTGTTTGTGTCAACATAAGTGGCAAAGCCTCCATGCTACTACAACTTTCTTACCATAGTGCACAAGAAATCCCATATTTCTCAATCCTTCCTGCTAGTGTTGAAAGAATTTATGTTTCTTTATTGAGGTGGGTGGTTAATTTCTCTAGTGTGCCATTGTTATTGAATGTTTCACTCAGTGTTTAGTCCTTGTGGTGCACTCATTTTTATTTTATTCCTTTAAACATTGTGGGTTCTTATCCTCCTCTTCCTTGACTAACATAGTTCACTTGAAGCACTCCATCTTGGCTTCTTTAGCCATTTCCATTCTTTTGCAATTTATTTCTTATCTATCCCATGTTTATTTTTGTCATTTTTCTTCCCTCTTAGATCCCATTGCTATTCAATGTTATTTATTACTCTCTTAATTTCTTGCAATCTCATTTCACCAGTAGTGTTAATTATTTGGAATTCCATTGACTCTTTTATGCATCCCATGTGGTTTTTCCTTATCCTAGTATTATTGATCAAATATTTTCAAGGATCCCTTCATGATCACCCTTTCCATTCATCATTCCTTATTTGTCTAACTTTCCCTCACAAGGCTAGGACCTAAAGGACCTTTTTGCAAATCATTTTTTTTTGTCTTGTTTATAATATAATTCTTAGTGACTCTCTTTTTACCAACACACAAATCACAATTTATAATTTTGTATTTTGGCCTATTATTTATTGTATGACTAGAGTCTTGGCAACAAAACTGAATGCTAGTAAGAAAACTGGATTCACATATTAGAGTTTGAAGTCTTGATGTCTAACAAATTGTGATTATATCCCAATTCTTACAATATATCTTGAATAGTCAGATGCTTTGTGGTGACCTATATCATACTATGGTAATGTAAAAGAGTTTGTAACTAGTAAATAAATTTTATTTATACTCTATAATCCATAACACAATGTAACAAGATTTGATATATATTCATTATCAATTAATAGATTACATTATTAGATGTTCAATCCTTAATATCTTATCCTCTTATTTTTTTTATGGTTTTCTAAATTTATTTTTATTGAAAAACTGCATAAAGATCACAATAAGAAGATAGTCAGTAGACTGTCAATGTGAAAACAAAGCCACACGATAGCATAAAAACCATGAGTTTGAGCTACAAGAATAATAGCAATTGTAAGAGCATTAATTTTGCAATAGAGGCAATACAAAACGGTCAGTAGACTATGAATGTGAAAACAAAGCCATAAGACAAGAAAACCTTGTAGCTTACAACCATGAGACTGAGCTATAGATAGACCTAAAGTCTGCAACCAAAATGCATATATTACAAGCATTACACCAACAATAACAACACAATAGCTAAAAGAGCATTAATTTTGCAATCGAGAATACAAAATTATATTTAAGTTCCACTGACAATGACATTAGCAATCATGAAAAGAAGACCTTAGACCCTCTACCATGACAACCTTCATTTTACTAAGTAGTTTCTTGTCTCTATATCTCCTATATGTATATTATTATATTAGGGACATACATTAGGGACACGTCTCTTATGATCCTTATGCCTCTTAGCTTATGTACAAATCGATAAAGAATTTTATATTTCTCAATTCTATAGATTTTTTTATTATTTTTGTTGTTTCTCCTACTAACATTATTTTTATAAACAAATTCTATTTTTATCTCATTTCAAATAAATTTAAGTAAGTTGCAAACCTTATTTTGGTAATTGATTGCCTTCTCTATGTAATTTTACTTGACTCAATATTAAAAATAAAAAAATATAAAATTGCAAGCCCTTGTTTTGTTTGATCTATTACATCTCTTGGAGAGGTTTCTTAGATTATGCTAGTAGTACTATTCACCATAAATGTTAAAACTATACTATTAATCATATGAATAATGGTATGATAAAATTTATTAAATTATTATTATTTTAACAAAGTTATTGGACAAGCAGCTTTCATAGCTCAGTTGGTTAGAGCACCCGTTTAGTAAGCGGGAGGTCATGAGTTCAACTCTCATTGAAAGCATATTTTACCCAATCAATTTGTTTCCAACCGAAAGGAAGTTGGAACAATTACGGCTCGTGGAAAACGGCGTTCACTTTCTTGGCAGATTTATTTCGAAGAGCAGATTGAAATGGATTGAGTTTGAAGTGGTTGAATACAGTCCCGTATAATCGCTTTTTGACAGGAAATTTGCGACACTTAAGGGCAGATTTGTACAAAAAATTATAATGTGGACACGGGTCACGTCTTGACATCCCGTTCAAGTACTTTTTGACAGGAAATTTGCGACACTTTAGGGCAGATTTGTACCCAAAAAATAAAGCTGACACGGCTTACGGTTTCACATCCCGAACAATTACTTTTGACAGAAAATTTGCGACAATTTTAGGGCGGATTTGTACAAAAAATATAATGCGGACACGGCTTGCGGCTGGAAATCTCGTGATGTTTGCAGGCTTATAGCTTGAAATCTCGTGAAGTTTGCAGGCTTATAGCTTGAAATCTCGTGGAGTTTGCAGGTTATTTTTTAGGTACTTCAAAGAATTGTATTTTTGTTAAATTCATGTACAAAATATTCGCAAAAGAGTAGAGAAAAATATTGTCCTATCTGCTCTTGTACAGCTTACGAACAGCAAGGGTTTAGAAAAATATAGCCATATCTGCACTGGTACCTTTCCTTGTGCGCAGTTCAGGAAAGATATTTAAAGTCTAAATTACTGACAAACTAGGCTGAGAATCCCGGCAATTAAGTGTGCAGAGCTTCTCGGTGTAGTTAACGAGATCTTTATTATAAAACAGTACGTTCGCCGTTACTTGCAGTGTGAACAATTTGAAAATATTAGGTTTCGGCCTTTACGTTATGAGGTCACCGTGGCGATTGTTTGACCCTCTGTAAACTGTAAATGAGACGTCAGATCATATATTAACGCCATTGTTTTGTCGGACAGCAGAATATAGGTCCGTTCAAGCTCATTCATTTTGTCTGAGCCGTCATTAAGATTTCCTGGACGCCATTGATTGTGAATTGGTATCTAATTGTCTAGTACAGACGACTGAAAAAATCATTGCGTCTATCCAGCATAGTACAGAGATTTGAGCAACACGAGATTATGTTGGAATGACTGCTGTACCAAACTCTGCTATTTTTTCTCCCAAAATTTCCTCTATTTACAGATGAAAAGATTTAAAATACAGTTTTCTGGAGGAGCTTGTCCAAGAAACAGGGTTTCCCAAAACAAGGCTCGAGGAGTTTCTATTCATGGGAATAAAAAATCAATTAATTTGGTACATCTTGAGGATTGGGTTTTTTGGACGTCATTAAAATTCATTTATTCATTGTGAAATATCTCAAATTATCATATTGATAAGAAGAAGATTTAGTAGTTTGATTTCATGTATGGACAATCACTCTCAAAAATATCTAATATGAAAAATGAAAGAAAAAAATATTTAGAGATCAATTTTCTGAAATTTATAATATTGTTTATGATTATTTTAAAATTTTAATTGTATGAGAATTTTTTATTATTTTGTTTTATTTAATTATATTCTCCTTTTTTTTCCCTCTTTTGTTGCTTATTTAACTATTTATTTTTGTATTTGTAATAGTTTAAATGTATTTTATATTTATACTAAAAATAATTTAAATAAATCTATTTTAAAAACATTCATTTAGAAATGACTATCTAATTTATGACATAGATCTAATATAAATATTTTAAAACTAAAATAAAATATCTATATTAAAATAAATTTGATTTTAGGTATATATATGATGAGGAGTTCAAGAATGATAGAGGGGAGGATGTGAGATGTGTTAGGTCCCGGAGACAACAGGGGGGCGGGGTGTTGAATCAATTGTCCAATAAATTCAAACCAAAATTAACTTAACCAAAACTTAATGCTTAATGCCAGTAAACCAAACTTTATGCCGGTAGACAGTTTTATCAGTTAATTGCAGTATTGGTAAAGATTAATGCATGAAACAAAAAGACAATAACATCCACAACACATAACTCAAATATTTGTACGTGGGAACCTTGTAAGGGGAAAAACCATGGTGGGAAGCCTTACCCACAATCAAATGATACTACTGCAGATAGTATGTGTATACAATATGGAGTCTGCACATGCAAAAAGGCCAGCTGCCTAGAGCTCACTGCCCTATCACAAAATGGGAGTCACACTGATTACAATTGGATGGTTAAATCCAATGATAATGTACTGCACAAAATAACATCTTCATATACTGGATTCAGTACTGGTTTAGCTCTGATTATCTTCTCAAAACCTTCCTTTAATCTTCAAATGATGTTTGTGTGTATAGCTCTGCTTATTTTCGCATATACCTTATTACAATCCTTTTTTTCCTTCGCATTACAATCTCACAAATGAGATCTTACATATATACCGAAAGCTAAGACCAAATGTGTAGGTCGGCTTACAAAGAATATTACAATAAAATCAATTACAAATAAATCGAAATCCAATGCATCATGTTGGCTCAATGCATTTACAATAATAATAAAATCATCTTCATAACGTGCCATGCTAATCTGAAATAGATATTCTTGCCGGTGCATAACATGGACCTATTTGTCGGTAACAACAAATATGCAAACCCGAATAAACAAATAACCAAATCACTAAAACCAAGTGATCAAATAATGTCTTCGACATAACCAAGTAGTCTCCAAGTTATTCCAAGTGCCGATGAACAATATAACTTGCCGGTGAACCAAATACCGTTGACTGTGCATAAGTCTCTGACTTGCCGGTGAACAAAACAAAGATCTCCAAGTGCTGATAAGTGTTGAAAAGTGATGACAAGTGTTGACATCAATGACAAAACCATATCAACATATCCAAAATACCAACAAGATGCAACGGAAGGAGTTTGTTTTGTGGGCTAGGACTTGATGCCCTAGCCACTTTTCTCTTGTTTTTTGCATTGTGTTGGGGGCCTGTGCACCTTCTCTTCCTTTTTCCTGTGTGTGTAGTTGTCTTTGGCATGTGTGTTTTGTTGTGAGGGGGGCGTTTTGGAGTGGGTTGTACCAAGGGTGTTGGCTGCGGGTGTGTTTGGTGTTCTATGTAGGCTTTCTTAGGTTGTTGCCTTCCTTCTTCACTATGTCATGGCTATCTATTGAGCTCTCTTTATGCTTTGTGTGGGAGTCATTTTCCCTAGTTTGGTGTTGGTTTTTCCTTTAAGGTTTAAGCGAGTTGGTGCTCCTTGCTGTATTTTTGTTCCTTGGGCTTTGGTTTTTTGTTTTTGATGGGAGATCGGGGTGCTTCCTCGAGTATGGTGGTTTCGAGAGTTATGACTGCTTTAGATCCATCTTCCTCTCTATATGCAATTATCAAGGAACATCTAAACAAGATATCAACTGGAGAAGGTTCTCCTTCTTTGAAGGGTGTTCCCAAAATAAATAAATAAATGAATGGTTGTTTGCAGAGATGCCAGGAGTGCCTTGTCTTGGTGGTTCATCCAGAGATAGTCTTAGAGGACGTATCATATTGGAATAATCATTATCTTATTTGCAAATTCATGGATCTTCGACATTCTTTGCATTTTTCGAGTCTTGGGTGCGATGAGTTTGGAACTTTGAAGGAGATATGGAGATATTGATAGTAGCAAACAATTACTTTGTGGTTGTTTTTCATGCATGTCGAATAGAAATAAGGTTTTTGAAGGTGGCCCATATTTTTATAACAAGTTTGAGCTCTTCATCAAACCATGGCATGTGGGATTCAACTCTACTGAGGAGATTCCTTCAAGAGTCTCAATTTGGGTTCATCTTCCAAGGCTTCTGCTTGAGTTCTAGAGAAGTGACATTCTCCATTCAATTGCTCTTTTGCTTGGCAAACCGGTGGGCTTTGCTATGCAAACTCAAGTTAGGAAGGCAATTTCTTATGCTAAAAAATGTATTGAAATTGATTTAAATAATCCTACATTTTGTGGAATGTAATGTCCCCTTCTAGATTTTCCCCAGATGAAACCCTACACTCACAATTACATTAAATTAGGGTAAGAGAAATGACTTACAAATAATTACTTCTTCACTATGCTCTTGAATATATCCCTGCAACCATCGCATATAAAACACAAGTACATACATATATACAAATAAAACTAATAATATTGATAGAGTTAATAAACATATCTCTTATATTACTATTATTATCAAACATAGTGTGAGCATATAGTTAGGGACATGGTAGGTTTGACTAGGCTAACCCATACCAAGCCCAAGAGCGCATCTTTAGCCCTCTTGGCTCGGGTGGCATGACTTAGACATCCACTTGAGATATCCTACTTAATAGGGTACTTGTCTTGCTTCCCTATCCATGCCTCATCCCTTATAGTTAATATCTCATCATGGTAGGAATGGCATGGAGACTGTAGTGGGGTTCTCGGTTTGTCCAATCTAAGCCCCAGAGCAGGACTTTGACACTCTTGGCCTCAGTGGCAGGACTTTGACATCCACCCAAGGTATCCTACTTAGATGACAACCTTCTACCCTCTTACCTAACTCTCCCCCTTCAATTCCTAACGAGGTTCAACATTGGCCTATATCTAAAATGTACTAAAGATTACTGTTCTATCTAACATTGTCAGTCATACAAATAATAGGTTATTAATAATGCAGAGTAGGGTATTTAATGCATTAAGATCATAATAAGAAGTAGGTTAACTCGTATCTATATCTGAGAAATACTAAGATTTCATCTATATCTATAACTGATAAGAACTAGAGTAATGCATATCCATGTTATGGGTCTATATTTGATATACATTATAATAACCTTTACAATTGTTTTAAGAGCTAGGATAATTATCTATATTTGATAATAGTTTGGATGATATTCTTATGATTATGAACATTAATATCTTATTTCTTGTAACAGTAAAGAAAAGTTTGATACAACATACCCAATATGACTCTGTGCAGACTTGGCTTTAACTGTTGTCTATATGCTTTATCAAGTGATTGATAGGATACAACTTTCCTCTTTTCTTCTCTAATGTTCTTCCTGGATTCAATTATTTATTCTCGTATTATTATTTCCTTTTTCCCCTTCCAACCTCAAAGAAGGGTGGCCAGTGTACTTATAACTGTGTTCCTAAGTGAGAGGTTGCTTGCGATGGGACATGAATCAATGCCTCTTTGTCTATACATCCTTGGTGTGCACCCTTTCAAATCACACTAACTAATCATGAGGTTTATCATTAGTAATCATACTAACAATTAATCAATACTATTAATGTATTACCAACAAAACTATTAATCATCACTTGTAATCTTACTATGAGAATTTGCCAAGATCTAGGGCACAAAAAATAACACAAATAAGAGAGACAATAGTTTGACAAGAACCAACTGTATTCTCATCAATATGAAAATATGATCAACTGGATTAACCAATACAAAGACGATGATCCTGCTTATAAAGGCAAGGCCATATGGATATGTGAGCATACAATCATGACATGTGGCTCAATGAGATACAAGGATAGGTAGGAGAAATAATAAAATATTCCACAAGAGATGGATCACCCACCAAAGGTGGAATGTAACAACAAGATAAAACCACAAAAGGTGGAATTTCTCCTACATGCATCATCCCTATGTGCACACTTCCCTAAGTGTCTCATATCCAAACTACTATGAAATGCATTATCCTAAGTTAACTTAAGTGTAATTATGAGACATAATTTACACCAACACCCCCCCTTGAGTGCAACATAGGGGAATGTAGACTCAAGCTAACCAATTCAAGATGGGTCCTGACTACTAGGCCATGTTTGGTACCCATGTACAAATGCACATGCAAGAAAACCAATGCAATGCAATCTCTCACAAACGGAGAAAGGGAGAAAATCCAATGGGAAAAAACTCCCCCCCAAAAGAGAGATGAAAACTATATACAAAAGAAACTCTCAAAGAAGAAGGACAAAACTTCAAAGAGGAAAAAGTACCCCCCATAAGAGAGGAATGAAAAGTCAGGTGACCCCCCCCCCCCCCCCCCCGATGAAATGTCTCGCATCACCAAGAGAGCTTGCAACTCTTGATACTTACTCTTAATGAGGGGTTTGGTGAATATGTCTGCAACCTGCTCTGCTGTAGGATAATACTGCAAATCAATGACCTACTCCTAAATCAGCTCCCTGAGGTAGTGCATATGTATCTCGATGTGTTTGGTTCGCTAATGTTGGACCGGGTTCTTCGAGATCAAAATAGAACTTTGATTGTCACAATGAAGAACTATTGGTTGTGGAGTGTGAACCCAAACTCTATGAGAATATGCTGAAGCCAAATAGCCTCAGTTGTTGCATTAACAACTCCTGATACTCAGCCTCAGTCGAAGAGAGAGCAATAGCATTCTGCTTCTTTATCTGCTAACAAATGGGGCCCGAACCAAGATGGAAGCTATAACCTGAAGTAGACTTACAATCATCAAGATCACTGACCCAATCTGAGTCTGTGTAACCAACCAAGTGAAGTCTTGTGCCTACTCCATAGTGAATCCCATAATGATGTGTACCTTGGATGTAATGTAAGATGCGTTTGGATGCTTTCCAATGAAGCTCATGTGGTTCCTGCATAAAGCGTGAAACCATGCCAACCACAAATGAAATGTCAGGGTGTGTGTGAGTCAAGTAGATGAGACTATCCACAAGATGACGATATAATGTGGCATCAACAAGTGGAGTGGAGCACTTAGCCTCAAGCTTGACTCCTGGAAGAAAGGAAGTCGATGCAGGCTTGCAATCAACCATGTGGAAGTGTGCAAGTAGATCAAGAGCATACTTGGGTTGCGAAAGTGTAATCTCAGAAGGTTACTATGAAATCTCTATCCTGAGAAATTAGTGGAAAAGACTCGTCAGTCATGGCAAATCTATCATGCAAAGAAGATTTGACATTGCCAATGATGGATGAGGTGCTCCTTGTAATGATCAAGTCATCAACATAGAGCACACATATCAAGTGTGAATTATCCTATCACAAAATATAGACATTCGGATCAAAATGACACCCGGTGAACCTTTCTTAGAGAAGAAAGGAATCCATCTTGGTATACCAAGCCCTAGGGGCCTACTTAAGGCCATAGATAAATTTCCTCAATTGACAAACCAATGAAGAATCCTGGATGAATCCCTATGGCTGCTCCATATAAATCTCCTCATCAAGATCCCCATGAAGAAAATAACTCTTCACATCCATTTGATGTACAACCCAACCATTAGCTGTGGCAATAGAAAGTGTAAAGTGAATGAAGTTCATCTTTGTTGTAGGTGCAAAGGTCTCAGTATAGTCAACACCTAGAACTTGCAAGAAACCTTTCAGAACAAGTCAAGCCTTTTACTTATCCACACTACCATCTGCTACAAACTTGGTATGATAGATCCACTTACATCAAACCATATTTCTCCCCTTAGGGAGAGGGACTAACTCTCAAGTGTTGTTCCTCATCAAGGAACTATACTCTTCCTCCATAGCTTGGTCCCACTTGGGAACCCCTGATTCTTCTTGAAATGTTTGTGGATCAGAAGCAATAGAAATATATGTATGTGGAAGCTCCTGATGCTATGATCGAGTCCTCTATATTGCTGAAGGATCCCCAATGAGGGAGCCTGTTGACTCAAGTGTCTGTCGAGCCTAATGAGGTCTAGGTGGAGATGGAGGATGAGGATCCTCAACTACAAGTGGACCCTACAGAGGTGTAACCTTGGGAGTCAGAATTGAAAGAGTCTCTTCATCCGAATCACTCTCATCACTATCCACAACGGAGGAAGGTGGAGGAGGAAGTGAGGCCAAACTAGGAGAGCTTTCTTCAAAGTGAACACTCCTCTCAATAAACACCTCATGTGTCTCTGGATCCATCAATTGATATGCCTTAACACCCTTTGGAAATCCAACAAATATGCAAGGCCTACTTTGAGGTTCCAATGCCTTTCATTTCTATGGAGGAATGCGAGCCTATGCTGGACACACAAAGACTCTAAAATGTCTCACAATCGGTTTTCTACCAACCCCAACCTCAAAAGGAGAGATGCCCTTCAAATCTTTGTGAGGAACCCAATTTTGGATGTGTGTGGCACAATCGACAGCCTTTGCCCAAAAGGCGGGATCAAGAGAACGTGCATGTATCATATAACTAGCCATCTCCTTGAGAGTTCTATTCTTCCTTTCCACGACTCCATTTTGCTTTGGAGTGTAGGCAATGAAATGTTGAAGATCAATCCCCTCAAGTTTACATTACTCCTCAAGTCTATTGTTCACATATTCCCTTCCATTATCTGTGCGAAGGATCTTGACCACTTTACTTGGTTGTTTCTCCACATGAGTCTTGAAGGCTAGAAATCTATCAAACACTTCAATCTTGTGAACAAGAAAGTATATCCAAGTGAAGCGTGAGTAGTCATCAATGAAGGTGAGGACATAGCGGGACTTGCTAAATGAAGATGATGGAAATGGACCTGCTACATCGCTGTGAACAAGTTCAAGAACTTCCAAATCTCTCCAAGATTTCCCCTTATCAAACTTATCTTTGGGATGCTTTCCCATGGAACATCCTGAACATACACCTTCGGAAAAATCAATTTGAGGTAGACTTGTGGCCATTTCTTTAGTGCCAAGCTGCTGAAGATAGCAGCAGTTGAGGTGACCAAACCGCTCATGTCATAGATTACTTTTTGAATTTGAATGAGTAAACAAGGCCATAGAAGGAGACCTTGGCATAAAGTGGGAGAATGTATAAAGCATTGAGTTGTGATTGGCTTGTCCCACTACTACCAAGCCATCATTATCAAGTTATTTTACCACAACTAAATTAGGTGTGAACTCAACTTTCTTCCCATTCCCATAGTGAGTGATTTGGTAGATGAAGGTTGGTGGTCAAGTTAGGAACATAAAGAAAATTCTCAAAAGTTACATCATCCATGGCAACCAAACCTTTCCCTTCTACCTCAACTTGTGTATCCACCTATAAAAATGTAAGGTACCTTGGATGGGTCCATTTAAGAAAACTGCTCCTTTGTAGAGCCCATGTGATAAGAGGCACTCGAGTCAAGTATCCAGTGCTGTGAAGAACCTACTTTAGCCACAAATGCTCACGCTTTTCCCTTTGGTTGCAAGGAAGTGGAAGGAGATGATTCCTTCTGCTTGTAGGTGGATGGAAAATTGATGTTGTTATTCTTAAGGAGATTTGTCAACATATCAATCTGTTTAGGGTGACAATGATGCTCATCATGACCATACTTATTGCAATAAGTACAAGCTGGTTGCTACTTCTTAGGTGTATTCCCCTTCTTGGAAGAGGATTAAGAATTGTCTTGTTGTGGAGAGGATGATTTTCCTTTATCTTATTGTGACTTTGACTTTGACTGCTTCTGCTTCTTGTTGGGACCTTTGCCTTGATTCCCTTGATTCCTTTGATTAGCCACCAAAGCCTTGGACTTTGAAGGCTTGAGAATCCCCATGTTCAACAACTTAGATTGTTCCAACATCAAAGTTTCTGTGAAAGTATCAAATGAAGGCATAGTGAAGGAACTTCCCACTGTCAAGTGATGGGTTTGAAAGCTAGAAACAAATGTTGCATATTCTGATGGAAGCTTGTCCAACAATTTGAAAATCAATTGAGCATCCTTCTTGTCAATGCCACAATCCTTAAGATTTTCTCTTAGCTCATTTTCTTTCATGACATAATCTTGGATTGCATCAAAATTCTTGGGATCCAAATTTGTGAGTTCATTGTCAATCTTGTAGCCTCCGATTTCATCAACTTGACCTTACAATTTCTTATAGATATCCCAAGCCTCTTTGATTGTGGTACATTTCTCAATGTGAAAAATGAGGTCATCTGATACATAATTTCTCAAAGTTCCAAGAGCCATACAATTTTTAGTGAGACATTCCAATTGAGCATTAGGATCTGGTGGTGCTTTTATTGTTTCATTTATGTAATGCATGAGTCCTTTTTCCATTAGCTTACTCCATGCTTTGCTTTTCCATGATGCATAATTACGTGGAGTTAAAAGTGGAAATTTAGGAGAACCCATAGCAACAAAATGAAAGACCACAAGGATAAGAGAGACACAATCACACAACACCCCCGCCCCCCCACCCCAAATTCACTCAATTAAAGAACCCTCCCCAAAATGATTATTTGGCACTTAGTGCATGTGTAATGGGCCACTTGCAAAAAAATGGCCAAGTAGACTTCTAATTTCAACTTTACAACTGCCTCAAATAGGCTAAAAGAGACTCAAAGTGATAATGCAAGAGAACTAAACTAAGATCCAAGAAAATAACAAGTACCGAGTAGGCCAAAAATGATCAAATTTTGAAAGTACAAATTCTACTCAATTTGGTGAAAAACTAATAGCACCACATGAAAGTAGATGAAAATTTATGCACTTTTAAAAAAAATGACACATGAAAAGGAGGTCGTATCAGCCTGAACGAAGCCTTTGAAGTTGCAAAATCAAGGATTGGACAGGTACAATTGTGAAAATTAGAAATTCTAAAAAATCTATCCACCAAAATAAAAAAATAACCACACCACTATAGAGAGCACTAAAAATTAGCCCAAATAAAAAACAATTGCACTGAAAAAGGCCTCAAAATGCTCAAGATATGAGCCTTCAAAGTTGGACTGCAAATTCAAAAACTCAAATGGTGAGGGGGTCTAAAATTTTCAAAAAGGTGCTAACATAGTGCTGATGTCAACACTTCGCTATGTTAAATTTGATGTCCATTTATCCATTGAGAAAAAATTACCTACCTGCCTATGTGGCATCCATACTATATAGACATATTACATGGACCAACTAGATTCTACCACGTGTCATACAGTCATGCTGAGGTTTCACTGACGTGGTAGTTTTGTACACCTGCATGGTAAGGTGATTGTGTGTCCATACATTGATGTGTCAGATGACAAGGCTAAATCGTATGCCTAGGTGGTTGTTTGACTGGACTGTTGAGTTGGCAGACATTGGGTGCAAACCTGACTTTGCTCGACGAATGAGGACTAGCCGTGTGTAGCCTGTGTGGCTCTGCATGGCCAAATCTATTCCTGCTGCATGTCAGAGAACCTTTTTTATGGGCTAGTGGCTACCTGCCACGTGGTGGATGCAGTCACCACATGAGGGCTAACGGAGTAGTAGGGAGGTGTGTCCGCAATAGTGGGCACTGACTGTGGGTGGATCTCGACAGGCCAGTCGACATAAGGCACTGGTCGGAGGGCCGACACGGGGAGCAGTGGGCGTTGTCAGAAAGAAGTAGAGTCTAGATGGGGAGGATAGGTGGTGGTGGCGGTAGTACGGTGGCGGGGGCTGTAGAGAATCACAATGGTCCTTGCAAAACTGTGCAGGGTATTGTGTACGACGACAGAGACAAGGATGATCCCCCCTGTAAAAAAAAACATTATTTTTTTGAATTTTAAATAAAACTTGTAAAATAATGTTGAAAAAAACTATGAATTATAAAAGATATGAATTGAAATATTTCACAAAAAAACATTTTTTTTAAAACATCCACACCTTACTACCCCAAATTGGGTAAATTTTTCCTCCAAAGCTCGAAAATACACTTTCACCAAATATAGGTGAATTTATACTCGATGTTTATGGAAATGGCCTCCTAGACTCAATGATGAGGTCAAAATTGCTGTATGATTCCCCCAAAATGTGTACCTCCTCAGATCCGAAAATCAAGTGCTCCAAAATGTCTCAACAAAGACTACTCAATGAAGCCCCAATGGCTCTGATACCATGTGAGAATTTGCCAAGATCTAGGGCACAAATAATAACACAAATAAGAGAGACACGAGTTTGACAAGAATGAATTGTATTATCATCAATATGCGAATATGATCAACTGGATTAACCAATACAAAGAAGATGAGCTTGCTTATAAAGGCAAGGCCATATGGATATGTGAGCACACAATCATGACATGTGGCTCAATGAGATACAAGGGTAGGTAGGAGTAATAATAAAATATTCTACAAGAGGTGGATCACCCACGGAAGGTGGAATGTAAGGGTATGTGCAGGATCATGGTGTGCCAAAACAAACCCTTAAGTGGCAATGAAATTTCAGAAAATCAGAGTTATGCAACTTGACATGAAAATTTGAATAAGTTGTGAACATTATTTTTAAAATATGTAAGAAAAGAATATATAGAAAATTGAATTTAGTTTCTAAGCTACTAGTTGTTTTTTGGAAAAAAAAAATCCTATTTGATGAAAATTTCAAATTTCAATGTAGTGGTACTAAAATTTTAGGAAAAAAAAAAGAAGTAGACGTATGTCTGACCACCCTAATCACAATAAAATCATAATATTTGTAGTCACATAAATACGTCCAATTTAATTAAATGAATATTTCCTATTTGTTTGATTAAAAATCCACTAGCCATCATTTAATTAAATTAATATTTAATTAATTCATCTTCAAAGATTCTCCTATTAATTAAATAAATTATTCAATTTATTTTAATTAATTAATTATACCAAATTCACAATCAATTAAATGAATAAATCATATTTATTTCATTTAATCCCCTATTCCTCTTTTAAATAAATTAAATCAAAAATTTATTTAAATCATTTATCCCCCCCACTTGCATTTTCCTACAAATGCAACTTGCACACATTTATTGAAATAAATTAATTTATTTTAAATAAAAATCCTATTTTCCCTCACCCACCAAATCCACTTGCATTCCTAAACCCCTTCTAGATTCTTCTAACCCCTTCCTAATTAGCCTAATCCATCCCCTAATTATTGTCACATTCCTAAGCAACTTGGAGTCACTTCTCAAAGACTTCAAAGTATTTGAAAAACATTTAATGCTTTGTGTGTTCAACAATTTAACCTCCAAAGTCTTCCAAGACCACTAATGGCTCTTACATGACCATTTATGGCTCTTACATAACCATTTATGGCTATTTCAACTTGCACTCATGTGTCTCCTCAAGCATTTATTGCTTTGACCATGGTTATCCCTTTTGCCTTTGCACAAGAGTTTATCCATTAGATAAAAGTTTTATTTTTTGAATAAAGAATTTATTCATTCAACTAATCTTGACCTTAACTCCCAAGTTAACCTTCAGGTCATGTCAAACATTTAATGCTTATTTCATCTCCTCTCAACCTATCTCACATTGACACTTGTCATCCTGGGATTGGGTTGAAAGCCTTCACATAGATTGAATAACATTCAATCCTGACCCTTGTTGAGATTACTCAATCTCAACCATCCATTGCTCCATTTTACCTATAAATAGAGCCCATTTCTTCATAATCCAGATCCTAAAAACTTGTATGCATTTAACCTATAGTGAATTTTAGAGAGCATTTAGCATAAATAACTCATATAATTGTCATTTTGGTTTAAAAAAAATCATCTTAGTATCTATAGCATCTAGTATTAGCTTTTCATTCATATTTAGAGCAAATACTTTAATATTGAATCTCCATAAGCATCCATAGTTCAAAAAGCTGCTGAGAGCTACACTATTTTGGAACTTGGAGAGGAGAGGAACAAGGAAGGAGAAACTACCAACATGGTAGAGAGAATTTGGAGGAGCTTAGTTGCTTTTTGTAGATTCCTTAAGTTTTCTTTTTGCTTAGTAGTGTCTTTCTTGATATGCTTGCTTAGGATAGTTTTTAATTTATGATTTTCTAACATCTAACAATTGACTCTTGTTGTTTCTTGTTCAGGTGTTTGTTTATCTTAACCTTGTTCGTTTTGTAGAGCATCAATATTTTTTTATAATATTTATAATATAAGTATTAGACTCATATACGGATGTGGCACATATTTGTTTTTTATTTTTTATAAAGTAAATAATTATTTATGAATTTTTTACTACAACTTTTTAGAAATTCAGAAACTCCTATGTCTGACCACCTTAACTTGGTCAAAACCTTATGAATTTTTAATTTTTAATTTTTTTTCCCTATAGTAGACAAAGCATAGGATGTGATGCATGTTTCGAATTCAAAAATGTTATACCATTTGAAAGTTATGAGTATTTTTCAATTAGTCTATCAATCAGGACTATTGTTAGAATTCAATTAGAAAATAAATAATAATTATTTATTAAAGTCGAAATAAGACAAGCCTTATATTGTGGGAAAGCTGGGAACGTCCTTAAAAAACCCTTTTCGTTTGATCAATTTTGGCTACAAAAAAAGTCATCAGCCACCAGTGTAAAGTCTGGAAAATCAAGGAATACTGAAAAACACGTTTTTTCAGTTGACTTTCCAAGCTTGTCACTTCCAAGCCAAATACCAAAGCATTCCCGAGCCAAAATTTAAAATTTGAAAATTTTACTACAAAAATCGGATATCCGATTTTAATAAGTAAATTCTCTAACTAAATTTGCACATAATTAATCTAATGTTTATTAATATATTAATATATTAATTTATAAATAAATTAGTATATGAGGGAGAGGGGGAGAGGGGGAGAGAGAGAGAGGGAGAGAGAGAGAGAGAGAGAGAGAGAGAGAGAGAGAGAGAGAGAGAGAGAGATTAGGGGAGAGATAGATAGATGGAGAGATTAAGGGAGAGGGATAGAGATAGATTAGGGGAGAGAGAGAGAGAAGGAGAGGGAGAGAGCGATTAGGGAAGAGAGAGAGAGATTAGGGGAGAGGGGGAGAGAGAGAGATTAAGACACCATAGGACCCAAAGCGACCCAATATGGTGTCATAACAGGTCGTATGGTGTCCTAAGGGGTCATAAGGGTTCATGGGACACCATATGATCCCTAAGGACAACATACGACCCATTATGACATCATATGGTGTTGTTAGGGTCATATGGTGTCCATAGGGGCCATATGGTGTCCTAGGACACCATATGACCCCCTAAGGCACCAAATTGTGTCGTTATGGGGCATATGGTGTCCTAAGGGGTCGTAGGACACAATATGACCCAAAGCAACCCAATATGGTGTTATTAGGGGTCATATGGTGTCCTAAGGGGTCATATGATGTCTTAAAGGGGTCATATGAAACAATATGACCCACTAAAACATAATATGACCCATAACGACCAAATATGGTGTCTTAAGGGGTCATATGGTGTCCTAAGGGGTCGTAGGACACCATATGACCCCTATGGACACCATAGGACCCCTTATAACACCATATGGTGTTGTTAGGGGTCATATGGTGTCCTAAGGGTTTGTAGGACATAATATGACCCCTTAGGACACCATAGGACCCAAAGCGACCCAATATGGTGTCATAACAGATCATATGGTGTCCTAAGGGGTCATAAGGGTTCATGGGAAACCATATGACCCCTAAGGACAACATACGACCCCTTATGACACCATATGGTGTCGTTAGGGGTCATATGGTGTCCATAGGGGTCATATGGTGTCTTAGGACACCATATGACCCCTTAAGGCACCAAATTGTGTCTTTATGGGTCATATGGTGTCCTAAGGGGTCGTAGGACACAATATGATCCAAAGCGACCCAATATGGTGTTATTAGGGGTCATATGGTATCCTAAGGGGTCATATGATGTCTTAAAGGGGTCATATGACACAATATGACCCACTAAAACACAATATGACCCATAGCGACCAAATATGGTGTCTTAAGGGGTTATGTGGTGTCCTAAGGGGTCGTAGGACACCATATGACCCCTATGGACACCATAGGACCCCTTATGACACCATATGGTGTCGTTAGGGGTCATATGGTGTCCTAAGGGGTTGTAGGACATAATATGATCCCTTAGCACACCATAGGACCCAAAGCGACCCAATATGGTGTCATAACGGGTCGTATGGTGTCCTAAGGGGTCATAAGGGTTCATGGGACACCATATGACCCATAAGGACAACATACGACCCCTTATGACACCATATGGTGTCAATAGGGGTCATATGGTGTCCTAGGACACCATATGACCCCTTAAGACACCAAATTGTGTTGTTATGGGTCATATGGTGTCCTAAGGGGCCGTAGGACACAATATGACCCCTTAGGACACCATATAACCCAAAGAGACCCAATATGGTGTCATTAGGGGTCATATGGTGTCCTAAGGGGTCATATGATGTCTTAAGGGGGTCATATTGTGTCATATGACCCACTAGGACACAATATGACCCATAACGACCAAATATGGTGTCTTAATGGGTCATATGGTGTACTAAGGGGTCGTAGGACACCATAGGACCCTTTATGACACCATATGGTGTCGTTAGGGATCATATGGTGTCCTAAGGGGTCGCAGGACACCATATGACCCCTTAGGACACCATAGGACCCCTTATGACACCATATGGTGTCGTTAGGGGTCATATGGTGTCCTAAGGGGTCATAGGACACCATATGACCCCTTAAGACACCAATTTGTGTCTTTATGGGTCATATGGTGTCCTAAGGGGTTGTCTCTCTCTCTCTCTCCTATCTCTCTCTCTCCCTCTCCTATCTCTCTTTCTCCCCTAATCTCTCTCTCTCTCTCTCTCTCCCTCTCCTCATCTCTCTCTCTCTCTCTCTCTCTAAAATATGACTAATAAAATCGGATATCAAATTTAATCAGATATTCGATTTCTGCCATTGCCATTAATGTGGCAATAGTAAAAAAAAGGCAGCAACGGGAAATTTTTTTGGGACCACAAATTTATACATTAAAATCAGATATCTAATTTTATCGGATATTCGATTTTTGTAAATAAAAAAGAGCCTTGTGGGCCATTTTGTGGATTCCAACGGCCCACAGTCTGCATATTCTGTTTTCTGTCTACAATCATGGGTTTTCAGATAGGTTGAGACAAATTTGTGCTTTTAGGAGATTCTTGAAGTCAACTCTTACATTGTCAATCATTTAGGAGTATCTGTGTGGAGGTAAATGGGGAGTAGTAGTCGTCAGAAGTCTAAACGCAAAAGAAAACTTTCAAATGACCGATTTGAAGTGTATAGAGAAAGAGATAGAGAATTTCATAGGAGGAGAAGACAAGGTATGTTAAATATTGCTAATGTTACTTCAAGTGAAGAGGAAATTGAATTTGAAAATGTGTCACAAGTTATTGAAAATGAAAATGTAGATTTTGAAAGTGAAATTTTTGAAAATGCTCAACATGTGGAAAATTTTGACATAGGAGGTGAAAATGTGGAAAAATTTGATATTGAAGGTGGAATTGCTCAACCAAGAATGAGCCATATGTAACACCTAATTACTTTAGAAATGAAGACCCTCTCATGGATGAAAGAGAAATTCCAAATCTAAGACCTTCAAGAACCCCAAAATGGTTATTTGAAATCGATGAGAACATTATTGCTAATCTTGAAGGCAAGAGGTCAACAAGAATCGTTCAGTTGTGGGCTCCACAACTTTTCGACCAAAATTTTAGCAATAAGACATTGACCGAGCAATGCCAAATCTTTGTTCAATTGCTAAAGATGATAAAAATGAGACCATTGCTAAACAAATTGAAGATTCGTATGAACAAGAAGATGGAGAGAAACTCTATTATTGCAAAAAATCTATTTGACGCTCTTAATTCTATTGGAAAGAAGACCAAAGAAAGAGATAAGAGAGCCACTCGAAGAGTGATTACAACCTCCTTAGTAAGCCATCAATTGAGGAAGGCTCATCAAATGAGACAAACTTGTTTGATTTTAACATAAACCGTAAAACTTTGGATAGAGTACTTGCACGAAGACAAAGACTTGACGATCCACTTCAACAAGATATATGGGCTTTTGGTGGGAGGCTTCCATGTGTTGATAGAAAGTTGACTGACAATGTGAAGGAGGAGATTCAACAATTTTGGCACTCTAATTATAGAGTGTCACCCAATGTAAAGGACGTTTTGAAATTAAGAATCGGCAACCGAGACCGCACACCGCATCCCAAACATTTCTTGGAATCAAGCCAAACAATGTTGTACAATTTTTTTTGTGAAGTACATCCAACTTTGCAAATATCACAAAGGGCCTTTGAATATTTGAAACCATTTTATTGTGTTCCTCTTAAGATTCACAATACTTCTTGTTGCAAGTACCATGTGGAGTTTTCAATGTACCATGAACTTTTATGTCATATTCGTTCTATGATGCATACTAATGAGATGTTGTAGGAGTGTGGTGCAATGCTATTTTCGAGATCATCAAGAGACTTGCAAGATCTATTTTTATGCCCTAGAGATGATGGCTTCTTTTTCTATAGAAATGATTGTTTGAATGAGAAGTGCTCAAAATGTGGTGGGTTGTCAAAGTTTGTTTCATGTTTTCATGAGGGCAGCGAACACGAGTTTTGAAAGAATTATGTTGAGAAAAAAGATACGAGACAATGAAATATACTTTGAAGAGTGGAGCTGAAGGTTCTAGATGCGAATTAGTCTCAAGAGAAGTGAGTATTGCTGATTTTATTTTCGATTTTAAGTAAAATATTTTCTACAAGTATGCAAGGCACACCCATAGGTCTCAGTGGTTGGATCAACAGTTCAGGGTGTGTAATAACTCTTTCTTGATTGGCACTGTTGTATCGGTGGTTGATTTTGCAGAAAACTATACATTGCAACCACGGAATGGGGTATAGTCTCAGAACTACAATTTAGTCCAGATTGCTATTTTTATTCACATTACATATAGACATGCTCCTGATAGTACAAAAGAGGATAGGAAGATAATCAGGGAGTATCATTTTTATATGAGTGATGATAGATCACACTCCTCTGAGTATTTCAAGAATTTTTTTGAGTTCTTGCATGAGAAAGATATTGCAATTGATCGACATATAATATGGTCAGATAACTGTATGGGTCAATTCAAGAATGCCCGTATGTTTTATTGCTTGAGTAGAATGCATGTAGAGAGGCGTATACCTCATATTTGGTGTTTTTTTGAGGCAGGGCATGGGAAGGGAGAGCATGATGGAGCGGGTGCATGTTTGAAAAGATCTCTAGTTAAGGAGCAATTGAGGATTTCAAGTGCAAATTTCTTTGATGCACGTTCTATTGTTGATTGGTGTAGTTCAGTATTGTCACGTGGAGGTACTCTTGATTCAGTAGTGACCAGATTCTTTTGGTTGGTTGAGGAGGGAACAGTGGGAGATAGATTGGATTGTCAAACAATTAAAGATTCTTCAAAGATGCATTCATTTCTCAGCTCAGATGCAAGTACATGGACCATTTGGACACGAGCGTTGGCTTGTTTTTGTCAGAGTTGTGTTCGGTGTGATTGGGTTTAGTGTGAGTCAAGTGAGCAGGTTGATACATGGGTTCTCCACTATCTAACTCCTTTATCTCAAACAATATCTATCTCAAACAATATCCTTGTCAAACGACGACATGGAAAGTTCACTTGAGTATGACCGTTTATTAGATCTTGTACAGCCAAGACATGTTTTTGCAGTTGTTGCACCACAAGGGAATAAAGATAGATCAGAATATTGTTTGGCACTACGTGTACAGGGAAAACAAAAGCTAACACAACCAGTGACAGATGATGGCGGGTTCACATATCCTACAGGCTTAGTTGTTGTTGTGGGAACTTGCTTGCGAACATACATGATTAGAAAGAATGACATACATGAATTTGAAGACTATGAGAGACACAAAACCATTATAATGTATTCACACCTTATTATAGCTACAAATGTCAAGTTGTTGAAGCATCAAGCAAAACCGAAGACCAAAGAGCTATGGACAATGACTACTACTGATCATGAAGCAATACTGGATACTCTTAAGCAAAGAGATGACCCTTCAGGCACACTTGAGTAGTAGGTCTTTAATGGTGCCTTATTTTTTTTATCATGCATTTCATTTCAAACAATGATCATTAAACCTTAATGTTCAAGTTTGTTACATGTATATTAAGGATGTGTTGAAAATGCAGGTCTATTGATGAATGTTTTTTTTGGCAACATGGTTTTTGCATGCACATAGCGGGCACACTCGATATAATCGAAAGGGACGTATTTTTGCAACATGACTTATTATTATGCATTTGATGAGATTTACAATTTTTTTTATTAGAGAATACTATTTGAAATTTTTTGATGATATAATTATCGCAAAACATTTATGCTCATGTAGGTCTTTTTTGATGATATACAACAGTATCACATTATGATTTTTGCATCAACATAGTGGGTTCTGTTGATATAATTCGAAGGGACGTATTTTTGTGGTATATAATCCCACCTTTTCATTTATTATCATGCATTTCAGTTGAAGTGATTATCATAAAGCCTTTATGTTCATCCATGTATTTTATGTGTAGACTAACAATTCTTAAAAATACAGGTTCATGCTAGATCATTCGCCATTGACAAGACCCTCTCTTGGTGATGGTACATATTCCTTTGTGCATTAATGAGATAAAATATTTTGTGCATAAACATTAAGTCAAGTGAATGTATTGCTATTTAGTATGACCATATCTACCATCGTCTTCAACCATGCAGAGAAATGTAGTGAGAAGGGCTTTAATCAACATGCGTCTTTCTTCAAAGTTATGCTTGTATACTTTGCAGAGAAACTGGTAAGTTTCATAATTATACAATCTTGTACGTCTTAAAAATGTTTCAAATGATCTATTTATAATTTGCCAAACTAATTTGTATTAAGTGTTATAATTTGTTTCTTGTAGCACACTCATTCTGCATAAAAAGGTTACTTATTTTGGTCTTCATTTATATGCAGGCATTGCTGTAGGTAAACTTTTCTCTTAGGACATGAGGATATCTGATGCAAACGAAGTGGGATGTTGTATTTGTATATGGATGTGATATACAATGTCCATGAGCAAATTGGTTTAGTTATATTGATGATATACAATGTATCTATACATGAGTACGTTGGTGTAGTTGTATTGATAATGAAAAAAAAATCATGTTTGCATATCCCTTCATGGATGTCACATGCAAGTGTAATGGTAATTATGTGTATACAATACATGGAAATATTGATGATCATTATGTGTCGACCGAGTGGGGGGGCAAAATAGGAGCATGCATAGGGTAATAATGCCTAACTAGACATGTCGGAGCTGACGATTCTTCATTGCAACGAGCTGAATGAAAAATTGACCACGCGACAACATTCGATTGAGTGAGAGTGACGATTTTTTTGCCAACCAAAAAATTGCTGCCCTAATAAAAGCGTAGGGCAACTTGAAAAACTGAGATAAGATTTTGTAGGGACCCCTCTCGTGGCCCCGTAGGTTCAAACAGATCGTTTGCAGGTGCCATAGATTCTAAGTTCGGGCACGTCAAAGTTTGACAATTTTTAGCACTTAGGGCACTCAAGGGACGATGCCGGTAGGGTATGACCCCGAGCATTCAATCAAGTGGGGGGGAAAAATAGGAGCATGCATAGGGTAATAATGCCTAACTGGACATTTCAAAGTTGACGGTTCGTCATCGCGATGAGATGAACAAGAAATTGGCCATGTGACAACATTCGATTGAATGAGACTGACGATTTTTTTGCCAATCGAAAAATTGCTGCCCTAATAAAACCGTAGGGTAAATTGAAAAACAGAGATAGGCTTTTGTAGGGACTCCTCTTGTGGCCCCGTAGGTTCAAACAAATCATTTGCAGGTGCCATGGATTCCGAGTTAGGGCCCGTCAAAGTTTGACAATTTTTAGCACTTAGGGCGCTCAAGGGACGACACCGGTAGGGTATGACCTTGAGCGTTCGACCGAGTGGGGGGGGAAATACGAGCTGAACGAAAAATTGGCCACGCGACAACATTCGATTGAGTGAGACTGACGATTTTTTTGCCAATCGAAAAATTGCTGCCCTAATAAAACCGTAGGGAAAATAGAAAAACCGAGATAGTCTTTTGTAGGGACCCCTCTCGTGGCCCCAGAGGTTCAAACAGATCGTTCACAGGTGCCACGGATTCTGAGTTAAGGTCCATCAAAGTTTGACATTTTTTAGCACTTAGGGCGCTCAAGGGACGACATCGGTAGGGTATGACCCAGAGCGTTCGATCCTGTGGGGGGGAAAAATAGGAGCATGCATAGGGTAATAATGCCTAGCTGGACATGTCGGAGCTGACGGTTCGTCATCGCGACGAGCTGAATGAGAAATTGGCCACGCAACAACATTCAATTGAATGAGACTGACGATTTTTTTGCCAACCGAAAAATTACTGCCCGATTAAAACCGTAGGGTAACTTGAAAAACTGAGATAGGATTTTGTAGGGACCCCTCTTGTGGCCCTGTAGGTTCAAACAGATCATTCGTAGGTGCCACAAATTCTGAGTTAGGGCCCGTCAAAGTTTGACAATTTTTAGCACTTAGGGCGCTCAAGGGACGACATCGGTAGGGTATGACCCCGAGCGTTCAATTGAGTGGGGGGGAAAAATAGGAGCATGCATAGGGTAATAATGTCTAATTGGACATGTTGGAGCTGACAGTTTGTCATCGTGATGAGCTAAACGAGAAATTGGCCATGCGACAACATTTGATTGAATGAGATTGACAATTTTTTTGCCAACCGAAAAATTGCTGCCCTAATAAAACCATAGGGTAACTTGAAAAAATGAGATAGGCTTTTGTAAGGACCCCTCTCGTGGCCTCGTAGGTTCAAACAGATCATTCGCAGGTGCCATGGATTCCGAGTTAGGGCCCGTCAAAGTTTGAAAATTTTTAGCACTTAGGGCGCTCAAGGGACGACGCTGGTAGGGTATGACCCTGAGTGTTCGACCGGGTGGGGGGGAAAAATAGGAGCATGCATAGGGTAATAATGCCTATCTGGACATGTCAAAGCTGACGGTTCGTCATTGTGACAAGTAGAACGAGAAATTGGCCACGCGACAACATTCGATTGAGTGAGATTGACGATTTTTTCGCCAACCGAAAAATTGCTGCCCTAATAAAACCTCGAGCGTTCGACCAAGGTGGGGGGAAAAATAGGACCATGCATAGGGTAATAATGAATTGTATCAAGTATTGTTCATTAAATCAATTGTATTGTATTGTTGATTAAATGAATTGTATTGTATTGTTCATTAAATGAATTATATTGCTCATTATACAAACAACACTTACGATGAAATGAAATGAATTGTATTGTTCATTAAATAACCATTATTAAGCATTGTTAATTATTGGAATGAAGATTAAAGATTTCCATGATAAAACCACGCACACATGAGCAACAATTTATATGATTGAATATCAACTTTTGTATATATAAAAATGTCAAATGATTACAAATGTATGTCCATACACAAATATGGCATAAACGCCAACTGAAACAAAACGTATGTCTAAATACGTGAATGTATGTCCATCTAGAAAATATACATGCCAAATAGACATGTAAGCATCCCAAAACTATCTATAACATCCTAAACTGCTGATGGATCATCAAAATCGATCCTCTTCGCCGCACTGCTCGGCTTTGAAGGATCCTGCACAAGGAAAACAAACCACGATTAATATTAGTTATATTATATAATTCACATTCGAAAAGTTAATATAAAAATGAACTATAATTGAACTATTCATGTTTACCTCATCTCCATGTTTTCTCTTCGGATTTGCAGGGCTCTTGATGTATGTCTTCGATAGAGGAGGTATGTTTTGAATATTTTCATACACAACCTACATATGTTTAGAAACATGACATTGATACAAGTTAGCATATAATTGTCACTGATAATAACAAATTATATGTACTAATCCCAAAATAAAATAAACACACATCTACTCAAGGCATCTCTTCTTCTTCTTCATCTTCAGGTATACTAGGTGTAGTCATCAAGGATGTGAAGCCAAGAATTCTCTGCATATATACACAACAAGTATACGAAACCATCAATCTATGTCTAGACGTGTATAATCACTATAAGTTATTTAAACTATTCATTCAATCATATTTGCATTCAATTACCTTTCCCTTGTCTCCAACTGCACTACTAGATCCTAAATTACACTACCCCACACTCGTGCTGCTTGTGCCCTACAAGAGTAAAATAAGATATACATGCAAGTTACTACATAATCTAATTAATACCAATATAAATGATGAGCATGTATGTACAATAAAATACAAATGACTAGGTGCAATAATATATGTACTGTCAAGCTATCAAGGCCAAATGAAATGGCCGACAAGGTACCCTCCTGAATCTGTCTCAACTCCTCCTCGATCATCAACTATTAAATAAACCATGTAAATAAAAATTAGTACTTAATAATATCTAGATTATAAATATTCATTTAAAATATAACATGAACTGTGAAAATACAAATCTTACCACTACATCATCAATGTATGATGACGATGCCTCCTCGCCTCTAGCATGTGAGGACTCCCCAGGGTATCCTCTAGTCAGTGTCATAAAATTCTGGTGCATCATGCATCTCATGCACCTCATAATCTGCACTGTCCGCAGGAGGATCAACGGGCTGTCCAACTGGACCCAAGCATACATGCCCACACATGACACAACTATGGGGCACACATATGTGTGAAGCTGAGGATGACGTGTTAGCACCACCGGATGCACCGCTACCATCAAAAGTAAGCTGAGCTACTGACCAAACTTGAGAAACCAAAAGGCTACTCAAAGAGTGAATAACCGATATGGTCCATGAAGCCGCCTCACAAATGATATCAGGATGCTGCACTGCAAGTGGGGGATCAACAGGAGGAGGGGGGACATATGGGCCTTGGACTACTCTGATTGCCCCAGGTCTATTTTGGGGCTTACCTAAACCTACACCCTGGAAAGGTTGGATGTCAAAGTAGTTAACATGTTTGCGTAAAACAAACTCAACAGACAATTTTTTTATGAAATAGAAGGGGACATCAAGATTGTTGTTGGGTGGTTTGTCGAAAAACATCCACCAACGATTCCAAATTTTTTTCACAATACCAGCATTTGTGCACCATTTAATAGAAAGTTTTGTTTTTTTGGAGTCTACGGGTTGACCAGTGTGGGGATTCACAAATAATGAGGCGATAGCAGCTTTGGATATCTCGAGATCCTTGATATCCTTATACGACAAGCCATCCGCATATTTTTCCCTCATAGAATCTCGCCACAAAAGGGTGGCATTGTGCTCCTCAGTCATGGTTTCCATACTCTTTATGATTGACGTGAGAGGATCAAACATTGGGTTTAGATGAGGGATCCTACGATATACATATGCAATCCCCCTCAATTCATTCAAATTTTGTGCAATCAAATCCTGAATTGAGGGGGGGTTTGCCAAAGGAGGGTTTGGTTGTTGCAGTTGTGGTTCATCAATGTTTTCATTGTTATCCCCCATTTTTAACCTAATTGAATTTAAACAATTGAATTTAGTTAACAAATTTAAACAATTTTGTATTTGATTTAAAAAAACCTAGTGTTCATGAAAAAAACCATATTTTCATTGAAAAATCAAATAAACATTAACAAAAAATACAAAAAATGAATGAAAATGATTGAAAACAATAAAATTCTTACCTTTCAATCTATTTTTTAGCAATTTTTGGCCAAAACACCGGATATCGGGTACAATCGAATATCGGATTTTTATAAAATCGCACAGCCCGTGAGTTAAAAATGACTCATGGGCTGTCACTGTCAAAATATATTTGTATCGGAAAATCGGATATTCGATTTTTATAGTTAAATTATTTTAAAATAACATATATAATATAATAATATATTATATTATATAATATATTATTATATTATATAATACATATTGTATTATATTATAAAATATAATTATATATTAAATAATATATAATATAATATAATAATATATTATATAATACGTATTATATAATATATAATGTTATATTATATTATATATTATATAATATATATATATATATATATATATATAATATAATATATAATATTATATTATATTATATATTATATAATATATATAATATAATATAATATATAATATAATAATATATAATATAATACATATTATATAATATTATATAATACATATTATATAATATTATATAATATAATTATATAATATTATATAATATATATTATATAATTATATAATATATTATTATATTATACATATTATATAATATATTATTATATTATACATATTATATAATATATAATATTCTATTATATAATATATAATATTGTATTATATAATATATAATATAATATTATATTATATTATATATAATATATATAATATAATTATATTATTATATTATATAATATATTATTGCATTAAATATATTATATAATGCAATAATATATTATATATTATATAATATTACATTATATATATTATATATTATATAATATGTAATATATAATATTACATTATATATTTTTGAATTTAAAATTACAAAAAATCTTGAAGAAAGGCGGAATAGAGAGCTCTGCAACCAAGGCACACGAACGGTCCTTGGCTGTAGGTCGGCTCTCTGCCCGGGGGCTCCCAGACCTAGTGGGAGGCCCCCACATTAAACTCTACTCGTGCCTCCATTAATGGAGAAAAAAACTGGCGGTGAAGGGATTAATACCCACAAACCCTCTGCTAATGGCACGAAATCATTTAGCAAAGCTGTTCAAGGGCGCCACACGACCATCCCAGACAAAGCAAGGTTCGAACTAGAGACAAACCAGGATGCAACAACAAATCTCGAAGAAGGTGAGGTTGCCTCAGCCCCGAAAGTCATCATTAAACCTAATTCCTCTATGACTGAATGTATTTCTAAAGAAATTGCTAGGCTTAGGGATTCTGCAATTTTTTTAGCAACCCTTGATGTAGATAAAATGCCATCTAGACAATAAATGGTTTCATGATACTTGGTCTGTTAAGCTTGGAATTCAGTTTTCCTTCTGCAGAATGTTACAAAAAGGTTTATTTCTTATTTTCTTTAATGATAAAGAGATTCAAAAGAAGGTTATTGAAAAACAATTTTGGAGTATAGGCAACGCCTGTTTTAGGGCCGTCCCCTGGACTCCGCTTGCTTGTAATGAAGAAATAATGGCACTCTCCAACCCTAAATGGGTAGTTATTAAAAATATCCCCCCATTTTTGTGGAATTGTATTGCTAAAATCACAGAGTCGCTTGGAAAGGTTATTAAAATTGATTCCTCGACCTCTCTGCTACCTCACATGGATGCGAGGGTTCTAATTGCATTCAACCCTGGAGTAATCCTCCCCTCGGGTATTGACATCTGTATAGAAAACCAACTCTTCTCGTGTCCCTTAGAATACTTAGGAGGGATAAATGCATGTCATAGATGTAGAAGAAGTGGCCATTATTTGAAAAACTGCCCTCTGATGGTGAAGAAATATGGTACCTCCCTCAAGAAGATTTCCAACAGAAACCACCCTCACTCGGAGTCGGAAGAAACTAATAAGACTGTCCCTATTCCCTTTGCTTCCCCACCCCTTGAACCCTCCCCCCAACCTAGGGTTGCTGAAACTCTCCCCTCATCTGATCCTTCTATCCCCTGTCTCAACCCCAAACCCTCCCTTGCACATCCACTTCACCTTCCTCAATTGCATAAGCTATTCTCAAATATCAGTTGGCATTAAAAGAAGCTAATTAGACTATTAGGGAACCTGATGTTCTGGAAATAGATAAGAGAAAAATCTCCATTCCTATTGGTGAACCTAGGAAGCAAAGTGCTTAGCAAATTATCCTTGAAAAGCTGAAGATGGTGGTAGATCATAGAAAACAACTTGAACTAGCATTAAGTAATCAAAAAATGGAAATTGAGTCATGTACCATACCCTTCCTCCAAGATTTGATCGGAGGGGAAGATGGTGGGACCCATGTTGTCACCAGTGCTACCGAGAAGGTTAGTCACTCCCTTTATGGACCTAAAAGTAATATGAATGGCCCCACAAAGGATATGAGCACCCCTCATATGGAAAATATTACAGAGGAGACTAAGATAGGAGGTGACATAGAATCCAGTAATTAGATTAAAATAACCTATGATAACACTGATGTGGAGGTGGAGCCCACCACTTCTCCTTCGGACCAACCCCTTGAGAAAGGGCATGGTACTGAACTTGGGGTACAATTGGTTGTAACAGTGAATAACAATATTGTGAAGGAAAATTCTTTCTCCCCTGATCCTAAAACCTTTGAGGTTGGAGCCAATGATGGGGGAGAAGACCTAACTGGTAATAAAACAAAAAAAAAAAGAAGGAAAAGATCTCCTAAAGTTGGTAAAGACAATTCAGCCAGGAAAGAATCCTTAGGACCTGATCAACTCTCTAAACTCGGGAAAAAAAGAGGGAGACCACTATCAACTGTGGCCTTTGATGTTAGCCACCTCTCTAAATCTGAGGAATGGCCCAAATGTTTTGAAGGGTTTAAAGCCCTTGGGGACAATTCTGAAACAACTCCTCAATGATGAAAACCATCTAATGGAACATCAGGGGATTAGAGGCCCCTGATAGGAAATATGTGATCAAAAGATTTCTAAGTATGCACAAGGAAATTGATTGCCTTATGCTCCAAGAACTAAAATCAGTAGGATTTTCTCTAGAAATTGGGCTAAAATCCATCTGGAGGGAAGCCACCCCTTTCTTTACCAAACACCCTAAGGGTAAGGGTGGAGCTGCAATATTACTAAGTCCTAAATAGAAGAACAAGATTATCAAATGGGGACAATCCCCCTGTGATAGGGTAGTATGGGTCATAATAAAGAATGATAATGAGACATTTGGTCTCTACTCAATATATGCTTCTAATGACTACCGAGAAAGGGGGGAGATGTGGGAATGGATTGCAAAATTAGAAGACATCCCCTGGCTCTTAGGAGGTGATTTTAATATGGTACTCAACGCACAAGATAAACAAGGGGGGAACAAGGTGGAATGGAAAGGAGCGGAGAGGATTCACTGGGAGAGGATGGTCAACAAGTTGAGGTTGATTGACCCAATAGCAGGTAAAAAAGGAGAACACAACTCAATATGGTACACCTGGTGTAACCACCAACAATACAATAAGAGAGTGTACTGCAGGCTAGATAGATTTTACTTCAACAGGGACTATTTTGAAATTATCAAGAATGAGGATGGTGTTCAGTATGCTGTCATACCATATACACTATCTGATCACCACCGCATTATGATTGGGCTGAAGATAACTAATAGTAAAATAGCCCTACCCAACCCTAACTTGAATTTTAGAATGAACACTAGCTTGCTAAAAGATGGCGATCTCAAGTGTGCAATATACCTAGTTAGAATGTACAACAAATGTGGAAATAGCAAGCTATCAAATATTGAAACGTGGAACCAAAATATTGAAACCTGGACCTCACTTTGTCAGGTGGTAGGTAAAAAGAAAGCTAAGGACACCAGAGCAACTGAGATACAATTGCATAATGCATTACAAGTGGCAGAATCAGAATTGCAAGGGGATCCGGAAAGTGCAACACTCACTTGTCAACTCATCAGGGCCAAAAATGACCTTAGAAGGCTACAAAACCAGAAAATTAAAGGTTGGAGAGAAAGAGCTAAGCTCAACTGGTTAGATGCTGGGGATCGAGGATCCAATTTTTTCTTCCAAATGCTCAAAATGAAACAAGCAAGAGAGAATATAGATTCCATATGGGAAGACAATAAAAATCTCTCTGAATCAAAGGAAATTCTAGAATGTTTTGCTCAGTACTACAAACAATTATTTTCTGCAGAACCAGTTAGGAAGGAACAAGACAATGCAGGAAATTAATCATGTCCTTAGTCCCCAAACTCCTTGATAATGAGGATAGAAAGATTCTTGAAGCTGCAATTTTCAAGAAAGAAATCAAAGAAGCTATAGAGGCCCTCAGTAATGACAATTCCCCTGGACCCGATGGATTCCCAGTAGAATTTTACAAGGAAAATGTTGAATGGATTGTGGATGATCTCCATGAGATATACTCAGAGGCTATTCATAAGGGATCCCTTGGAGAAAATATAAACCAAGGTCTGATCAAACTCATCCCCAAAGAGGGTGATAAAACCCTTGTTAAAAACTGGAGACCCATTACACTGTTAAATGTATCATATAAGATATTAGCAAAGTTGACAGCAAGCAGATTGGAAAATATTCTACCAAAGATCATCAGTACTACACAAACAAGGTTTGTCAAAGGTTGCTATATATTAGAGAACTTAATCACATGTTGGGAGTCACTCCATTGGGCTAAAGAAATAGGTCAGAATGGGGCCATGCTACTCATTGACTTCGAGAAATCCTATGACAGAATAGAATGGGAATATATTATTCAGATGCTTCAGACTCTAGGATTCCCCTCCGGGTTCTGTAAATTGGTCAAAAAATTATTATGTGATGCCAATGCCTCAGTTGAAGTAAATGGAATAAGATCCCCCAAATTTGCACTGTCCAGGTCAATAAGGCAAGGTTGTCCCCTTGCTCCTACCTTATTTGTCATAGCTGCTGATGCAATGGCCTATTTAATCAAAGACTCCTCTGTCACTCCTCCTGTTAGGGGCATATACTTACCTAATAAAAAGGAAATATGTAATGTCTAATTTGCTGATGATACTACAATGCTAATTAAACTTAATGAAGAGAACCTTACTGCTCTGCTAGAAAATATAAATGTTTTTTGCTTGGCCTCTGGAAATAAGATTGCTATGCACAAATCTAACCTACTTGGCTGGGATGACAACCCCCCGGACTGGCTCACAAAATTCTCCCTCAATTGGTTGGGTCCTTCCCATATGGTGAAATATCTAGGTATCCCCTTCTCTGTTCTTCCAAACCTAAAGGAAATCTGGGAATGGGTAAGGAATAAGATAGAGAAGAAACTCTCCAAATGGAATAGGAACTATTTATCTCTAGCTGGGAGATTTCAGGTCTATCAAAAGATCTTGGCATCATATAACATCTATTTCTCCGCAGCCTGGCTCTTCAAGAACTATTAGTTTAACCATATCCAAAAGCAGATAAGGGCATTCCTTTGGTCTAATGGGAAAGGCATCAGGAAGCATCATGCAGTGAAATGGGAATGGTGTACTATGCATAAATTGTATGGTGGGATGGGACTAAAAGATCTTAGAACTTAAGGGATAGCCGTCGCTTCCAAATGGATTCTCCAAGCCATAGATGGTGAGGAGCCATGGAAAGTCCTAATAAGAAACAATATATCATCCTCAATTCCAAAAAAAGCTAAGAAGTGGAAAGGCCTCCCCATGATCAAACTTCTTCTTGGACAGATGGATGTAGCCCCAGCTGGATCAGGGGTCTTCAAATCCCTATGAAAGTCTGGGAATAGGTGAAACATTTGGTACAATACAATCTTAAGGAATGTAAATAGGGACAGTTCACTAGTGATAGATCTATCTGGTGGAATCTAATTTATCATGGAAAACCATTGGCAGCCCTTCAAGGTTGCTCTGCTCTTAAATGGAACAATATGGGAATTAGGCACTTTGAACAGATTCTGGAGAATGGCCAACTAAGAACATGGGAGGATCTGCAACTTGCCTTCGCTATTCCGGTATCCCAAAGCAGAACCTATAACATGCTTAGGTCTGCCTTATCCAACGCTCTTCCCCAACCGCTCCTTTCTCATTCCCTCTTCTCCTCCTCTGCAATCAGCTGGGTTGATGGCACACCTCTTTCCTCTCTAAAAGCCAAAAACATTTATGCATCACTCACTGAGGCATATACCATTTTTCTTCACCTAAATAATTGCTGGGAGCTAAATTGGGAACCTAGGGTATGGAAAGACAGATTAGGTAGATTTTGGATGACTCCAAATGAACCAAAAAAATAGTTCTTTGGCTGGGGACTGCTGTTAAATAAGCCCCCTCTTAAGTATAAGGAAGGCAACCAACTAAACTGCAAAATTTGTAGAACTCCTGAGATTGTGAAACATATCTTTTTTGACTGTCATTTTGCAAAGGAGATCTGGAACTTGTTCGGTCTAAATCTGGATGCTAATTGTGTTGAAATCATTAATGTTGTTTTAGGTTACATTAAGGGCTATAGGAAAACTGCAAATATCTTCTGGTTTTGTTTATCTTTAGAAGTTCTTTGGGTCATTTGAAAATACCGTAATGATGATGTCTTTAATAACAACACTAGGCACCTCACTGAGTCTCTTAGGAGACTCATTTTTCATACTGTCTCATTGCAGGTCACTATGGTCATAAAGCTAGACTTAAGTTTGACAAATGCATCAAGGAAGGAGCTACCACTGCATACATCAGAGAGCTATCCCACGGCTTCACATGGGAGAGAGATGAACCAGGAAAGGCAGCATTTGAGCAAGCACTCATGGCCTTCATGAGACAGATTGACCGTAGATACCTACATATGGAAATTTCTCGGGAGGAAGCTAACCAGATTCACCAGAGCACCTTACACCCTCACAGGCAGGACATTCTTGATGGCCGTATGGAAGTATGGCAAGATGGAGAGATGGGCTGGGTGGCTTGGATACCACCAGTGGGAGTCAACTCTTCTCCAGACTCTGAAATTTCTTTCATATAGGCTATTACTACTTTTTAGTTTATCTGTTCTGTTCATATAATATGATGTAATTGTGGTTATCATCTCCCCATATGTGGTGATATTCGTAGAATATTAATTTTTTTGATGACTGCACCTTCCTATGGTGCCTTGATGTGGTTATACCCAGATAGTTCTGGTGATTTGTAATGACTTTTTCATATATAATCCAAAAAAAAATTAAAATTACAAATAAAAATCGGATATCTGATTTGCATAGGTAATTACCATGCCAAGGTGTACTGACACCCAGGCCAAGCAAAAAGTCAACGCGGATTTTTCGCATTTTTAGGCGAGTGGAGAAGGCTATTTTTTTTTTCACATCGCCACTTTTTGGCCCCCCATGATCCTGCACTAACTCGTAATAACAAGATAAAACCACAAAAGGTGGAATTTCTCCTACATGCATCATCCCTATGTGCACACTTCCCTAAGTGTCTCATATCCAAACTACTATGAGATGCATTATCCTAATTCAACTTAAGTAAAGTGTAATTATGAGACATAATTTACACCAACAAATACTGATATTAATAATTAATCATACAATTAATATATTAATGATTTCCTATTAATCATTAGTTAACAATCATTTAGCTAGCTACTATTTTAAACAATCAATCACCCAATTTTTTTATCGATTAGTGATATATTAGCCCAACTATTACTTAATACAATTAATATGTTCCATTCATATCAGATCGAGCTTACATATAGATAGAATATTATTATTACAGTATGGGAAATTCACTATACTTAGTCAAAAGGGGGCATAGGGCATGACAATCTGCCCTTGCTGAATTTTCTTTTCCTCAAGCAACTTGACAAATTCTTGTCTTTACCATGTATTGTCTTCCTCTGGTAGATTTCTCCATTTGATCAAGAACTTCAAAATAGTTATATTCCTTAACTTTCTTTTTCGCATATCTAAGATGGTTTTTAGCTCCAAAACTAGTTTACCCTCGTCATCGACAAGTGGTAATTTCATACATGGGACAACTTGTTGTCCGATAACCTTCTTGAGTCTAGATACATTGAAGATGTTGTTGATTCTACTACTCTCCGACAACTCCAACTCATAGGCCACTTCTCCTATCTGCCAGAGGACTTTGTATGGCCCATAGAAATGAGGCTTAAGCTTTTCCACTCTACTTGTTTTGATGGAAGATTGTTTGTAAGGTTGTAGTCTTAAGAAGACCAAATCTCCAATTTCAAATGTTCTCTCTACATGATTTCTGTTAGCATAGATCTTCTATTGGTTTTGGGCTTGGTGAAGATTATTATTGAGTATTCATGATGTCTATGCTTTGTTGTGTGAAATCCCTGGCCTGTAGTACTTTAATATCTTGTATGGCTAAGCTCCCAAAGGAGGTGACATCATATCCATATAAATCCTTAAATGGGCTCATTTCAATTGACATACAATGAGTAGTATCATAGAAATACTCCCCTAGGTGCAACCATTTGAGCTATGCATTTTATTGGCTTGTAACATAGTTCCTTAAATAACCTTCAATCCATTTGTTGACTATTTTTCTTTGCACGTTGTCTATGTGTGGTAGCTTGTGTTGGGTGGTAGTCCAATCCCTTTTAACTAGAAAAGCTCTTGCGAGAATTGGCTAAGGAAACAAATATCTCTGTTGTTGACTATGTTCTTTGGTAAACTGTGTAACTTGAATACTTCCTTAAAGAATGCTTTGGCTATCTTATGTGCCTTATACTATGTAGATATTGCAAATTGTAGATCAGGAAATTGAAAATCATCAAAACAATAGCAATTAGGACAACCACAAAACCTAAAGCTGCTATGAAAGCAATCCTAATCCAATCAATGAAGACATAAAGACAAGATATTCAAATCAAATGAAATCGAAGCAAACTGACATAGATATCTCCTTCATGTGGCTCCATTGTTCTTCTTTCACCTTCAAATTTGATGTGGATCTCACCTACAAGTGCAAAATGCAAGTGGAAAGCAAGTTGTTGAGAGATGAAATTCACAGCATAAGGTTACTCGAAAATGTGATTGATTCCCCCTTTCATTGAAGAAAATCATCCAATTTATAGACAAATTGGAGAGAGGACAAGATTATCATGAAGAGATTTGAAAGGAAATTCAAATCAAGAATGGCAAAATTATGACAAATGTGTGACACTTTCTATGCAAGGTGTAGGACAAATTATGCACAAATTGTGACAAGTTGCTATGCAAGATGTATGACAAATTATGACAAGATTGAAATGCCATTCCCATGACAAAAGGGAAGAGAGAAAATAGCCTCCATGATTGCAACAAATGGAAGCATAAACATAGGAGAAAATGAGTGAATGAAATTAGGGGAAATATTAGAAAAATTAAAGAAAATAGGAGAAATAGAAATTAGGAATTAGGAGAAATTAGCAAATTAGAAAATTGAGGAAAAAGATGAAATAGAAATTAGGTGAATTAATTAATATGTTTTCATCCATTAATTAATTCATGAAAGAGACCTAGGACTAAATAAATAGATTTATTTAACCCACAAAGAAGAAGAAAAGGATTAAATGAACAAATCATAAAACCCTAGAAATAAGAGGACAAGGAATTAGGTCAAGACAACAAGAAATTAATGTAGGTTCGATCATGATTCTAATTGAAAAAGGACCAATGTTGATAAATGATTGAGATTGATTGACAAAAATCAATGACAAATTAACCAAGATTGACAAGGAGATCAAATTGATAGGCGCCAATTGACGAGGAACAATGACTAATCGATCCAAATTGACATGATTGAAAAGGACAAGGATCGATGATGAATCGATCGCAAAATGACGAGATTTACAAGGACAAGGATCGATGACGAATCGATCGCAAAATGACAAGGCTGACAAGGACAAGGATCGATGACGAATCGATCGCAAAATGACGAGATTGACAAGTTGATAATCACAAATGATTACTAACAAGCTAAAGATGATTGAAAGATTGACAAGAGGAAAAAACCCTAATTATATCATCGATTAGGATTGACGATGTCCAAAATGATGATAAATGGGCACGCACCATGATGCGACAGGATAAGATCGACCAAAATCATGACTGAAGATTGCTATCGACAAGACCTAATTCGAAAGCAATAAAAATGAGGAATGCAGAAGAAGGACTCGATGCTCGCAAATGATAAAGACCAAGTGCGCAACATAGAAGAAATGTTAATGTGACGAAAGAACCCTAAAATAAGGCAATGCACAAATGTTAAAGTATGACTCCACAAGCATTGACCATTTTTAGACGTCTACACAAATAACTGAGCATACTTGGTAATTTGGTTTACTACCACATAGATACAATCCTTCCCTTGTACTTTGGGTAATCCAGTTATGAAATTCATGGATACGCTTTCCCACTTTTGGTTAGGGATGGGTAATGGCTGAAGGAGGCTTGTAGGGTGGCTTTGTTCTACTTTGTTCTTTTGGCAAGTCAAGCATTCTTGTACATACTTTAGGGCATCCTTTTTGAGGCATTTCCATGAATACTTTTCCTGTATCTATTTATATGTTTTGAACTATCCTTGGTGATCTCCTAATGGGTTATCATGGTACTCCTTCAAGATTTTATTCTTCATCTTTGAGTTAGGTATGAGGAATATCCTTCCCTTATATAGAATGATTTCTTCAACAACTTTGTATTCATCATTTGGTATGTTTCCCTCTAGGATTTCATTGGCTTCGGGGTCTTTTGCATATTTGGCAGTGATGTAACTTTTCCAATCCCCTGTGAATCTTGTTATGGTGTTCAAGTGAGGCCATCTAGACAAGGCATCGACTACTACATTATTAGTCCTTTTCATATATTAGATATTAAAATGGCAAGCTTGGATCTTGCTTACCCATTTTTGTAGGGGGTCATTCAATTCATTCTAGTTCATGAAGAATCTTAGGCTATTGTGATCTATTTTGACATGGAATTTTTTGCAAACTAAGTATTGCCTGAATTTGGCCAAGGCATGCACAATGACCAACATTTCCTTATCATAGATGGAATAGTGTTTCTTAGTTTTTGTAAGCTTGCGGCTCTCAAATGCTATGGGGTGTTTACTTTGCATGAGGACTACCCCAATCCCTTCTCCGAAAGCATCACACTATAACTCAAAAGGTAGTGTAAAGTCGGGGATGGCTAAGACTCTAGGCATGAACTCATTACCTCTTTTAGTCTTTCAAAGGGTTGTTGTGCTATTTCACTCCATAAAAAGGCTCCTTTTTTGGTGAAGTGTGTGAGAGGAGTGACTATCTTGGAAAAGCCTTTTACAAAGTGTCTGTAATAGCTATATAGTCCCACAAAGCCTCTAAGTTGGGTTAAAGTTTTAGGTTTTGACCATTCTTGGATGGCTTTAATCTTTTCCTCATCTACACTCACCCCCTTTGCATTGATTTTATGGCCTAAGTAAAGAATTTCCTCTAGGCCAAACTCACATTTTGAAGCTTTAGCAAACAATAATTCTATTTCCAAGATACTTAAGGCTTCTTCAATATGCCAAAGGTGGTCCTCCCAGGTTCTGCTATAGATAAGAATATCATCAAAGAATATAAGTATAAAATTTCCTAGTTGCTTGTAAAAGACATGATTCATGTAATACTGAAAGGTGGTCGGGGCATTGGTGAGACCAAATGGTAGGACCAAGAACTCAAAATGCCCATAGTGACATCTAAATGCAGTTTTTGGTACATCTTCCTCTCTCATCTAGATTTGGTGGTATCTTTATCATAGATCAATCTTGGAAAAATACTTGGCTTCATGAAGCTCATCAATCCTTGGTATGGGGTATTGATTTTTTATCATCTTCTTGTTTAGGGCTCTATAGTCTATATGTATATTCACATATTGCCATCTTTCTTTTTGACAAGTACTATCGAAGATGCAAAAGGAATAGAACTTGGCTAAAGATGTTTGTACCTAGGAAAGTGCGGTGATCAAAACGAATAAATCAAGATCAAAAGACCCACATACCAATGAGACTCTTGGTGCAAGTATATAAACTAATTGAACTAGTTTAACTTCCCAAGGGGTGTCCCATTGTTCTCTATCTCACAGGATCCCTAAAGCCATTGTTTTGCTCTCAGATCATTGAGCAAGTGACTTAGGAATGACAAATCCAAGAATGAGTGATATTTGATCTACATGCATGAATGCATCCTAAGATCTATATGTTGTGTTAAAACTATGATGATTAAGTTAAGATGAAGATAGTGATATGACAAAGATATTGCTAAATTATCCTAATCATGATATATACTAGTGTACTAAGGCAATAAATAGGCATAAATTGCATAATTAGATTATCAAAGAACAAATCACAACTCTAAATCTAATTAGTATTACTCTTAAATAACATTAGAATAAAGCTAATATCAATTGAATTGAAATGAAACTAATTAAAAGATCCCTCAATTGAAACAACAAGGCTTCCATTTCTCTTCTCCATTGTTGTTGATGTAGGTGGCTCTCAGGTATTGCACTTGATTTCCTGCATAAAATAGCCAACAATATTGAAGACTGTGATTCTCAAAAAGCTAGATTGAAATGATTAAAAGAGGTTGAATTTATAGTTTTTCAACACAAAGGGGGCGAGAAATAGAACTCAAGTGTTGATTGATAGATAACTGATTTAGATTGATCAGTGAACTCAATTGATTGATTTGTTAACTCATTTGATTGAGTGTTTAACTGGATTGATTGAAGAGTGAACTCCATTGATTGATTAGTAGACTGAATAGATGGATTAGTTGACTGGATTGATTGGAGAGATAAGTGGATTGATTTTGAGTTAAAAAGGATGATTGATGAGTTAACCGAGTTAACTGATTAGACAACTGATTTGATCATTCAATTCTGATTTTAGCATGTGTTGTAGGAGTTTGAAATTGAATTTGATTCTCATTTTCAATTCGGATTTGAATTTGGTCATTCGAATGCTGAAATGCACATGAAATTAATTGAAATTCAGATTTGGTGAAATGTGAATTTAGAAATATGAAATTAGATGAAATGATATGAAATTCAAATTTGGGGAAATATGAGATGAAATTAGATGGAATTACAATATGGGGAATTGGAGGAATAAGTTAATTAATTTAAATAATTTAAATGAAATTATTTAAACTTAGGAAATAGAATTAATTAAATAATAAAGATTATTTAACTAAGGAATAAATTGTAATTAATTAAATAATTAATATTTAATTAATAATTGAGATATGGTTAACTGATTAAAATGATTTGAGAATAGAAATAGAATAATTAGAAGTGTTGAAGGGCGATGATTAAAAGAAATAGTTAATTTAATCAAATAATTAAAGAATTACTTAATTAAAAATAGATGAATAATTAGTGTAGAATTAATGAGACATTTTTAGGTGTGTACATTTTCCCCTCTTTGAGACAATGTCAGAACGACGTTGTTTCACAGAAAACAAAAAAAATTATGCCCCAGTATGCCCTGGTGACACTAGGGTATAATGCCCCTTTGAGAGATTGTTTGTGCATTGAAGACATGAATGATCTCTCAAAAGAAGAAGAATGTTAGATGAGAGATGGAAGAATGGTTAACTTGATGACAAAAATGAGTTTGATTATAGAAAAGAAATGGTTGAAGTGATTTATAGATTGATTGATAGGATTGATAAGATAAAGATAAAGAGAAAGTCTAGTTTCAGGAAGGACACATCCTGTGTAAGACAAAAAATGATCAAAACGTTTGGTTTCAGGAAGGATACATCCTGTATAAGACTGATCTATTTGGTTTTAGGAAGGATACATCCTGTATAAGACAAAGATAGATCAAAATGATGAAAGTGCAAAATAATTGATCCATAGATAGAATAGTTGATATGAGAAAATGATAGAATTATAGATGAAAATATTGAAATTAAGTGATGAGAGAGATCATGTTAGATGAAAGAATGATTAGAAAGAATGATCAAGTAGAAAAATACTTGATGAGAGAATGATATGAAGAGACAATAAACATGATGAGATTAGAAAAATGAAATGATATGATTGATGATGAATAGTCTTCTTGTATTTATTCATAGCACAATACATTTTCATCATTGAGCCTTATTATGTAACAATGAAGCTCTATACACTAGGGTATAAGGAACCAAGATGCATAGATATCTCATTGCAAAGAAACAAACACATAGCAGACAAGGAATGAACCCTCCATTTTGGGAATTATGCTAGGGGTCGAGGTATGTGTGGCATTCACAAGCTGAATGCTCCTATCACAGACACCCACTAGAGCAAATGCCCCAGAACTTCATTGGTTCAAACCACAAACAACAAACAAAGAAAAGGATAATGCCCATCATGGCTCCTCTAGTCACTTTTTGGACATCCTTGAGTAGCTAGAAATATGATCTTTGCCAATTTGATAAAAGATAAAACCAACTAGAACAAAATGCAACAACCATACTGATTTCTGTCTTCGTGTGATTGCTTGATGTGATTTTGATAATGTTTGGTTTTAGAAGTTTTGGACCTCGTTTAAGACTGGCCTGTTTGGTTTTGAGTGTACCGATTTTGTTTAAGACAAGATGTTGATCACGTTGATAGTTTGATAGTGTTTCGATAGATTAGACAATTGATTGGCTTGATTGTAGTTGTTTTGACAAGATACTTGTATCCTTTGTTTAACTTTGTGCGAAGTGTTTGCTAGATAGCTACTAGGATATTCAATTCTTGCGAGACATGTTTATTGTAAGTTTTTGATGGTTTTGGATTTTTAGTTTGTTTTTTATTGATTTTTTTGATATTTGATGTTTTTTGTGTTGATTTTTTCAGGACTTTTTCTGAATGTTTTTGGTATTTTTATGGTTTTCAAATGTTTTTGTTATTGATGAAATATGACCTGCCATTAATTGATAAAGATAAGACCAACTTGGATAAAATCCAACAGTCATACTAATCTATGTCATTATTTTGATTTGTGTGATCATTGATAGGAATGTCTGGTTTCAAAGAATGTGTACCCCGTATAAGACCAATCTGTCTGGTTTCGAGTATACCCTTCCTTGTATAAGACATGTTGATGTTTGATAAAGTTTGATCGATAGATTGATTAACAAGATATGTGATCAGTTTGATTGTAGACTTTGAGAGTTTTCTTGTTGTTGATTTGATTTGATGGATGGCCCATGCTTTCTTGCTTTGATTTTTTTAAAATTTTTTTTTTTCATGACATTTTGTAAATGTTTTTTATTTTTTCATGACATTTTGTGAATGTTTTTGATTGTTTTTTTCATGACTTTATCTGATTTTTTTAATTATTTTTTCCAGGACTTTATCTGAATGTTTTTGATTGATTTTTTTAGGACTTTTTATGATTTTTAGAATTTCTTCACTTATGCCCCCAAGTATGCAGACCTATGGTGATAACATGATGATGCATAATATGGTGGAGACAATGAATTTTTGATATGAGTTATGTTAATGCAGGATGCATGACAAAAATGCAGTTCCTATTCGAACAAGGATGACTGTGTGTGTCTTTCATTTTGAAATGCATTAATTGGATTGAAGGTGCGAAACATTTCAGAGATAGGAGTTCAATCCATTCTCAAAAGACTTAGACAATCCAACCTAACACACCATGTAACCAAGATTTATGAATGGAGGAACGAAAAACTTCTACATCAATTCTTGAAATTTTGATCTTCTTTTGCCTATGTGTGTGCATTTGAGTTTATTCTGACTCTTATAACCATCAAATACCCTTGGAATCCTATGTGGATGGCTACATGAGTTATTTTGACTTCAAAAGAAACTTGGATAGAGCCTCGCTACCAGCAAGCTTTTAGGGCTCCGATGAGGTTATGCACTATAATCTCTCAAATATTGCTCCATTGCCAACAAGCGTCCATAGCCCCGATGGAGGTACTTGCATGTTCCCATAGTCAAGCTTTTATTGCACATGATGATTTAGTTATATATCATTTCTTTTTTTCTTTGAGATGAATATTGACATAACACTTTTTTTTATTTTCTTGCTTTGAATTGTAAGTAATGAAACCTACTTGGGTATGACAATTACAGTGACACTGAAGAAGAATATTGGATTTTTCACTAGCCACATGATCAACTAGGTATGTGTAATGACTTAGATATTTTGATTAATGTGTGAGATATATAAATTGATAGATTTTTGGTAACAAGACTTGGTAAGGAAACTTCTACCCAACCAAGGATAAAGCTTAATCACAATGTGACGTTGAAGATGAATGACTAAAGACCTCCTAAAGACTTCAAGAATAGGTATCTAGGAAATGAGACAACCTTCGTTCTTTTTTAGTGCATATAGGTGAATAACTCAGACAATCATTAGGTTTTATTGATGCAACTATATGATATGTAGCTATATGCTGTGCAATGGTGATATGCAAGCAACTATGATGCACTCTAAAATGGGGTTATGTAATGCAGTAAAGAAATATGCAAATACAGTACTGAAAAATTGAAATGAACCCACCCTTAGATGTAATATCTTTTTAGGTGCATGTTGTTATTGAGTTGGTATGAACTTTATGTAGATAATTCATTGGTCTTTGTTTGAAGAGTTGGATGAACCTATCTTTTTCAATAGGATATGTGGCTAGGAGTCTTTCATGTACAGTGTCTGCTATAGCCTCCTTATTTTCAAACCAATTCAGCCGTGATAAATCTTCTTGCCCCCAATATTTCAAGTGTGGGTGTATGAATAAAATGGATTTTGGCTTCAAAGTTATGACATGAGTGGGTGCTATACCTGTTTTTATTGATGCACTTGAAGAGTATGATGAAGCCAACCAGGTGTTGATCTCATTAGTTGGTGTTATGCTTGATTTCCTCACTACATTTGCATTTGATAATGGCACACATACAATTGTTGACAAGTTGCTTCATGTAGTATGATGCCCTCCTAAATGGTACAAGGTTAGTAAATGATCAACAACACAAATTGACACAAAACCGTTAGATTGTTAGTGTTGGTCAATCAAAAACCAATCTAAAAAGGCATACCAAGAGAGATACTAAAAACATGCTAATATATCTAACTAAAGAAGCAAAGATAATGAGGCATCTCCAAATGCCTCTTAGCATGCTTTTGGTTCCTTTCTCCCTTGTTCCTCTCCTCTCCAAGTTCCAAAATAGTGTAGCTCTTAGCAGCTTTTTGCACTATGGATGCTTATGGAGGATTGAGATTGTAGTATTGAGCTTTGAATGTGAAATAAAAAGCTAATGCTATGCTATTGATGCTAAACTGATAAATTTTAACCAAAATAACAAGATATTAGATGATTATGCTAAAATGCTCTCTAAAAATGACTATAGCTTAAATGCATGCAAGTTTTCAGGATCTGGATTATGAAGAAATGGGCTCTATTTATAGGGAAAATGGAGCAATGGATGGTTGAGATTGAGTAATCTCAACAAAGGTCAGAATTGAATAATTTCAAATCCATGTGAGGGCTTTCAACCCAATCCCAGGATGACAAGTGTCAATGTGAGATAGGTTGAGAGGGGAGGGAATAAACATTAAATGCCTGATATGACTTTGGGAGTTAGAGTCAAGGTTGGTTGAATGAATAAACTCTTTATTCAAAGAATAAAGCTTTTATCCAATGGATAAACTCTTGTGCAAATGTGAAATGGATAAATATGGTCAAGACAATAAATGTTTGGGGGGACAAGTTTGAAATAACCATAAATGGTTATGTAAGAGCCATAAATGGTCATGTAAAAACCTTTAGTGGTCTTTGAAGACTTTGAGGGTTAATTTGTTGAACACACAAAGCATTAAATGCTTTTCAAAGACTTTGGAGTCTTTGAGAAGTGACTCCATTTTGCTTAGGAATGTGACAATAATTAGGGGATGGATTAGGCTAATTAGGAAGGGGTTAGAAGAATCTAGAAGGGGATTAGATTTTTGCAAGTGGATTTGGTGGGTGAGGGAAAATAGGATTTTATTAAAAATAAATTCATTTATTTCAATAAATGTGTGCAAGTTGCATTTGTAGGAAAATGCAAGTGGGGGGGAGATAATGATTTAAATAAATGTTTTATTTTAATTTATTTAAAAGAGGAAAAGGGGATTTAATTAAATAAATAGATTTTATTTATTTAATTGATTTGTGAATTTGATTCAATGAATTAATTAAAATAAATTGAATAATTTATTTAATTAATAGAAGAATATTTGGGGATGAATTAATTAAATATTAATTTAATTAATTGATGGCTAGTGGATTTTTAATCAAATAAATAGCGAATATTTATTTAATTAAGCTGGACAGATTTGTGTGACTACATTTGCCCCTCTTTGAGATGGTGCGGTTTATCGCATCGTTTCAAAGAAAGAAAAATAGGTGTGAAGAAATGCCCCATAAAATGTGAATTTAATGGGTGGTATGCCCCCTCGAGAGATGGGCCGAAAAATTTTGAAAAATCGGGCGATCTCTCGAAAAAGAACGAAAATTGGCAGGGTGGTAGAAGAGAAGAAGTTATTCATACGGTTGAAAAATAGAAGAAAACGGGGGAAACATGGAGAAATAGGGGGGCTCGGGAAGTTCATGGGGACCACGGCGATGAGTAGGGGGAAGTTACGGTGACCAGGAAGGGTATAAATGGGGTGAAAGGGGTGAAACCAGGATCATTTGTGACCGCGACCAGTTGAAAACGAGAGCTCTGATAGTGACGTTTGGAGGAGCAAGTAGGAGCTACGATGCCGATTCCGATCACTGAGCATAGATTCGAGCGAGTTCGACGGTTCCAGCGCCCAGATGACTACGGACCAACGGTATGCAAATTTGAAAACTCAATTTTTGTGCATTTTTGATAGGGTTTTAGCCGAGTCAAAGTCAAGTCGGAGCAAGAGCGCTGGAACTATTGTTTTGGCGCTTTTGCTCCATAAAATAGCGTTATTGTGCCGTAATGGCGCTATTGGCCCCTTGTTTGAGCGCTGTTGCCATGCATTAGCGCTATTGTGTGTAAGTTTTAGCGCTATTGGTTAAGTAGCACTATTGCGGGGTTAATTGAGCGCTATTGAGTTAAAATAGCGCTATTGTAGTGGGGTTTTAGCGGCGTTGTAGTTGTAGCGCTTTGGTATAGCTGATTGAGCGCCTTTGCTATAGTTGTAGCGCTATTGTTGAAATCTAGCGCTTTTGTTGGTGAAATAGCGCTTTTGTCTTAATATAAAAAGATGCCCCAGTTTGGGTGAAGAAAATCTCCTGATGCCAATGATTGATGGATGGCGAGGTGAAGTGGGAGTTGTTTCGAACCATAGCAGCCTGATGAGACTTAGGTCATTTGTTAGAATAAATGCCCGTTGAAGTCTAGGTGACCATGATTGCTTACCTGTTGAGACCCGAAGATACTTGATCAAAGTATCTGATGATAGTCTAGGTTTAAACTTAAGAAAGTTTGAAAACAAAACAACTGATGGTGATTGATGAATGTCTATGTGCAGGAGGATCTGCGCGTGTTGCAGTTACATGAGCGCCATTCAGCGACACAGGGGTTGCGGGACCGATTGTCACAGGAGGAGATTGATTATATTGCAGCGACGGGTCTTTATGAGGTGATGCATATGCCCGTGATTCGTATGAATCACGGTTTTATCCTAGCACTGGCAAAGCGGTGGCACAGCGAGACGTGCACCTTTCATTTGGCACAGGGGGAGATGACCGTGACATTGGAGGATGTGTAGCGCATCCTACGGATTCCGATTCGAGGAGAGCTGGTCACGTATGATAGATCCTGGGGGACTGTGGCAGTGCAGAGGATTTTTGATGAGGATGTATTTATTGATGATGGCTCCATTGCTTGGGAGGATATAAGGGCACTATATGAGCCTCTTCTAGTAGTTTTGTCAAGGATTGTGGGAGGACTGCTGTGTCCAGACAGGCGGTCACATGGGTTGGCGGTGGGATGGGGACAGGTTATCGAGATGATGATGACCGAGGGGACCCGATTTGCATGGGGGCCGTGCGTGCTGGCGCACATGTATCAGGAGCTCCATGAGGTATTGTACCAAGGGAGGGGTTCCTTAGCAGTGGGCATGACGCTGCTACATATTTGGGCTTGGGAGCACCTACCAGTGACTCGACCGGTGAGTTTGAGATTCTGTGCGGTGGATCAGTCGTACATGTTTATGTACAGTGGTATGATGAGTCAGCCCCACTTAGGGAAGTTAGAGTGGTGGCGGCGGGCATTGGATGACTTGGATGCAGTGATATGGCGGCCATACTTGGAGTGTGAGCCATGGGATGATGACGCAAAGACACTGCCCTATGTTTTCATGACCCGATTCCTCATTGGGAGGACCTCCTACCATGTGGAGAGACAGGTGCCTGGGAGAGTGATGAGGCAGTTTGGACGGCAGTAGGGACTGCCTAGTGGATCCGGAGAGTATGCACGGGTGATTCGGGAGAGGTATGCATGGGGTCCAGTGCTACCTTATGATCAGGCACTGGTAGAGTTTCAGACACTGCAGGCGAGGCCATGGAACCTACGACAGAGGGCCGTTGATGCAGGGGTTACAGATGATTACACGCAGTATCGAGCAGCGCACCCGATCCTACGGATATCGGATCCTGTAGAGCCGATCCCAGCGTTTGAGGATGAGAGGGGACGGAGATGGAGGAGGGCAGGAGTTCGAGGAGATGGAGGAGGTGGTGGAGGAGGAGATAGAGGAGGTGGAGGAGGTGGAGGATTGGGGATGCGGAGCCAACGGAGAGGGAGAGGTGGACTGCCTCTACAGATCTCACAGGGACCATTGACTCCGAGAGTAGTGCAGCTGAGTGGGAGGGGGATGGAGAGGGAGATCCCGATGGACAGAGGGGAGGGGACTTCTAGAGAGGGAGGTGTAGGGGAGGTAGCTATGGACACCGGGGAGGGAGCCACTGGAGATCTGTGGGACCACATTATAGTACGCTTGCAGACGCGGATAGAGGATTTGGAGGCAGAGGTGGCAGCTAGGGATGTGCAGCTATTTGCACGGGAGTCAGAGCTGACGGTGGTGCTGCGGGAGAGAGATACTACAGTGGAGAGATTGGCGGAGCTGCAGGAGAGAGTGCGGATTGGAGCACAAGGGCCTTCAGGGGAGGTGATGAGGGAGATGCGGCGAGCTCAGGCTGAGATAGAGTACTGGCGGGGGTTATATGAGCAGGTGGTGCCAGTGAGTCAGCGAGCTCTCAGCTATTCACAGATGCGGCAGGCGAGATCAGAGCGATCGCAGAGGGTGCAGAGCAGTGGGGGAGTGATGGGTCCTTTGAGGAGGGAGAGATCAGGGGATGCAGGAGGGAGTGGTGGTTCGATGAGGCCTCCACGGAGAGATGGATCAGGTGGTGCAGGCACCAGTGGTGGAGCAGGGGGAGGTGTTAGGACAACATCTGGCCAGAGCGGCATTTGAGAGAGCATTCATGCATATATGTATTTGTATCATTGTTTATTTTTTGGACTGTATCTTGGATGGCTCTTGGTAGCCGATTTTGTAGACTTCATTGTACTCTGATATATGAGATGAGATATATGAGGAGATCCCATATTTTGATGATATGCATTTGATTATGTATGGATGTTTATGCAGGATGATGAGTTTATTGCTTAGATAGATATATGAATATGTATGCATTGATGAGATGTTCCTTATATGCATGTTTTGATGATGATATTGACATATGAATGCAGGTTTATATATGTATGATTTGTTTGATTTTGGGATGTAATGCGTTTATGTATGTAATGTCATGATGATGATGTATGCTTATGATGATTTATGTGATGGTGTTAATGCAATGGTCGAATGAATGATGTTATGCATCTAGATGTTTTTAGATGAATGTAAGATGGATAAACAAAATGTAAAGTACAAATGTTTATATGATAATGTTTTAAATGAATGTATTTGGAAAAGGGATATATAAAATGGTATGGTACTAATGTTTATAGGATAATGTGTTAAATGAATGCATTTGGAAAATGGATATATAAAATGGTGTGGTACTAATGTTTATAGGATAATGTGTTAAATGAATGCAATATGGATAAACAAAATGTAAAGTACAAATGTTTATATGATAATGCCTAAATGAATGCGTATGTAAAGTGAATATATATATATATATATATATATATATATATATATATATATATATATATATATATATATATATATATATTGTATGAACCAATGTTTAATAAACAAATGGATTTTATGATTTCTAAATGCTTTAAATATGATTTAAATACAAATGATAATGTGATGATACGATAACTAATGTTTTAATAACTGCACCTTAATGCAATTAAAAAAGAGGATAAATGAATGCAATGCGAATGAATCCTAAAATGAGCATAATAAGATACTTATTAATGAAGGAATGAATGCACTTTTTAACTATAAATGAATGTGTGCAATAATAAATGATAAAAGTTGATAAGATGATAATGGATAATTGACACTAAATGAATTCCTAATAAGTGATTTAAAACAATCAAAGACAATTTGATCCCATGAATGAATCGAATTATTGATGATTGATGTAATGATGCAAATGGTTTAATGAAAACTAAATGTCAAGAAAATGAACTATATGTTAAGTTTTTTTTTTAAAAAATGACATGAATTTTTAATGCAAAATGCAACTAAATGTTTAATGCAAGATGCAACTAAATGTGAGGATGATATGATCATGAAGAATGCAAGGTTCGTAAGACTTTGCATGATGCATTGATGATGTATCAGAGTACTCGATCGTGATTGTTATCCAAGACCAGCTTAACTTTCACAGTTTTGCATATAAAACCTACATATGAATGAATGAATGGGTGATATGTAACGGAATGCAAGATATAAACGGATGAGATGAAATGACGATCCATAGTGCTCTATTTTCATCATTGAGCTTTAAAATGTTGGAAGAGAATACAAGCATCTTGACATAATGATTCAAGATGACCTAAGTATTTCTTACATGGATTTTAATATAGCAAGTTAATATAAGCAACTTGATATAATGGATCAAGTCGACCAGAGTATTGCTTGTGGAATAGACAAGGATTATCTCCTTTCATGCATGACTTGGATCGTCCTCCTTGATCTTAGGCTGATCATATCCTGAGACAAGTGCATACCGTACTAAGAGATAAAACCTTTATCCAGTTTGGATGAGGTAGGAGGAACCAAAGGAAGAGCATTGTACCTGCAAACAAATAGTATATACATAAAGAATAAAGAATAAGGATCCTTGGTAATGGTTCATGCTCATATGGTCGAGGGATACGCTGTAGTTAGCAAGCCGTAATGATCTATGACTGCATTTGGCATAAGATCATAGAGCTTAGTGAACTTCCCACGTAGACACCATTAGTACATGCCCCAGAACTTCATCGGAAATAATGCACAAACAAAACAAAACAATGCTGAAAGATCCCGATACAGATAAACAAATGATTGTACTCACAAATCAACCAAGTATTTGATAGCTTAACCTAATTTTCTTGTCAAAGAAAACATCATTTTGTCTTTGTTTTGGTAAGGAAGGATGCATCCTTGTTGAAGACAATTTTTTTGAGTGTTGATGTTGATTGTGTGGTTTGATTGGTAAATGGTCATTGTGTGAGTATTTTGTCAATGTTTGTCTTGGTATCTGCACGAATGAGTATGTACAAGGTGTTGCCATGTTTTTGTGTGATTTTCGATGTTTTTCAATGTTTTTGGATTTTTGTGAGATATTTTCCAATGTTTTTGGTATTTTTGATGATTGCTTGAATGAAGAATTTAATGAATCATAAGACAATGTAGAATCCACTTCCATCAATAGGTTAAGGGCATTGCCCCCAGTTTTTAGACATGACTATGAACAAGCGGGATGCTTTAGATGCATGAAGTATGTATCATATTTGCAGAAAAATAACAAGCCATGGTTTTGGACGGATGGATGTATATATGAAGTAGACGTGATTGCAACAAGTCTGAAAGACAATGGAGCCATAGCCTTTACGAGTGGTGCCTGTTTGCCAGGTTTTCACCATCGCACTTACCCAAGGTGCCATCGGAGTGGTTGTTCACCGTTTGGATGCATGATTTTTCTTTACTTTTTTTGAATGTTTTTGTATTTCTTCAAGACATTTTTCTGAATGTTTTTGGTATTTTCTAGTATGCAGGGGAGCCTGATGCTCTGTACAGCTTAGGTATAAAACCGTTTTAGGTGCATGCTGTTGATTGGATCTGCAAGCAGTTCTCCTTCTGATGTAGCCAACTAATATGCCCCAGACCCAAATACAGCAGTGACAACATATGGGCCCAGCCAGTTTGATTCAAACTTGCCCTGATGTTCTCTATTTGGTTGATTACGAGGATTCTCTCGTAGAACAAGATCACCTACCTCAAATGTACGAGGTCTAACTCGGTGATTGTAGCTTCTGCTCATGCACTGCTGATAGGCTTTGAGATGGTTGTATGCAGCTTGTCGCTTCTCATCAAGTAACTCTAAGTCCTGAAGATGTGAGACTCTGTAAGCTTCATCATCAATGAGATTGTGCAAGGAAACCCGTAGTGATGGTATCTCGACCTCAATAGGCAAGATAGCTTCTGCACCATAGACCAATGAATAAGGAGTTGCACCTGTAGGGGTTCGAATGCTAGTTCAATATGCCCATAGCGCTAGATTCAATTGAACGTGCCAATCACGACCGACATCATTGACTGTCTTCTTGAGGATTCTTAATATGTTTTTATTTGATGCTTCGGCCTGACCATTGCCTTGTGGGTAATAGGGGGTGGAAAAGCGGTGTTGGATATGAAATTTCTCACAAAGTTCACGGACATCCTGATTTTTGAAAGGAAGACCGTTATCTGTGACGATGGACATGGGCACACCATACCAGCAGATGATGTAGTTGAGGATGAATGAGGCGATCTGCTTGCCAGTGACTTGGGTAAGTGGAACAGCTTCGATCCACTTTGTGAAATATTCGGTGGCGGTAATAATGAATTTATGGCCATTGGATGAAGATGGATGAATCTTACCCACAAGGTCAAGGCCCCATTGACAGAAAGGCCACGGTGTCGTGATTGGTTGTAGTTCCTGGGTGGGTGCATGTATCAGGTCGCCATGAACTTGGCATTTCTTGCACTTCCTGACAAAGTAGTAGGAATCTTTTTCCATAGATGGCCAATAATATCTAGCTCGTAGGAGTTTCTTGGCTAGTGATGGACCACTTGAATGAGTCCCGCAAATTCCTTCATGTACCTCTTCCAAAGCCTTTGTTATCTCATCTTGTTCCAGACATCGAAAGAGAGTACCATCAAGACCACGTTGGTATAGGGTTTCGGCAATAATGGTATATCGAGCAGTTTGGCGAATGGAGGTTTTTCGTTGGTTATTCGATTGGTTGGGAGGAAGGGTGTGATTGTGGAGATAGGTGTAGAACTCCCCATACCATGGGGATTCAAAACTGACAAGATGACATATCATCTCGGATTCAAGGATATCATAAGCAGGAATCCATAGCTGTTTGACCAAGAACTCATAGCGTGTTGAATTCTATGGAAGATCTAGGAGAGATGCGATGGTAGCCATAGCGTCAGGAGCTCGATTCTGATCTCTCGGTATCTGCTCAAAAGTGATAGTAGTAAATGATGTCTTTAGTTTGTCCACCATTTGCTTATATGGCATGAGTTTATCATCCTTGGTCTGATACTCATCTGTTGCTTGTCGAATGACTAGTTGGGAATCGCCATATACTTGCAGTTCTTGTAATTTCCATTGTATGGCTAACCTGAGTCCTGTGATCAAGGCCTCATACTCGGCTATATTGTTTGTGCATGGAAATGTGAGCCTGTAAGACTTCGGGATGCTATCACCTTGAGATGTGATAAACAGAATGCCTGCCCCCGAGCCGTGCCTAGTGTATGAACCATCAAAATATAGTTTCCACGGTTGTGCTGTTGTGATCATGAATATCTCCTCATCTGGAAAATTGGAAATAAGAGGATGATTTCCTGTGAGTGGTGCATCGGCCAACTGATCTGCAATAACTTGAACTTTTATAGCTTTACGGTCTACGTACTCGATGTCAGATTCACTTAGAATCATCACCCATTTGTCCAAGCGACCTGTCAATGCTGCTTTGCTGAGTAAATACTTGAGTGGATCAATCTTTGCAATGAGCTGTACCTTATGTGTCAACAAATAGTGCCTCAATTTGGTAGCTGCTAGGATTACTGCTAGGCAAGCTCACTCAATAGGTGTGTAATTGAGTTCATAGCCCACTAGTGTGCGAGAGATGTAGTATACAACACACTCTTTGCCTTCTGCATTATGTTGTGCCAGTAGTACACCCAATGTTGTACTTGTTGCTGAGATATAAAGTAACAACGGTCTACTTGGATCTGGTGGCATTAGCAATGGTGGATTCATGAGATAGTCTTTAAGCATCTGAAATGCTTGTTGGCATCGGGCATCCCACTGAAAGCGGATGTTCTTGTGTAGAAGATGTGTGAATGGGTGACACTTATCAGCCAATTGTGCAATGAATCTTCGGATGGATTGAAGGCGTCCTTGTAATGTCCTTAGCTGACTGATATTATTTGGTGGTGGCATATCCATGATTGCTATAACCTTTGCTGGATCGACCTCAATGCCTTTGCTTGAGACAATGTATCCTAGAAGTTTCCCAAAGGTTACTCCAAAGACACATTTCTTTGGGTTGAGTCGAACATGGTATTGTTCCATTCTATCAAAGATTTTATCTAAGATGTGGAGATGTTCTTCTCTGGTGAGTGATTTTGCTAGTAAGTCATCCACATAATCTTCCATCATGGTATGCATCATGTCATGAAAGATAGTAGTCATTGCTCGTTGATAGGTCGCTCCTGCATTCTTTAGACCAAAAGGCATTGCATTCCAACAGTATGTGCCCCATGGACATGTGAAGGCTGTCTTATGTTGATCTTTTGGTGCGATCTTTATCTGATTGTATCCTGAAAAGCCATCCATGAGTGAAAGCATGGCATGTCCTGCTGTCAGATCCACTATGATGTCGATATTTGGAAGGGGGAAGTCATCCTTAGGACATGCCTTATTCAGATCTCTAAAGTCAGTACAAATGCGGATGCCCCCTTTTGGTTTGCCAACAGGCACAATATTGGAGATCCATTCTGCATAATCAATTGGTCTAATGAAACCAACGTCTAGGAGTTTCTTGACTTCTGTTTTGACTAGCACTGCAATCTGAGGATGCATCTTATGAAGCTTTTGCTTGACAGGTTTGGCTCCTTCTGCTACGGTGAGGTGATGCATGACTAAATCAGGATCAAGCCCAGGCATGTCTGCATATGACCATGCAAAGTTGATCTGATGCTTCTGGAAGAACTTTATAAATTTAGGCTGTTCCTCTGGAGTGAGAAGAGATGCCAGATGTATGATATGAGGATTTTTAGGAGTCCCCACATTGTATTCTTTGGTTTCCTCTATGAGAATCGTTGATCGTTCCTGTTGTGTACTAGCAGGGAGAATGTCAAACCCTTCATCCTCAGGCGCCTCAGAGAGGTTTTCACCGTTGGATACGCTCTTTCTTTTTACTTTTGTCGGATCAAACAGTGCCACAGTGTGGTTTTCACTGGAAGATCCATGTTTTATTGTTATATTTTTGCAGCTGAAAGGTTTGGCATCCGCCCCGAAGTATGCTACGCTATTAAGTTCAATGGCGAATCCAACTTTGTGATCCCCGCTTGGTAGGTTATCCCTTAATTCCAAAAAGTCAATGATAGCCTCATCATTTTGGAAGAAGTCAAGACATGGGGGATTTGGTTGGTTCCATTCAATGAGTTCAGGGTGGACAATGGGCATTACTTCATCGACTAGGTTAAGTTCGTTAGAGGTATCAGTGAGGGTTAAGACATTATGGTGAAGGTCGTTGATGGTACTCTCCCTATCAGAATCAGGCGTAGGATGAGACGTAGGGTCTGTGGAAGATGTTTCCAGTTTAGGAACCCAAGTGGTTTTTATCTGTGCTTCTCTGTAAACAGGGATGTCTTTGCGTGGTGGAGGTGGTGATGTGTCTTCCTCATCTAAAGTGTTAAGCTGTACAGAATCAAATTCCCACTCATGTGAGTCGGTCTCTGAATCACTTTCTAGCATCCGATGGCTATACCATACTGGGATGTCTTTTGAGTTAAACACTGCAGGTGTGATTGGTTGATGTACCTTTGTAGTGATTGGTGCTATAGGAAGTTTGATGGGGATAAAAGAATCTGGCATAGGAAGTATCAGCAGTGTTGACTCAGTGGCTTCTGCGGGAACTGCTGGTGCCATAGATGCTGCTGCAGGTTTTGATACAGTTGTTGCTGCTAATGGTGTTGCTGATGGGATTACTGGTTCGTTTGGTGGGATGAGTGGCATTGGTGATGGTTGTGTTGGGGTTTTGAGCCTCAGTGGGGCAGTTGGGATGGTGCTTGAGGCTGCTTTAATGATAAAAGGCATCTTTTTTGCTGTAGGTGGACAAAATTATTTGCTGAGTTTTCCTTTGAATCTGAGTTTAGGAAAGATCTCTTTTTCAAAGTCTAGGTCTGTATTACCTTTGGGCTTGAATTCCGGCAACAGGGGTTCATGTTGTCCTTGTTTGTAATATCCCAAAGCACTCTGACCATCATACCCCATTCGTTGCATAATGAGGAGACCTTTGCCATACTGTTCCGTAGGAAGTGTAACTCGCGGTATATCAGTGGTGATGGGATCTTTATAGATCCATTCCGCTAGGTCCTCATCTTGTGTTTCTTCCTCTTGACTCTTTCCAAGAACGAAGGGCGTCAAAGCACATGCTGGTATGTTTAGTGGTTGCTGGAGTACCTGTTGTGGTTTACCATGTGTTCTAGGAGAAGTGGGCTCTTGTCCTACACAAAAGAGTTGACTCAAGTTGTACTCTCCAGGACCCTCCTCTGCGATCTTCATCTTAAGCTTTTCTTGCTTGGGTATAGTGGTGTTTGAATGGGCAAGAGAGGCAGGACTGATATATGATGTGGAAGAAATGGCTTCTCTATTATTAGGAACGGTAATCTCTGGTTGATGGCTGATATTATGGCAATATGCAAAGGGATTTGCATCACCCAGAATTGTGATCTCTACACCATTATGTGGGAACTTGATACATTGATGGTAGGTAGATGGAACGGCTTGCATGGCATGTATCCAAGGTCTTCCTAACAATAGATTATATGGCAGAGGAAGGTCCAGAACTTGACAAATGATGTGTTTTACCACGGGGCCCACTCGGATTGGTAATACCACAGCTCCTTTGGATGAATGCTCTGCATCGTCATAGGCTTTGATTATGATCTTCTGACAAGGATCCACTAATTCTACTGCATATCCCAGTGCTGTGACCAACTGTAGTGTGCAAATATTTAGGCCTGCTCCATTATCGATCAAGACTCGCTTGATCCTATGCTGGTTAATAAATCCTTCGATGTGGAGTGAGGCATTATGTGGTTGTTGGAAGGAAGAGTTATCACTTTCAGAAAAAGTGAGACAAGGTGATGACTTTAGACTTCCAACCATGGCTTGAAATTGGTCCGTATTCAGATTTGTAGGGACTGACGCCTCTTGGAGTGCTTGATCCAAGATAGTTTTATGAGATGGCGATAGACGCAAAAGTTCTAAAATGGATATAAGCGCAGGGGTTTTGTCTAATTGTTCCACAAGGTTATACTGCTTTGGGATGGAGGTGATGCCTTGTGGAGCTGCCTTTATGGTGACCTTGCCATGATGTGTAACAACATTGCAATTTGAGTTGGGATTTTTGAAGGTTATGGTTGCAACTTGTTCATTGGCATCATACAGATGATTTACAGTGTAATTATATGCAGCCTGTGTATAATCAGTGGTATCAGTGCCTCGTCTAGAAGTGGAAGGATCCCTTTGATCTTGTGATGGAAGTGTATTTTTGAACATCAAATGATCATTATTGGTTGTTTTTGGGTTATGTCCTTCAATTTCAATTTCTCCTCTATCAATAAGATCCTGAATAAGATCTTTCAATCGGTGACAATTACTTCTCTTGTGCCCTCTTCCTTGATGGAATTCACAGTGTTCAGTATCTCTCCACCATGCTGGTTTGACCTAAGGATCATAGTTTGATAGTTTAGGTAGAGTGACCAAATTTTGAGAGAGGAGTTGTCGCAACACTGTTTCAATGGGTTCCCCTAAGGGAGTGTATGTTCGTTTTTGTTTTTGCTGATGAGGTCTTGGTTCATCGTGAGATGTGATGCGATTTTAATTGGAAGGAATGTTTGTGTTATTCTGAGGTGGAGGATTTTGTCCTGCAAACCGAACCACAGGTTGTGCGTTTTGGATAGTCTTGGCATCCACAACCCCATCATTGACAATATTCTTGTTTTTATTCCAGAAGTTTGGTTTATCGCTGTTGAAGCGTGGGCGAGGAACATCTTTTGGTTCATTAAAGATTTTGATAAGTCCTTTCTTGATAAGTGCCCTTTCACACTTCAAAGCCTTGGTGATCATATCATTAAAAGAGTCTGTGTCTTTGACATCCAGGTGAAATACCATTTCTTCGTTTAAGTTGGAAATGAATATTTCCACTAGTTCTCGTTCAGGTAACTGAAGAGAACGTCTGCTAGACATTTGACACCATCGTTGCAGGAATACTGAGAATTGTTCACCTGGTTTTTGTTTGGTGTTGCACAGATCAACCATGGTGATGTCGCGTTCAATGTTATGAGAGTAATGAGCTAGGAACTTCTGGATGAGTTCCTCAAATGTTCTAATGCCACCTGGTAGTCGGGAAAACCATGATGTGGTTGTTCCTCCCAAGCTTTGGGGAAAAAGGCACATTAGGTAGGTGTCTTCATATGCCACTTCAAGACAAGCGGAATGAAATTCTCTGACATGATCACGAGGATCTCCCTTTCCTCTATATTTTTCAAATTTGGGTGTTTCGAATCCGCGTGGAAATGGTGGCATGTAAAGATTCCTATCAAAAGGATAGGGACAGATGTCATTGAGTGAGAATTGGTTAATCTTGACACCATTATGAAGTTGTTGGGCGAGATTCTCGACTTGTTGCCGCAACATCTCCATTTCATTTGGAGGAGGAGGTGGTGGGTTACCTCGAGGAATGTTATATCTGATGGGATCTCTACCTCTTTCCTCTTCATGGTGACTTTGTCTTTCTGATGCTTGTCTTAATTGGGCAAGATCAAAGTCTCAGGGGAGTTTGGCTCCTTCTTGAGCAGGTTTTAAGAAGTGAGCATCCGCATTGCTCCTGAGTATTTCGTCAAACAATATGTTAAAGAGAGGGTTATGCTGAGCCCTTTCTATTGTTGCAGGAGTAGGAGTACTTGGGTTTTCGTCATTCGCATTTCCTCCAAGTGCCTCTTGGAATTCATTGAGATTTTCCTCTTCTTCTTCTTCTATTTCTATTTCTCGTTGCCGTGACTGTGATCGGGTTTGAGCCATTTTGTTTATGAGTCTTTGTTGAAATTGCATGAAAATGATGATGAGTGTTTGATGAAATGAGAGATTGATGATTGGTGATTTGTGTTGCATGTGGATCTCTAGCACTTTTAAGGTAGATGTAACTGAAATTCCTTCTTTGAATTGCTTGCTTGTTTGATAAGATTTGATGTGATAAGGTGTAGAGAAATCTGAGATGTGTTACAGATTTAACTACCTAGTAATGAGAGGATTCACTCATGAACTAGTTTTAACCTGCGTAGATGTGTCTCTTAGGATGAGCTTATCCTAGATGTAGAAACAATCTAAAAAGTGATGTGTTTGATTTCAAGCAATATCTAAAAGAGAACTTGGGAGAAGAACCTCTTAATGTTTTGAGAGTTGGGACGGATTGATGATGAAGTGATGATGTATGAGTGAGATGATGGATGAAAATGTTTTCAACTTCAATAAAAACTCTATGTCACAAATGGGACAAACTCTACCTCTTCCCTTTCAGGTGTTGGAGGTATTTCTCGAGCTGTGTTGTAGGTGATGCAGACGTTTGGGAAGAAATTGGGATTAATCTTTCCTCCTTGATTTTTGTGATAACTTAGAGCTCTATATTGCATAAAAGCTCTGCGGTTCAATGATTCAGAATCAAATTCGTTTGTTTTGCCTTGAAGGTATAGGCACATGCGATGTAGAAAGACTCTATGGGAGACAAAGATTTGTCGATTGAGATAGAAGAATTTCCTCTTTTTGATCAAAGCCTTTGAGCTCAATGGTCTTCTTTTCAAGTTGATATTCTAATGACACTTCTTCTTTCGCAAGATGTGAAGAATGGTCATAAAGTTTTTGCCCCTTTGTTTGCACTTTGTTTTTGATGTTTTTGGTTGTGTTGACAGATGTTTGGTTGGATGAATACTTTGTTTTGGGAAGTGATTTTCGGATTTTTCTTTGACAAGAAAACAAAGCGAGCACACAAACACAAGAATGTTGCCTAAAAGGCACAAATGAGTATGGGTCTACATCAACCCAATCCTTGGACTTGTATATGACCCTTCCTTTAGATGTATTTTAAGGTGTATTTCCAAAGCCTGAAGTTGGCTCAATTTGCACTTGGTCTTTAAAACGAACACACTTCAAACACTTTTTATCCCTAAGGTCAAATGGCCAGTTGTGATAAATTTAGCCCACATCTTGATATTTCTTCGACTTTGGTACTACATACCTTATGAATCCTGCCGTGGCAGGTAAGGATGTGATATACTAAGTCTTGCGTGAGCATAACAAATAGATGATCCCTATGATGGGGGAGTCACCACTTTTATCAAGCCACAAGTGACTTTTCAAAAAGCTATGTTTCTACTCAAGGAAATATGTATGGTGAGTATCTTGGGAGCAAAACCATCTATGCTCTTGCACTAAATTATATCGCAAATATCCTTAATCAATAGAACGGGTGGGCTATTACTTAAAGGTGTTTAGTCATGTTCGATGTTTTTGGACATAAGTTCATTCTGCAGTGACTCACTTAAGAGCCTTGTAACTGGTGGTGGGGCCCATTTGTCCTTTCGGCCAGTTACACTATAGGAACAGCTATACCCAAGGCTACAGCTTTCGCTCTCACCTGATTTCTATAGCAGCTCGAAGGATTTACTACTCGAGGTCGTTCCCAAGAGTATCGATCCCTTGGCAGGCCTCTCTTAAAAAGATAAAAATTTTGAGTGTTACTAACACTTTTCTCTTGCACCTAGGACCACGAAAGCCAAGGGAGAGGATAGTGTGTGTTAGAGGTAGGACCACTCGACTAAATTTTTGCACAAACGTGCCAAACACGTAAAACACTTATTCTTTTTAATCCATCATTTCAAAATGTGGTCTAACTATTTGGAGATGTTGCTCCAACAGCCATGGTGTTCTTTTTAATCTTTCAAAGGCAATGTGTTTTGTAATCTAGAATTTGGAAATCCTAGTCAACTTAATGAAATACACGTTTGCTTGAAGTAAAATTTGTTTTGCAAAATTGAGACAAGTTGATTGTTCTTTTTATTTTCTCAAAAATTGAAGTGTGGCTTGTGATTTTTAAGTTTGATGCAATAAAAACAAATTTGTGTGTTGATTTTAAGCACCAAAATGAAGATGAATCCTAACTTGCAATGGAAGTAAATGTTTGTTTTAAAGTGTTTTAAGAGCACCAAAGGAAAATTTGTGATTTTAGTGATGAGTTTTTAAACCTGCAAAAACAATGAATAGTTAATAAAATCTACGTCCAAGGGAGGGCTTCCACAAGCCTAAGATTTTCAATTTTTCGGTTACAAGGTGAGTTTTACAACATTCTGTTGCAATAGCGCTAGTCTGCATTTAAACAGAAGCGCTATTTCACACAGAAGCGCTGAAAGAAGGATAAAGCCCGAGAGGCAAAAGCGCTGAAAGAGTTTCAATAGCGCCAAAAGAACATCAAAAGTGCCAAAACAAATACAACAGTGCTGAAAGTTTAACAATAGCGCTATTGTAGTGACAATAGCGCTAAAATGGAAACTGTCGGTAGCGCTAGAATGTGTTCAATAGCGCTATAACGTGTTCAATAGTGCTGAAGCGCAACCTGTGTGACAATTTCAACAATCAGACATGTTAGTTTGCAAAAAAAAATGGTATTTTTGGGTGTTCGATTCACGTCGGGTTCACCAAATGATGCCCTCCTAAATGGCACAAGGTTAGTAAATGATCAACAACACAAAAAGACACAAAACCGTTAGATTGTTAGTGTTGGTCAATCAATAACCAATCTAAAAAGGCATACCAAGAGAGATACTAAAAACATGCTAATATATCTAACTAAAGAAGCAAAGATAATGAGGCATCTCCAAATGCCTCTTAGCATGCTTTTGGTTCCTTTCTCCCTTGTTCCTCTCCTCTCCAAGTTCCAAAATAGTGTAGCTCTTAGCAGCTTTTTGCACTATGGATGCTTATGGAGGATTGAGATTGTAGTATTGAGCTTTGAATGTGAAATAAAAAGCTAATGCTATGCTATTGATGCTAAACTGATAAATTTTAACCAAAATAACAAGATATTAGATGATTATGCTAAAATGCTCTCTAAAAATGACTATAGCTTAAATGCATGCAAGTTTTCAGGATCTGGATTATGAAGAAATGGGCTCTATTTATAGGGAAAATGGAGCAATGGATGGTTGAGATTGAGTAATCTCAACAAGGGTCAGGATTGAATGATTTCAAATCCATGTGAGGGCTTTCAACCCAATCCCAGGATGACAAGTGTCAATGTGAGATAGGTTGAGAGGGGAGGGAATAAGCATTAAATGCCTGATATGACTTTGGGAGTTAGAGTCAAGGTTAGTTGAATGAATAAACTCTTTATTCAAAGAATAAAGCTTTTATCCAATGGATAAACTCTTGTGCAAATGTGAAATGGATAAATATGGTCAAGACAATAAATGTTTGGGGGGACAAGTTTGAAATAACCATAAATGGTTATGTAAGAGCCATAAATGGTCATGTAAGAGCCTTTAGTGGTCTTTGAAGACTTTGAGGGTTAATTTGTTGAACACACAAAACATTAAATGCTTTTCAAAGACTTTGGAGTCTTTGAGAAGTGACTTCATTTTGCTTAGGAATGTGACAATAATTAGGGGATGGATTAGGCTAATTAGGAAGGGATTAGAAGAATCTAGAAGGGGATTAGATTTTTGCAAGTGGATTTGGTGGGTGAGGGAAAATAGGATTTTATTAAAAATAAATTCATTTATTTCAATAAATGTGTGCAAGTTGCATTTGTAGGAAAATGCAAGTGGGGGGGGAGATAATGATTTAAATAAATGTTTTATTTTAATTTATTTAAAAGAGGAAAAGGGGATTTAATTAAATAAATAGATTTTATTTATTTAATTGATTTGTGAATTTGATTTAATGAATTAATTAAAATAAATTGAATAATTTATTTAATTAATAGAAGAATGTTTGGGGATGAATTAATTAAATATTAATTTAATTAATTGATGGCTAGTGGATTTTTAATCAAATAAATAGCGAATATTTATTTAATTAAGCTGGACAGATTTGTGTGACTACATAGTATTATTTCGATTGTTGATTTTATTGATAAGGGGTTCATGAACAACTTGTGTATTGGAATCATGAGATAGACTAGGAGAAATGATAATGGGATCTTGTTTAGGAGGTGGATGTTGGATGGTACTTGAAAGAACATCTTTCTCTTGAGAAACAAGGGTTTTATTATGAGTGGAATAGAAAAGAATTAGGGGATAATCATAAGATTCTTGATAGGTGGAGTCTTCATAAAAAACTGGGTAGGATGAAAAGGTTTGTTCTTGATCTTGATTTATTTCATGACTGATTTCTTCTAATTTTGGATTGTCCTCCTGACATAGGGAAGGAGTTTGGATATTCATGGGATATTCTTGGAAGGTTTCAACCTTTTGACTTGATGAGAAAGGATCTTGAACGAGACTCTTTGAATCATGACTTGGATTAGATTGGATTTGTGCTATGGATAACCCTTGGGAGATTGTGCTATTGGATGAAGAAAGCGAGGATTGGTCTTGTGTAACCTTAGAGGATGATGAAATGGTGGATAGATGTGGTTGATTTGGACTTTGGTTGAAAGGGATTTGATTTTGGTTGAAAGGAGTATGATTTTGGTTGAAAGAGGTTTGATTTTGGTTGAAAGAGGTACTTTGAATGCTAGGTTGATATGATTGGTATGATAGATATGTTTGGTTGAAAGAAGGTTGACATGACTCTAATGTTGTTTGAACTGAGGTAGGAATGATTTTTTTGAAGAATGAAGTTTGGCATGTTTGAATGGTCTCACAAGAAGAAGAAGGTTGGCTTGATAATGATTCCCTCGTGGTTATCACCTCCCTCATCATATTTTCTAACCAACCCCTATGATTGCTAGGACTAGTCATGTTTCTCATTTGTTGTTGCAAAGTATTGATTTGTTGAGCTAATGTTTCTATGGATGGTGATGGAATAGGAATGGAAGAGATGAATTCTTCACCTTCCCCACGAACTGCATAACACTAATCCATGATGTTTGTTTGCTTGGTTTGAACCTATGATCACAACATGTAAGATGTTTTCTTCATTTCTAGAATGTTGCAAAAGTTTGATTTGATTTGATTTCATGTCGGGTTCACATTATTGAAGACTGTGAATCTCAAAAAGCTAGATTGAAATGATGAAAAGAGGTTGAATTTATAGATTTTCAACACAAAGGGGGTGAGAAATAGAACTAAAGTGTTGATTGATAGATAACTGATTTAGATTGATCAGTGAACTCAATTGATTGATTTGTTAACTCAATTGATTGATTTGTTAACTCATTTGATTGAGTAGTCAACTGGATCGATTGAAGAGTGAACTCCATTGATTGATCAATAGACTAAATAGATGGATTAGTTGACTAGATTGATTGGAGAGATAAGTGGATTGATTTTGAGTTAAAAAAGACGATTGATGAGTTAACTGATTAGACAACTGATTTGATCATTCAGTTATGATTTTAGCATGTGTTGTAGGAATTGTAGGACTAGTCATGTCTCTCATTTGTTGTTGCAAAGTATTGATTTGTTGAGCTAATGTTTCTATGGATGGTGATGGAATAGGAATGGAAGAGATGAATTCTTCACCTTCCTTACAAATGCATAACACCAATCCATGATGTTTGTTTGATTGGTTTGAACCTAAGATCACAACATGTAAGATGTTTTCTTCATTTCTAGAATGTTGCAAAAGTTTGACTTGATTTGATTTCACGTCGGGTTCACAATATTGAAGACTGTGATTCTCAAAAAGCTAGATTGAAATGATGAAAAGAGGTTGAATTTATAGATTTTCAACACAAAGGGGGTGAGAAATAGAACTCAAGTGTTGATTGATAGATAACTGATTTAGATTGATCAGTGAACTCAATTGATTGATTTGTTAACTCATTTGATTGAGTAGTCAACTAGATCGATTGAAGAGTGAACTCCATTGATTGATCAATAGATTGAATAGATGGATTAGTTGACTAGATTGATTGGAGAGATAAGTGGATTGATTTTGAGTTAACTGATTAGACAACTGATTTGATCATTCAGTTCTGATTTTAGCATGTGTTGTAGGAATTTGAAATTGAATTTGATTCTCATTTTCAATTCGGATTTGAATTTGGTCATTTGAATGCTGAAATGCACATGAAATTAATTGAAATTCAGATTTGGTGAAATGTGAAGTTAGAAATATGAAATTAAATGAAATGATATGAAATTCAAATTTGGGGAAATATGAGATGAAATTAGGTGGAATTAAAATTTGGGGAATTTGAGGATTAAGTTAATTAATTTAAATAATTTAAATGAAATCATTTAAACATAGGAAATAGAATTAATTAAATAATAAAGATTATTTAACTAAGGAATAAATTGTAATTAATTAAATAGCTGGCATTTAATTAATAATTGAGATATGGTTAACTGATTAAAATGATTTGAGAATAGAAATAGAATATTTAGAAGTGTTGAAGGGCGGTGATTAGAAGAAATAGTTAATTTAATCAAATAATTAAAAGAATTACTTAATTAAAAATAGATGAATAATTAGTGTAAAATTAATGAGACATTTTTAGGTGTCTACAATGAGCATGGATATATTATTGATATGAAATGAAATGCTTCTAAATGTTTATGATGATATTTTAACAAAGAGAGGCTAAAATGCTTAGTAAATTAGACTATAATGTAGATGCATGAAACTTGGATATCTGGAGAATGAAGAATGAGAGCTCTATTTATAGGAAAAATAGGGCAATGGATGGTTAAGATTTAATAATCTTAGCAAGGTCTAGGATTGAAAGTTAATCAATCCATGTTTACAATTCTCACCAATGAAATGGTAACAATCGTCAATAAGAGGTTGCTTGAGAGGAGATGCAAGAAGCATTAAATGCCTGAGAAGACATGAAGGTTACCTTAGGAGGCAAGGGTTAAGGTTAGGTTAGGGTTATCTAATGGATAAAGCTTTTATCCAAGGGGTAAACTCTTGTGCAAGGGTTAAATGGATAAATATGGTCAAAGTCATAAGTGTTTGATGAGACCCTTGAGTCAAAAGGATGGTTAAGTTAGAGAGAAAGTCTCTAACCAAAGGTCAAAGGTGAGTTAACAATAAATGGTTATGTAAGAGCCTTTAATGGTTTGGAAGACTTTAGAGGTTAACCATTTGAAGACACAAAGACTTTAATGGTTATTGAAGACTTTGGAGGCTTTGAGAAGTGACTTCCTTTTACTTAGGAATGTGATAATAATTAGGAGCTGAATTAGGCTAAATTGGAAGTGATTAGAAGAATCTATAAGGGGTTTAGGAGGCAAGTGGGAGATGTAGGAAAATACAAGTGGGGGGATTTTATAAATAAATTAGACTTATTTATTTACAAGGATCAATTTAATTAAATGTAAATTTAATTAAAAAGGGAGAAAGGAGGAATTAATTAAATAAAGTGATTTATTTAATTGAAGGCTAGAAAAGGTTTATATGAATTTAATTAAATAAATTGAGTAATTTATTTAATCAAATAGATGAATGTGAAGAAATCAATTAAATAGATTTAACTAATAGGAGGAATGGGGTTAAAATAAATATTAAATATTTATTTAGGAAGGTGGTCAAATTTATACGTCTACAATGCCCATTTCTAGCAACTCCTTAATAGTCTTTTCAATTTATTTCTTAAATCTGAGGGGATTTTTGTAGGGGGAGATGATCACAGGCTTGACCCCTTCTTCTAGTTCTATAGTGTGCTCAAATGCTCTTTTTAGTGGAATACCTGGGGGAATATCTTCAAAGATTTCTTGTGTATCCTTAAAAAAGGATGGATATCTATGTGGAAGGCTTGGTCTTGGGGGGTAGATTTGTTTATTTTCATAGAACGTGAAATCCATTCTCCTCGACCATGCCTAAGGATTTTCTCTACTCTTTTACATGAAACCATCTTTGTAGAACCATTTGGTAGTCCCTTTTGTTGGTATTTTGGTTATGTTGATATGGTTTTGTCATTGATGTCAACATCTATTAACACTTATCAACTCTGGCACTTTGGAGAATTGGCAATGTTCACTGGCAAGCAAGTGACTTTATGCACAGTCACCGGTATTTGGTTCACCGACAAGATATATTGTTCACTGGCACTTGGAATGACATGGAAAACACTTGGTTATGTCGAAGACATCGTTTGGACACCTTGTCTTGGAGATTTGTTCATTGGTATATTCGTATTTGCATATTTGTTGTTACCAACAAATAGGTCCAGAATAAGCACCAACATGCTTATCTATTCCAGATCAACATGGCATGCTTTGGAGATGATTTATTATTGTTGTAAATGCATTAAGCTGACATGTTGTATCAGTTATTGCATTGGTCATTGATTTATTTGTAAAATGTTTTATTGTAATATCTTTTAGAGCTGACCTACTAAAATTGGTCTTAGGTTATGGTATATATGTAAGATCTTATTTGTAAGATCGATATGCGATTGGGAAAAGAAATCATAATAAGGTATATGCGAGAATAAGTAGAGCTATACACACAGACATCATTTGAAGGTTGAAGGAAGGTTTTGTAAAGGCATATCAGAACTACACCGATACTGAATCTAGCATATGAAGATGCTATTTTGAGTAGTACATCATTATTGGATTTAACCATCCAATTGTAGTCAGTGTAACTCCTATTTGTGTTTGAGCAGTGAGCTCTAGGCACTTGGCCTTTCTGCATGTGCATACCCCATTTGTATACACATACTATCTGCAGTAGTATCATCTAATTGTGGGTAAGGTTTCCCACCATGGTTTTTTTCCCTTACAGGGTTTCCACATACAAATATTGGTGTTATGTGTTGTGGATGTTATTGTCTTTCTGTTTCATGCATTAATCTTTACCAGTACTGCAATTAACTGATAAACTGTCTACCGCTATAAAGTTTGGTTTACCGGTATTAAGCATTAAGATTGGTTAAGTTATTTTGGTTTGAATTTATTTGACAACTGATTCACCCCCCCTCTCAGTTGTCTCCGGGACCTAACAATTGGTATTAGAGCCTAGTCCTCTTTTTGCAGAAGTTTAACAACTTAAGGAGATCCAATGTCTACTAACTATTTTAGGAAGGACAGTCCTAAACTTGATGGAACCAACTATGGGATATGGAAGATTAGAATGGAGACACATTTGAATTGTATTGGAAAGGACATCTGGGATGTTACAAAGAATGGCTATATTGCTCCTACTCAAAGTCAGCCTAATCCACCTAATCTGATCAAAGATGAAGAAAATGATTGCAAGGCAAGAGAAGGACTTTTGAGCGCATTATCAGATCAACAAATCATGGGATTATCAGATAGATCTACTACTAAAGCTATTTAGGATCATTTGGAAACACTGAATGAAGGAGATTCCACAGTCAAAATTGCAAAACTTGAAAGCTTCTGAGTTAGGTATGAAAATCTGAAAATGGAAGAAGATGAAAGGATTTATGCTTTTATGGAAAGAGTAAATGAAATTGTTTTGGGTATTAAATGTTGTGGAGGAACCTTAAATGAAGATGTAATTGTTTCAAAAGTTTTAAGAGGATTGCCACCGACATACAAAATGAAAGTTACTACTATAAACGAGTTAAGAACAATGCCTAATACATTAGTAACTAGGGATACATTGATTGGAAAACTTTCAGCTTTTGAAATTGAGGAATTTGGCCTTGTTGCTACTATAAAGACAAATTTAGCTTTTAAGGCATCAACATCATCTACACCATCATTTGAAAAATCTGATTGGAAAGCCTTTTATGCAAGAGAACTTGAAGAAAGCAGGAGAGAAAATGAAGAACTTGAAGAACTTGAAGCACTATTTGCAAGGAAAATGCCTAAAGGTCCAGTTGGAAGTAAGTATGAAGGTAAAGCACCCTTTAAATGTTTTAATTGTAATAAGATTGGTCATATGGCTTCAAGATGCCCTGATAGACATGCTAGATTAAGAGAAGAAGCTAGAAGAACATACAAGCCTAACCTTGAATATCAGAGATACATATTTAAGAAGAATAAAGATAAATCTTGTTATCCATCTGATGAAGGAGTCATTGATGATTCTGATGAGGATCCGACAGAAAATGGATGGGTTTTTGTTGCTATAACAGAAGATCAACTGACACCTACTATTCAACCAGTAGAGCAGGCCTTGGTAGCTAAAGTGGAAGTTAAGGATGAATGGATCATTGATTCAGGATGTTCACATCATATGACTGGTGATAAAGGTAAATTCTTGAACTTTTAGGAATATAATGGAGGTCTAGTAAGATTTGGAGATGATAAAGCTTGTTTGGTAAAAGGAAAAGGAACTATATCTCTTGATGGTAAGCATAATACTGACAATGTTTACCATGTAGAAGGTTTGAAGAATTATCTTTTGAGTGATGGTCAATTAGTTGAGAAAGGATTCCGGTTACAATTCAAGAATGGTAAATGCAAAATTATGAACAAAACTGGTTTGGAAATAGCAACCGGTAATCAAACTAGAGGTAATATCTTTCATTTGAATAACAATGAAAAGACATGCTTGATTGCACATATTGATGAAAGTTGGCTATGGCATAAGAGACTCTGTCATGTAAATTTTGATTGCATGGTAAAAATTAGTACTACTAAGGTATTTAGAGATTTACCTAAGATTGTTAAACCTCACAATTTCGGTATGTAAGGAATGTCGATTTGGAAAACAAGTTAGAGCATTTTAAAAAAGTATTCCAGAAAAATACAATAATGCTCTTGACTTAATTCACACTGATTTATGTGGTCCAGCTAGAACTAAAAGCTTACAAGGTGATAGATAATTCATGCTAATCATTGATGACTATTCTAGAATGTGTTGGGTTACTTTTCTCAGAGAAAAATCAGAAGCACTTGGGAAGTTCAAACTATTCAAAGCAATGGTAGAAAACGAAACTGGTAAGAAAATCAAATGTCTAAGATCAAATCAAGGAGGTGAATTTACATCTAAGGAATTTAATGCATTTTGTGAAGTAAATGGAATCAGAAGACAATTATCAACACCCCGTACACCACAACAGAATGGAGTTGTAGAAAGGAAAAATAGAACTATCTTGGATGTAGCTAGAAGTATGTTATTTGAAGAAAATCTATCACATGTATATTGGAGAGAGGCAGTAAACACAATGATCTATACATTCAATAAAGTTCACATCAAAGGTGAAACTGGTAAGACCCCTCATGAACTATGGTTTGGCATCACTCCTACTCTTAAATATTTCAGAATATTTGGAAGTAAATGCTATATTAGAAGAGATGCGTATATTGACAAATTTGATCCTAGAAGTGATGAAGGAATATTTCTTGGTTATTCATCTAAGAGCAAAGCATATAGATGTTTTAACAAAAGATTGCAGAAAATTGTTGAGAGTACAAATGTGAAGATTGATGAACAGTTTAGAGGAACTTCAAGGTATATAGACTTTGAACCGGCAACAGAGATACTGACAAATGAACCTACATTGAACCCACCGGTACAAAATGAAGATCCAATTACACTGGTATCATCTGAAAATTCCACTTTAATTGAGGAACCACATCAAACGAAGACACCCCGATATGTAAGATTGAACCACTCTGAGAATCAGATAATTGGGAACAAGTATCAAGGAGTTATGACAAGAGGAAGATTGACAAATGAAGAGGTATGTCTTATTTCTGAAATTGGACCATCATCAATTAATGAGGCATGTGAAGATAAGCACTAGATTAAAGCTATGGAAGAAGAATTAGAACAAATTGAAAAGAATAACACATGGACATTAGTTCCCCGACCTAAAGACAAAAATGTAATTGGAAAAAAATGGGTATTCAGAAACAAAATTAATGAAGATAGTAAGGTAATAAAAAATAAAGCAAGACTAGTGTGTAAGGGATATTCTTAGAAAGAAGGAATTGATTATAATGAAACCTTTGCACTGGTAGCTAGAATTGAGGCAGTTAGATTATTCTTGGCTTTTGCAGCACACAAGAACTACAAAATATATCAAATGAATATTAAATGTGCATTTCTGAATGGAGATCTTGAAGAAGAAGTTTACATTGAGCAACCTGATGGATTTTCTTTGACAGATAATAAGGATATGGTTTGCAGGTTAAGGAAAGCTTTGTATGGGTTGAAGCAAGCTCCAAGAGCTTGGTATGCAAGATTGGATAAGTATCTTTTGAAGATTGGTTTTTCTAAAGGTAATGCTGACAACAACTTATACTATAAAGTGACTAATGATGACATCTTTGTTATAGAAGTTTTTGTTGATGATATAATCTTTGGAGGAGAAGATGGATTATGTAAAGACTTTTCTATTGAAATACAACAAGAATTTGAAATGTCTATGATTAGAGAGATAAAATTCTTTTTAGGATTGCAGATTTCACAAACTGATAAAGGTATATTCTTGAGTCAATCCAAGTATTTGAAGGAGTTACTAAAGAAATCTGGGATGGAAAAATCTAAACCGGTAAGCACCTGTTAATCCGACTAGGTACAAATCTATGATAGGAGGTTTACTGTATTTGACATAAACAAGACCTGATATTATGAATGCAGTATGTATTGTTTCAAGATTTCAGAGTAATCCTAGAGAAAATCATGAATCAACAATAAAAAGGATTTTCTGGTACTTACAAGGCACTACTAATCTTGGCTTATGGTATCCTAGAGATGAAAACTTTGAATTATGTGCATACACAAATGCAAATTGGGCAGGAGATGTGGATGACAGAAAAAGCACCACCAGTGGAGCATTTTTTCTTGGAAGCATGTTAATTTCTTGGTTGAGTAAGAAACAAAGTTGCACATCTTTATCAACAACAGAATCAAAATATGTTGCATCAACAACTAATTGTACACAGGTATTATGGCTTAAGCAAATGTTGAAGGACATAAAGGTAAAATGCAAGGAACCTATAACCATCTATTGTGATAACACTGCATCAATTGATATATCTAAGAATCCGGTACTACATTCTAAAACTAAACATGTTTCTATTAAATTGAATTTTCTAAAGGAGAATGTTGAAGCAAATGAAGTAAAACTGGTTTATGTGAATACTAAAGAGCAGATTGCAGATATTTTCACTAAGCCTTTGCCTAAGGAAACTTTTGAATATCTCAGAGATCAGCTTGGGGCCATACCCCTACCGGTAGAGACTTAGACAGTTGATGTTTGTCATCAACCAACAGAATTAACAGAGGAATCTTTTACTCCGGCTTTTGATGATGAGAGCTACTTCTCAAGGGGAGTAGTTGGTATACTGAATTGGTTGGTATTTTGTACTTGAACCTGGTTTTGTAGTAACTTTGGCATTTGATGTCAAAGGGGGAGATATTGATATGGAAAAACACAAGGAAAACACATGTTACTCTCAGGGGGAGAGATTGTTATTTTGGGAGAGATTAATTATTCTCTGTATCTGAATTTTGATTTCTGGTTATAATCTCTTTTGGGAGATTGTTGGTTTTTGGTATTTGGCATTTCTGTTTTGGCACTTTGATGGTTTTTCCATCTTGTGTTGCCATCAATGCCAAAGGGGGAGATTGTTTGTATTTTGGTTATGTTGATATGGTTTTGTCATTGATGTCAACACCTATTAACACTTATCAACTCTGGCACTATGGAGAACTGACAATGTTCACCGGCAAGCAAGTGACTTTATGCACAATCACTAGTATCTGGTTCACCGACAAGATATATTGTTCATTGGCACTTGGAATGACATGGAAAACACTTGGTTATGTCAAAGACATCATTTGGACACTTTGTCTTGGAGATTTGTTCATTGGTATATTCGTATTTGCATATTTGCTGTTACTGGCAAATAGGTCCAGAATAAGCACCGACATGCTTATCTATTCTAGATCAGCATGACACACTTTGGAGATGATTTATTATTGTTGTAAATACATTAAGCTGACATGGTGTATCAGTTATTGCATCGGTCATTGATTTATTTGTAAAATGTTTTATTGTAATATCTTTAAGAGCCTACCTACTAAAATTGGCCTTAGGTTATGGTATATATGTAAGATCTTATTTGTAAGATCGATATGCGATTGGGAAAAGAAATCATAATAAGGTATATGCGAGAATAAGAAGAGCTATACACGCATACATCATTTGAAGGTTGAAGGAAGGTTTTGTAAAGGAATATCAAAACTACATTGGTACTGAATCCAACATATGAAGATGCTATTTTGAGCAGTACAACATTATTGGATTTAACCATCCAATTGTAGTCAGTGTGACTCCTATTTGTGTTTGAGCAGTGAGCTCTAGGCGCTTGGCCTTTCTGCATGTGCAGACCCCATTTGTATACACATACTATCTGTAGTAATATCATTTGATTGTGGGTAAGGTTTCCAACCATGGTTTTTCCCCTTATAGGGTTTCCATGTACAAATATTGGTGTTATGTGTTGTGGATGTTATTGTCTTTCTGTTTCATGCATTAATCTTTACCGGTACTGCAATTAATTGATAAATTATCTACCGGCATAAAGTTTGGTTTACCGGTATTAAGAATTAAGATTGGTTAAGTTGTTTTGGTTTGAATTTATTTGACAACTGATTCACCCCCCTCTCTTAGTTGTCTCTGGGACCTAACACCTTTAATGCAACTCTTGCCCATTGTGTTGAATCAAATTTCTAAATTTGGGAAGTCCAAGGTGAAACGGCCTAAAGAGTGGATCTAAGGTGGTTCCAATATTATATCATATTCTAATGCAATTACATAGAAGTCCCCCTTGATGGTGTGATCTCCCACCTTGATCTCTAGTTGAGGAATGATTTTGGTGTATTGATCAATGGATACATTGGCTAAGGCTACTTTTAACCCTTTAAACTCTTTGGCTTCTAATTTTCTTTTTGACACTAGGTTTTTGTTGATGAAATTGTGGGAAGCCCTACTATCAACTAAAGTAATTACTTTATACCCTTTTAGAGCACATTTAAGTATAAGAGGTCTATGTTCAAAGATTTGAGAAATGACTGCTAAATTTTTGGGTTCATCATTATCCAATCTTGTCCTTTTTCTAGGGTTCTTATTTGTTTCCTCATTAGGTGTTTCTTCTATTTTGTGCACTTGTCCTCTTTTGTATTGGTGATCTCGTCGCCATGGTTCTTTACACTTAAGCATAAATTCTTCCTTCTTAAATCATTACATTGTTTTTTGAGTTCCACTTCTTTGCACATATGACCATGCTCTCATGTTTCATTGCAATGATAGCATGGTTTTTCTCTTTGGGATTCTCTCTTATACTTGTCTTCCTTATGGGTATTTTGGAGTGTGTATTTGATTTAAGTTTTTCAAACTTATCTTTGGATGGGTGAGTATCAAATTTCATTTCCTAAGGATTGCTTCTTCTAAGTTTGTGGGTTCCATGGTATTTACTACATTGAAGACTGATTCCTTTAATCCTTCCAATTAGAGGTAAGTGAGACTTTCTTGAGAGATCTTTAGTACCATGACGACCAATTTTGGAAGTCTATGGAAAACTCTTCTAATAACCCTTGTTGCTTTAGTTGAATTAATTCTTTAAATTACCATTATGGATGCTTTTGATCAAATATCTTGATGATTTTTTATGTAATCTCATCATAAGTGGTTATATATTGATGGCCTTGGGTGATAAGACCATGGTGCCACCATTTGTGGGTTATTCTTGTGAAGTGCAACACTAAAATTTTGATTGTATTTTCCTCTATCACGTGACTTAGTGATATGTGAGTGTCTATCTTTTGAACCCATGAACATGCTAAAAATTTTCCAGATCCATCAAATCTAGGAAGAGTTATCTTACTTACTCTTTCTTTAAGGTCTTTGTGAAATTGTCTCTTTCTTTTCATATTCAAGATAGCCTTTATTTAAGCATCACAGTAATCTCTGAAAAATACTTTTCTCTTGAATTTGGGGTCTAGTCTAGAATATGCTTCTAGGATTTCATCTATATTATCCAAAGGTGGGGTGTTCTCTTCTTCTCCTTCTTCCCCATGGTCCTCTCTAGGTAGGAAAGAGGGTCTTGTTGGTCTAGGGTTAGATTTTATTAGGGAGATGTTATCATTATTATTCTTAGAATGATTGGAATTTATATCCCTTCCATTGAATTGGTTGGATCTAGAATGACTATTACTTATGTTTTAAGTGTCTTGAAGGAGGATTTGGTTGGTTCTCTCATTTTATTGCATGAGGGCTTGGGTGGTTTTATTAGTTTTCTCCATGAAGGCCCTCAAATCATTGCTCAATTGTTCACTCATTTTGTTTCCCTTCCTTTGGTAGGTTTGGATTAACTATATTTCATAGGATGGTAGGAAAGACGATCTAATACCAATTCCAATGTCCCCTTCTATATTTTCCCTAGATGAAACCCTACATTCATAATTACAATAAATTAGGGTAAGAGAAATGACTTACACATACTTATTTCTTCATCATGTTCTTGAATATATCCTTGCAACCATCAAATGTAAAACACAAGTGCATACTTACATACATATAAAACTAATGATATTTTTAGAGTTAATAAATATATCTTATATTATTATCATTATCAAACACAATGTGAGCATAGAGATGGGGACATGATAGGTTTGACCAAGCTAACCCATAATAAGCGAAAGAGAAAATATTTGGCCCTCTTGGCTCGGGTGGCAGGAATTAGACATCTACTCGAGATATCCTACTTATTAGGTTACTTGTCTTGCTTCCCTATCCTTGCATCATCCCTTATAGTTAATATCTCATCATGGTAGGAATGGCATGGAGACCATAGTGGGGTTCTCAACTTGTCCAATCTAAGCCCAGGAGCGAGACTTTGACCCTCTTGGCCTTGGTGGCAAGAATTTCATATCCACCCAAGGTATCCTACTTAGATGGAAACCTTCTACCCTCTTACCTACCTCTCCCCCTTTCATCCATGATGAGGCTTAACATTGGCCTACATCTAAAATGTACTAAAGATTATTGTTCTATCTAACATTTTCATTCATACAAATAATAGGTTATTAATAATGCAAAGAAAGGTATTTAATACATTAACATCATTATAAGAACTAGGTTAACTTGTATATATATGTGAGAAATACTAATATTTCATCTCTCTCTCTCTCTCTGTGTGTCTATATATATATATATAACTTATAAGAATGAGAGGACCATGTATCAATGTTATGCATCTATATATGATAAACACTATGACAACCTTTACATCTGTTTAAGGGATAGGACAATTATCTATATCTGATAAGAGTTTTGATGATATCTTTATTTGATGGGAATTAGGATGAAATCTTATGATCTTTTATAAACATTAATAGCTTATTTCTTGTAACAGTAAATAAAAGTTTGATACAACATACCCAACACAACTCTAGGATGAAATTTTCTTCTTTGCTCTTCCAATGTTCTTCTTGGATTCAATTATTTATTCATGTATAATTATTTCCTTTTTTCGGCTTCCCACCTCGAAGAAGGTCGTCTGATCTACTTATAACCATGTTCTTGAGTGAGAGGTCACTTGTGATGGGACATGACTTAGTGCCTCTTTGTCTATCCATCCTTGGTATGCACGCTTTCAGATCACACTAACTAATCATGAGGTTTATTACTAGAAATCATAGTCATATTAACAATTAATGTATTATTAATTTCCTATTAATATTTAGTTAACAATCATTTAATAGGTTACTATTTCAAATAATCAATCAATCAATTTTGTTACTGATTAGGGATCTATTAGCCCAACTATTACTTAATACAATTAATATATTCCATTCATAGTAGATCGAGGTTGCATAGAGATAGCTTATTATTATTATGCTATTCAAAAGAGGGCATGGGGCATGACATGTAAATATGTATTGGATCCTCTTCTTGGATTTAATAGCTTGACTATTAGATGTTATTGTTTAGATGTTAAACCTGTCATGTGAGTATGGGCATTTGCAAAATGGTGCCCTTGCTTCAATTTTGCTACTACTATTATGAATGCTCCTTCTAATTCTGTTCCTATGGCGAATAAAGGGAATGCTCCTATGTCTAAAGAGGCTATAGACAAGGAAGGTTTTATTTCTATGAAGACTTGTAACAAGGGGAGAGGCTAGCAGAGAACTTTGAAGGACAAACAAAATGATGAGACTTTTAATTAGTTTGATGCTCTAGATGGCTTACTTAAGGAAGAAGGAATTCTAATTGATCTCCCCTCTATTTTTGAGTCATTAGGTGTGGCCTTACCTAGAGGGAATGATAATTAAAATTTTCCCTTGGAGGATCAACAAGATGGGCAGATGGATATAGATTTACTTTCTTGGATTCCAGACATGTTTGAAACAAGTGGGGCTTTAATCTTGAAGGAGGTTGAAGCCTTGGCAACTCTAGTTTCTACTTCAGTGAAAAAAGTTATAGTCTGGGAAAAATAGTGGGGCTTCTCATTCTTTGGACATGTAGAAAAAACCCTTAAAAAGGGACCTTCAAAGAAGCCTTTGAGGGTGGGCCACAAGGAAGACTAGGAGAAGGTGAAGGTAATCGGTGAACTTTAGTCGATCTGGGTTAGTGAAGATCATTGAATTACATTTCTCCCAGTCTTAGAATTGATTGTTTTATCATGGAATGTGAGGGGTATGAATAGAATCCCTAGACAAAAGGTTATTCATATTTGATTAATTCCCATTTTCCTAGTCTTGTGTTTATTCAAGGAACTAAATTGACAATGGATGGTTTGTTAAATAAGACTCCTAGGATCTAGTCTTATGTCTCTTGTTAGTGTGTGGGAGCCCATGGCAATTTAGGTGGAGTGACTTGTTTTTGGGACCCAAAGAAGGTTACCCCTCTCTAGTGGATTTTGAGATGTTTTTCTATCTCTATGGCTGCCTCTATCTTGGACTTAGGTGAAATCTCTCTATTTACTAATGTCTAATCTCCTATAGATCTCTTAGGAAAATTGCAGCTATGAGACCACGTTAGATTTGTCAAATCTTTTGTGCCCTTTCTCCCTTGGATTATGGCTAGTGACTTTAATGTAGTGTGTAGATTGGAGGAGAAAACAAAGGGCATATTTAGGATTTATCCAGTTGCTAACCTCTTTCAGAATAGTATTGATTGCTTGAATGTAACGTTAGAAATAATGTACCACTGAGAGGGGGAGGGGGTGAATCAATGGTTCTCATCTTTTTTACCTTAGCTCTCCTTTATGAGCACAATGGTTGAAGGGTCCAACTTAATGCAGACTTACCGATTATACAAGAGACTAACTTAAATGCAAAACATACTCATAAGAGAATATCACATAACACCAGTATATACGAGGAAAATCAAATATGGGAAAAACCTCAGTGAGCAATGTTGTTAGAGTCTAATGCTCCAATCCAACCCCACAATAAAACACAGTTACAAAGTTTAGGGCACCAACCAAAGCCGCAACAACCCTTGACTTTAGGGAACCAACCCAAGGAGCTACAAACCCTATCATATTTATGGGCTACAACCCAAAGGAGCACCAACCCCTGCCCCTCGCTACAACTTAGTGTTCACAATGTAAATTTCAAATACATAAATTGTTATCATGTTACAAGTGAATCTTGCAACCTTATCAAATGTCTTACTCTGTCGGTGAAGTACCTTCTCTCCTTGACCAACTCATCTTCTTCCTACTCTGCACCTACTTCTTCTCTGTTGGATCTACACCTCACTTTTTGCACATCATCGGTATCCCACCCTGCTGGTATAAGAACTACTGGTTCTTCTCTCCAACCGGTTGAAAGCTTCAACTGGGTTCACTCTCACTCCCACTCTCTTCTTAGATGCTCCTTGAGCACTTGGTTGATCTTGTTCTTATTTGCTGAAGTCTTCCACTTTGCAAAAACACAATATTCTCCTATTCAGCAACATCAAACAATCTCTTTGGCATTTTTACTTATAGCTTAGATTTCCTGCCAAAAGCCAATTCAAAATCTAGGTGGTTAGGGTTTTCACACCATCCTCAAGGGAAATAAAATCCAATAAGATTTTGCACGATCTTATCTTTCTGACATCTGAATCCACATCTTTGCCATAGTCACATCTCCTCGATCATGCCTTTCATTCCTGGCGAATTCTTTTTACCCTCATAGCTAATCCTTTGGTCAATCATGAAAGATCTATCGGGTTGTTTCCTTCATTGCCTCGATCTTCTCAATTTCTCTTAGATGGCTCGTAGTTGTCTTCCAGACCTTGAGCCTTAAACCCCTGCAATCTCTCTACAGCAAGTCCCATGATTTGTATGATCTTTTATTAAAGCTGACCAACCCTGCAGCAACCCTATCGATGTACATTCTATATTTATCCAAACTTAGGTTTTCCATGTTGACTCCATGTTGACTGTCTGCCAGCTTGGCACTTCAAGTCGGTCCAAGTAGGATCACCGACCAACCACCCTAATGGTTTCTTACTTCTTTCAGTTTGCTAACCCTACCGGTCTCAACCGTTCTACCAGTTACCTTGTCATATCTGCTCTCATCTTGAAGTATCGATGGAACTCTCAAACCGGTCGCCAAACTGGTAAGTCCTAAGTATACTCATTCCCACAATGGGGATGTCTTCTACAACTGCACCTTGCTTATATAACCGGTAGACTTACATACCAGTTACCACTCTTGATGTCACCATGTCATCATTATTCTCAAGGCTCCATCTTCTTTCAGTCAGGTCAGATTCCTCTGTTTGCATGTAGTCAGCCTTGCCTTTTCCCTGATTAGCTTTGACCACATCACAATTGGTTTGTCAAGATGACAAACACTTCATACTTCCTCTATACTGGCATCATGCCTTCTCTTTTGTTTTGGTGCATAACCCTGATCTCATGCACTTAGGGCATTCCTTCAATTCATCGGTAGATTCAGTGTAATCCTTCAAGTGTTTGCCTTTACCTCTTCACTCTTATCTATCCAAACTATGATGCACTCAATGTATAATAGGAGATAAGATCCACTTACTTGATGAAGTAACACCTTGTCTTCTGCATCCTGGAATGCTCTTCATGTGGTCTGATGTGATCACATTTACCGTCAGTCATTTATTCTCATGATGAATGCTTCTTCATCACATGGGAGTCCTATTGTTCTACAACCTTACAACGTACCGGTTCATTCTTCTCTTCCAGTGTTGATGTGATTGAGGTAACATTCTGCTTCTTCATCACAAACAATCGCTCAAAACACCTCTTTATCTCAACACACAAGTCAGGTACTAACTTGTGTACTGATGACCTCTAAGATCATCTTCTTTACCTTTACCGGTGTTCTGCAACACAAGGTGATGTCCAAGATATCACATCCTGTACTCCTTCATAACATTGTTTCACCTACATCTCATCTACCGGTGGTCATCCCATACCGGTTGACATCAATGACAACACAATGCCAACAATCTCCCCCTTTGGGATTGATGTCAACACATGTAGTATCTGACATACTACAAAATTCTTCTCCCCCTTTGAGACAATGACAAAGGGCACTATCAAGATATTATTTCTCTTGGTATGTACCGGTCACTGACATAATACTTTCTCCCCCTTTGTCTTTATTGAATGTAACACTTCCTTTGATGCCACTTATTATCTTATCACCGGTTGTTACATCTTCTTAATTCATAGCACTTGAGGTGGGGAACATAACCATCATCTAACACCAGTATGCAAGTCTGATGCTATTGGAACTCAATTTGCAAAAAGACTGATACCAATTGTTGATGTGTAAGTGAATGCTACTCACCTGTCAGTCAACCTGCAACACTTCTATAATTTCGATCTCCTGCAGTTTAGGTAGTCAGTATCCTTCCAAGTTCAAACAAATCAGCTCTTCATGATGAGAACTTGAACTCCCCCTGAGTCATACATCTCAGGTCCTCATCTCTAGTTAGGTACAATACCAGAACTCCATTCTTCACCATATACAAGTTGAGATGTGTATGTGTGATCATTAGATGATCCTTCAACTACATTGTATCTACCACAACTTATGACATGATCCTGGAATTACACAATGCCAGAGAATGTTATCATCATGCCAAGAATAAAAAATGGTTAGCCCAAAAGCATGCAAGCCTACATGATCAACCACGGGGCAAACATATGTCATTTCGGATGTTTCCAATACCTCTCGAGACATAAACTCAACATTCCCTACTACTGGGGTTATTGCAACAATTTCCAACTTCATTGTCTTACATAGCCTATTTTGTATTCATGTCGGTAACATCCTACACATACCAGTTAACACCTGATACCAGTTGTTAACCTTTACTCATTGATTCATGCAGTGGTGATCCAACACTGATCAGTAGGTGTGTAGACAGGGCAACTTCGACACACACTTATCATCTTCTTCCTTCATACTGGCAACACCATGGTTTTCCATGTTGCCTTCATTTCAGAGGGGGTGAGTGATAAATTTGATGTGATACTCCCCCTATGATCTTGCATCTCCTTTATACCTTAGGAGATATCACCTCTGCATTAACTGCACAAAGCTGGTCCATTGCCTTCTTCCTCCATACCTTCTTAATCTCATACTCCTCTCCATTTTCGGACTTGGGAGTAGGATTTGCCATCTTCTACTGATGGGCCCTTTCTCTTCTGGTCTCTGCATTACAACCAGAAATAGTGTTGTACTAGCACATAACATCCATCCCAACTTCATGTTTGGGGAAACTCTTGACATAACGGTTTGACCATCTTCTCCTGGTCATGCTGCTTTGACTAACAACAGGAACCGGTGAACCTCTTACTCCTGCAGGGACATATCTCTTTTGGTTCCATGCAGGCATCTGCCTTCCATATGCTATGTTTTCACTTTTTTGCAGAGCATGGCCATTTTGTCAATGTCTATGTGATAATAGGTTCCTCTTTCTGCATTCAAACTTTCCATGACCAGATCCATTGTAGTTATGACAAACAATCTTTGCATAATTGGGAAAAGGAACATGCATGTATCTACTTCTGGATACATCCTTCCCATAAGCATAATTTCTATGAGATCCTACATTATCCTTTCTAGATCTCATTCTACACTCCCTTTCCTTGTGCCCATAAACATTACATGTAATTAGTAACTGGTAAAAGATGACATATGACTCACATATTTGTTTTCCCATGCATGAGAGGATCTTGCCAATTTTGCATCCCCATCTTTTCTTTTTTGAGAATGGACCCTTGGTTGTCCATTCTAAGCAGCTCTTCCATCTGATCTCTTTTTTTTCTCCCATACTTTCTTCCCCTAGTGGGTGGTAGCATTTCTTTGCCCTCTGCCAGTGGAGGGTCTCCTTTGCTGCTTCCTCATCTTTCTGCTTTTGGTGAGGTTTTCTTCTCCCATCTTCCCCTTACATTTGGGATCTCTATGAAGATACCTTCTTGCAACATTGATCTTCACTTTTGTTTGCAAGTCCACACCGGTTGTGGTAAGGTCAATCTCTTTTAGAGGATCACTCCTAACTGGAGAGGTCCAACCTTTGTTTTCTTTAAGCAGCCATTCAATTTTTTTGTCCTTTATCTCTAGCTGAGAGGCTAGATCATCACACCGGCGTTTCTTGGTGTCTTTTGCCTGAGTCTTCAACTCTGAGATGCATTTCTCCGATTCTTCAAGGCATTTGACTAACTGGTTTTATTCCACAATAGAAGCATTCTTGAATATCTTGTATTCTCTTTTAACTCTATTGAGTTCTTCAATTGTATTGACAAGCTCTCCTTCAAGGTCAACCTCTCCTGCTTCTTCATCATCAGAGGGATCTTGATGGATAGAACTATCTACCATGTCTTCCTCTTCATCATCATCACTGCTCAACACATCTTGTTGAGGAGAGGTGATTTCCCAACCATTTTTAGATTCTTGGGCCACAAGAAGTTGAGCTCCTTCTTCTTCACTGCGGTGGCTGCTGGAAGATCTATCTTCCTTGTCTAGATAAATATGAGATGTATTTCTCATATTTCCTTCAAATGTAGGATCTACTATTGAGGGTTCATTTCCATAGAGCTTATTCAATCTATCCCATAAGCTCTTTGCTGTTTTACACCTGTCCACCTATGAAGAGACATCACCGGTGAGTCCATTGAAAATAGGCTTCATGGCTTCTTTATTGCACTGGTTTCTTCTTTCTTCTACAAATCAGGTAGGAAGACTAACCTTTATAGGGAGACCATCAACTACTGACATCCATACATAAAATCCTAAAGAGGATAGGAAAAATTCCATTCTGTGACTCCAAATAGAAAAATTTGAGGCATCAAAAACTGGAGTAGAGATAGATGCTAAACAAACCATTGTGTCCTTAGGCCGGAATCTACCCAAGTTGGAGAACACTCTTCCAACTGGGAAACTAGGCTCTGATACCAATTGTTAGACACAATGTACCACTGAGAGGGGGAGGGGGTGAATAAGTGGTTCTCATCTTTTTTCCCTTATCTCTCCTTTATGAGCACAATGGTTGAAGGGTCTAAATTAATGTAGACTTACCGATTATACAAGAGACTAACTTAAATGCAAAACATACTCATAAGAGAATATCACATAACACTAGTGTATACGAGGAAAACTCGATATGGGAAGAACCTCGGTGAGCAATGTTGCTGGAGTCTACTGCTCCAATCCAACCCCATAATAAAACACAGTTACAAAGTTTAGGGCACCAACCCAAGGAGCACCAACCCTTGACTTTGGGGCACCAACCCAAGGAGCTACGACCCCTATCAGATTTATGGGCTACAACCCAAAGTAGCACCAACCCTTGCACCGAGCTACAACTCCTTGTTCATAATGTAAAATTCAAATACATAAGTTGTTATAATGTTACAAGTGAATCTTGCAACCTTATCAAATGTCTTACTCTATCGGTGAAGTACCTTCTCTCCTTTATCGACTCACTCTTCTTCCTACTCTGCACCTGCTACTTCTTTGTTGGATCTACACCTCACTTTCTGCACATCACCAGTATTACACCCTGTCGGTATAAGAACTACCAGTTCTTCTCTCCAACCGGTTGAAAGCTTCAACTAGGTTCACTCTCATTCCCACTCTCTTCTTAGATGCTCATTGAGAACTTGGCTAATCTTGTTCTTATTTTTAGAAGTCTTCCACTTCGCAACAACACAATATTCTCCTATTTAGCAGCATCAAACAATCTCTTTGGCATTTTTACTTATAGCCCAGATTTCCTGCCAAAAGCCAATTCAAAATCCCGGCGGTTAGGGTTTTCACATCATCCTCGAGGCAAATCAAATCCAATCAGATCTTGCATGATCTGATCTTTCTAACATCTGAATGCACATCTCTGCCATAGTCACATCTCCTTGATGATGCCTTTCATTCCTGCCGACTTGCTTTTTACCCTCATAGCTAATCCTTCGGCCAATCATGAAGGATATGTCAGGTTGTTTCCTTCATTGCCTCGATCTTCTCAATTTCTCTTAGCTGGCTCTTAGTTGTCTTCCATACCTCAAGCCTCAAATCCCTGCAATCGCTCTGCAACAAGTCTCGTGATTTGTGTGATCTCTAATTAAAGCTGACCAACCCTGCAGCAACCCTGTCGATGTACATTCTATCTTTATCCAAACTTGGGTTTTCCATGTCGACTCGATGTCGACTATCTGCCAGCTTGGCACTTCAAGTCGGTCCAAGTAGGATCGCCGACCAACCACCCTAACAGTTTCTTACTTCTTCCAGTTTGCTAACCCTTCCGGTCTCAACCATTCTATCAATTACCTTGTCATATCTGCTCTCATCTTGAACTGTCAATGGAACTCTCAAACCAGTCTCCAGACTGGTAAGTCCTAAGTATGGTCATTCCCACAACAGGGAGGTCTTCTACAACTGCACCTTGCTTATATAACTGATAGAGTTACATACTTTTACCACTCTTGATGACATCATGTCATCATTCTTCTCAAGGCTCCATATTTTTTCAGTCAGGTCAGATTCCTCTGTTTTCTTCTACTTAGCCTTGCCTTTTCCCTGATTAGCTTTGACCATATCACAACTGGTATGTCAAGATGACAAACACTTCATACTTCCTCTATACTGGCATCATGCCTTCTCTTCTGGTCTGGTGCATAACCCTAATCTCATGCACTTAGGTCATTCCTTCAATTCACAGGTAGATTCGGTGTAATACTTCAAGTGTTTGCCTTTACCTCTTCACTCTTATCTCTCCAAACTATGATGCACTCAATGTATAATAGGAGATAAGCTCCACTTACTTGATGAAGTAACACCTTATCTTCTGCATCCTGCAATGCTCTTCATGTGGTCTGATGTGAGCACATTTACTATTAGTCATTGCTTCTCATGATGACTGCTTCTTCATCCGGTGGGAGTCCTACTATTCTGCAACCTTATAGCATACCGGTTCATTATGCTCTTCCAGTGTTGATGTGATTCAGGTAACATTCTGCTTCTTCATCACAAACAATTGCTCAAAACACCTCTTTATCTCAACACACAAGTCAAGTACTAACTTGTGTACTGATGACCTCTGAGATCATCTTCTTTACCTTTACCAGTGTTCTGCAACACAAGGTGATGTCCAAGATATCACATCATGTATTCCTTCATAACAGTGTTGCACCTACATCTCATCTACCAGTGGTCATCCCATACTGGTTGACATCAATGACAACACAATGCTGACATGTTATTGATGTGAAATCCTAGTAATGGTATCTTCACTTGGAACAATAGGAGATGTAGAGAAAATTCTATTTCAGAGTGGCTTGATAGATTTCTTGTCTGATGTTGTTGCATAGGGGATATATGAACTACTAGTTTAGAGATATTGGATTGCAAAGGGTTTTATTATATGTCAATCAAACTCTTAGTGGTTACTTTTAGAGCTTCAAAAAAACCCTCTTTTAAGTTTCAACTTATGTGGTTGTGGGACCTTTCTCTCCAAGACTTAATGGCTAACTGGTGATATGAAGTGAAGCCTACTCATGGTAGGGCTATGCATTCCTTTGTTAAAAGATAGCAATATGTAAAATATAAGCTCAAGAAGTAGAATAAGAAATTATTTGGAAACCTTCACTTTAACAAAATGAAGGCTCAAGATTGATTAAATATTATCATTCACTTGATTCGAGACCGAGGTTTTACTTTAGATCTGAGTAGAGAGGAGGCTCTGGCTATTAAGGATTTGAAGGAATGGGAGCTTCATGAGGATTTTTTTGGAAGTAGAAGTCTTGTATTGATTAGCTTCAGGAAGGGGATACGCCTACATATACCCAACAACAAGATGATACCTGAGGTCCTAATCATGACAATGCATATGCTAGATGTGCATTAGATTTGATGAACATGCCCAAGAACATACTTCCAATACCGATTATACACATGGTCATGATACTTATACTCATCCAAGGCCTAGTGCACCCCATCAAAATCACATGCAAGGTGGCTCATATAAAAATTACATACCTCCACCCCCACCACCTGAAGATACATATGATCAATATCACTCTTACATGCAATATATTCCTCCTCCTCCTGATGGCTTAAGTAGAAGGATAACTCAAATAAATAGGGTACCACCTAGTGGTGATTTGCAACAACAAATTAAGGAATTGCAACAAAAAATGGCAAGTATGTGAACGCATGTGAATAGTTACATGACTCGGGACATTTGTCCTTATCCTTTTGATAGAAGCATACCCATGACACCTTTTCCTCCACATTTGTGGTACCTAAAGTTGACAAATATAAAGGAAAGGGAGATTCTAAAGCACATATTAGAGAATTCTTCATGGCTTGCATAAAGTTTTCTCAAGAGGACTCTTAATGTGTTTATTTCCACAAAGTTTAGGTGGACAAGCCATGGAATGGTTTTCATAGTTACTACTTGGATTTAAGTCATGGGGTGAATTGGAAGAAGCATTTATCCAACTTTTTTTATAAAAAAATGAATTTGATGTTTCTATGAGAACATTATGCAATACCAAACAATGAAATGGGGGATCTGTTGCGTCATTTTTGCTAAGATGGATAAGTTTATCTAGTCGATGCCCTTGCCACATTCCACAAAATAAAATGGTTGAAATGTTCACACAAAATATAAATCTAGATATTGGATATGACCTTTGTAAAGAATGTTTATCTACAGTTCAAGAAGTCATTGAAAATGGTTTGTCTATTGAAAAAGTTCTCATTGAGCAAGGCACTATCAAGATCTTTAAAGAAAACAAAGATGAAACTAATGCAAAAGAAAAATGCCAATTTTGGAACAAGAATAAGAAAATAGCGATTGATGGGGTTGATGATGCAAACATGGTTAAACCTATGGTAAATTTATTTGGTGGTAGCTCATCTAATAATCAAGTTAATACACAAAGGGCACCAAGGCCCCAAAGGAAGTACACACCTTTGGGAGAACCAATCGAATTGGTATTGAAGAAACTCATTGCTAATAAGCTCATTATATTACTCAATAATCGATCATTTGAACCAAGAGTAAAATCTTTATGGTGAAATGATAATGGATTTTGTGAATATCATAAGAGCAAGGGTCATAATACTAGTAATTGCCATAAATTGGAAAATCTCTTTCAAGACATCATTGATAATGGAGCAATTGAAGTTGAATGTCATTCTTCCAATGAAGAATAAGCGATGTTTAATGATCCATTTCTAGAACATGATAAGGGAAAATCCCCTAAAACATATAATAAATTCTAATTATACCAATGTAGCTTATGACTACACCATGAATCACATCATTGAAGTGGACCATCACGTGTCTATCATAACAATAAAAGAAAAATCTCCTTATCGTAATGCCACTACTAGGTGGGGTAAAGTCACTCTATAAGGTGATACATCCAAAAAAAATTCAACATCCAATAACCAGTATGACCTTTTAGACCAATTGGGAAAGACACCCACCCTCGTATCAATTCTTTAACTCTTGCGCATTTCACCTTCACGCAAAGCAGATCTAGACAAGACCTTTCAAGAGACAATCATGCCTACTGATCTAAAATTTGACTAGTTTCAAGACATGGTGGGACACCTCTCTACCCCTCATAGTCTTATGTTCACTAAAGAAGATAATGTATTTCCACAAAAACCACACAATGCACCACTTCATATTGAATATTTTCTCTATAACCGAATAAAGTGAGTCTTGATAGATGGAGGAGAAGGTCTCAATATTTGTACCTTAAAAGTTGTCTTAGCACTAGAATTCTCTACAAAGGCTATGGATTATAGAAAGAAGATCACCATAAAAGAATATGATGATAAATAATGCTCTTCTAAAGGAACAATCAACTTACCACTTAGAGTGGGGCCAATAGTGATAGATGTGGTTTGCCAAGTTCTTGACCTTGATCTTACATATAACATACTTTTGGGGAAAACATGGATACATGCTATGAAAGTAGTTCCTTCAACCTACCATCAATGCATAAAATTCTCCAACAATGGAACATAAGTCATAGTTCAAGGTGATCCAAATCCATACTTGTATTGCAAAAATATTTGCCCCTAGACTTGAAGCGACAATCCCTATTAATCAGGAAGATAATTCATCTTCAACATATATTGACCCCATCACTAAAGGCTTTCACTTCGAAACAAGCTGAGTTCAAGAACAAGTTTAAATACAAAGGATTGGGTGAGTATAACTTAAATCAAACTATGTATCTTCATCAATTAATGTATTCTCCTAAATCTTAAGGCATACGACAATCATCAAAGTAGATATTAGAAATAATCATTAAATGAGATCCCATTACTTTCACTAAATGGGGTGAAATGGAAGAAGAATACCTTTACAAGATTATATACAAATACCCAAAAGAATATCTTAATCAGGATCATATTATAATACCAGTTGAAACTTATTTTTGTATCTTTCCCCAAGGGAAAAATACCAGTTTTCTTGGTAATCTCTCCTGATTCTCGACCCCCATACAAGATTCATGTTGAACCAACATACTTTTCATGAAGACAAGGTAGTTGATCTTGCCATTCCAGGTCTTCCCATCTCATCTCAAGCCTAAAAAAACACCCAATCAATGAGTGGGGAATTACCATTATCTTCATTAATGTGAAATGATACCCAACCCCCTATGTTCATTAATTGAGGTTATCACTTATTAAAACAACTCTCCCGATGGGTTGTCTTGGCAATCACTTAGGATCCCGATCTCCATCGAGAGCCACTCTCCCTTATGACACTACCTACTTAAATCCAATTCAAAGCATAAGATGAAAAATATAACATTATCAAATATACATCATAACATTATTCAATTAAGTCTCATAATAGAAATATGAAACAACGTTGCTTCCATAAAGCATCAATATCAATATCTCAACAATAGAGCACATAGGCCTCAATCGAATAGAGGAATACCATGAGATAACACCAAAAGATAGTAAAGAAACCATAAAACTCCAAAAAAAAAAAGGCAATATAAACCATCTAATTATAATTTTATTATTAATTAGAACAAAAACCCATTACCCAACCTCTAGGAGACCCCAAAAATCACTGAAATGACTCAAACCCCAACACCTGCGCACTTGCAGGCTTGACTTTCGCTATTTTAGGAATTATTTTCACCCTAATAATAATTTAATTTGCCCTTATAAGCCTGACTTGCACCCGTGTAGGCCTGTTTTGTGCCCTTGTGCAAAAACCAGGGTTTCCAGAAAACCTAAACTTTGACCAATCAATAGGCATAAAAGATGACTCAATTTTCAAAATCTAATCAAGACCCATTTGATAAGTTTGAGTCTAATTTCCAAAAAATAATATAATATATAAAATAAAAAACATTTTTTAAGTACAACCTGAGTTGGCCTAGTGGTGAACTTGTGCTCTTGAAATAGAGGTTACAAGTTCAAATCCCACAAAGGGGGCAGGGTATGTACACCTTATCATCTTCGGCCCATTACCTATCAAAAAAAAATAATAATAAAATAGATTTTTTTTGACAATACAAGAATCTAATTCCTAAAAATAGGTTGTTTAAAACTATGCAATGGTGAGGGGAAAATCACTTTTTCAAACAACCAAACACACAGTCATAAAACCTCATTTCCAGAATTGAACATAGAATTATTTAACACATCAATTTTTTTTATTGAAATTATTTCTTTCATTTTCATTTCAAATAAACAAGAGAGACGTATAAAAAAAACCTTACCTAAAAATGAAAGAAATTAGGAATGAAATTGAAGAAGACAAAGTTGCAGAAAACTCGAGCCAAAGCAATCCAATTTCCAATAAATTCTAGCATTTCAAAAGCCTTCCAAAATCCAATCCAAGCCATTTTCTCAATGCTCAAATTATCCCTCACAAATACCCTAAAAAAATCTAATTCAAATCCTTCACAAAACTCTCCAAAATTTCCAACCAAATCCTCTGAAATTTACAACCAATTTCCTTTTCAAAAAAAAAAACTCCCTAAAATAAAACACAATGAAAAACAAATAAACCTCTCAACCATCTCATAGGAAAAACCAACTCCCAACTCTCAAAAAGATTAATTAAAAATCATTAAACCTGAATACCCACTTCAACCAATCAAAACACAAGAAAATAACATTCATAAAATACTAAATCAAATTTTGGTTTGTGGGATTAGGGTTTCCCACCAAACATAACTCAAAATATAAAAATATAAATGGAAATATAATTATACTTTCCTTAAAAACAACCACCACAAGAAATGCATTCTAAAATATTAATAAAAAGGGAATAATACATTATACATATAAATATAAGCACCTGTAATAAATATATTATTAATACTCATTAATAAAAATACAAACCATAGGATTAATAATAAATAACAATTAATACCAAGGACAATGATAAATAATCACTTGCACATATACATACATACACAACTACGGTGACCAGATATTGCCTTAATGACATTCCGATAAGGTAAATACATGACTAGGATTATTTCCCTTGTGTAGAGAAAAGGTTATAGGTTAGGTCAATTGAGCCAATATGTTGTCTCCCACAACCACCATCGAGATTATTGAGGTACACTCAGACTTGTGGGACTAGGTGGAATCGATGCCCTATACCTGCAACCCTGCATCACAAATATAATATATGCAGTATGTACACCCACATCAGTGAAGGGGAATCATGACATCATATGTCTCTCCTAAAAGAATGATAAGACATCATCCCCTCTCACCACAATTAGGAACATACACATAATACATGAATCAAATCTCAATACATTTCAGCTATCATAATCAATCATATCTTATTAACTAAATCCATTAGTACATGGGTTAGTAATTATATAATAATACGTATCACCTAACAAAATTTGTTCATAGAAACATAATCACAATTCATTATAATATGAATATTAACATGGCATATATCTAACTCTATCATCATAACAGAGTTCCATAAAGATAATCCATCATAAAATGTAGCATCATCAAAACCACATATAAAACCAAGAAGTCACCATCAATCCATCCGAATAGATTTAATGTCTAATCATGGAAAGGGTATCAAACAGAAACCTAACTTCAACAATTATTTCAGAACTTAGAATCAACATCATCAACGTAATCATAATGAATCTACCAATATCAAAGAGAATATTAATATAAAGAATAAAACAAGAGCACAAACAAACCCATAAATTCCATCACAAAGGATGGATCATGGAGGGGCACTACATGATTTAGTTGTGTGGATGAAAGAGTGTGTGGTGTGGACATGGACAACGGAGTCTAGTGAAGAACAGCGAGGAAGAGTTGTGTTCAAATGATATGCAAGCTATTTGAGGCTATGGAAGAAATATGAGATAGTGTGTTGACAAATGATGTCTGAATTGTGTGTGTTGATCTTGGTCACTTCAAGTTGAGTTTAAGGACAACTTCATGATTAGGAGATCCTTATTTTCAAATCAATTTTTTGTATCTTGCCTTGTTGTAGTTAGCATCAAGTTTGCAAGTCATTTTTGTATCTTGCCCCAAGAGCAGATAGCCTTGGCCAACAAATCCGGAGTAGTGAGCTCTTTCATTATAATCTAATATACATAGCAGATATATTTTTGTAAGTTGGTGCTCACCATGGTTTTTCCCAGTTTGGGTTTTCCATGTACACAATTTTGGTGTTGATGTGTTGATTATGTTTTTTGTTTTGTTATATTACTGCATTAATTTTGATTTGAACTGATTCACCCCCGTCTCAGTCCTGCTTTGGGTTCAAAAATTGGTATCAGAGAAAGGTTCCTCTTGAGTAAGCTTAACCACTTGAGGTAGATATGATATGGCACATGACTTGCATTTCAAAGCTTCAATATTTGATGACACAAACTTTCTGTATTGGAAGGAGAAAATGGAAGCATATTTGGAGACATTACAAAATGGAATATGGGACATCGTCTAAACTAGATATACACCCTTGCAGGTTGGTCCCTAGGCTTGAGATGAGATAAAGTTACATGAGACTAATGCAAAAGATAGAGCTATAATTTTCAGTTGTTTAAGTGATTTAGTGTTTGGAAGAATATGAGGATTAAAAGAAGTTGAAGATGTATGGAAAAATATGTGTTTGACATTTGAAGGAGATTCAGAGACAAATTAGGCTAGGCTGGTGAATCTAAAGAAAAAATATGAATATTTGAGAATGCTTGAAGATGGTGTTAAGAGCTATATACATAGAGTGGCCGAACTTGTTGATGGCATTAGATTAACCAATGGATATTTGGAAGAAGGTGATGTTGTTAAAAAGATCTTGTTGACCCTGCCCAAATCCTACAAAGAAAAGAGTTGTGCTATAGAGGAAAGAAATGATTTCAGCAAATATACTATCGACCAACTTATCGGTACCTTGTCAGCTTCTGATATTTTAAAAATAGAAAATGATAAAAGAGAAAAGAAAGAGGAATCATTTAATGTTTCAAGACATGATGGTATGAAATGTAGTGGAGACATGGATAAAGTTGAGGCAAACTTTGTGTGAAGATTGGAGCAAGGCACTGGAAAATACAAAGCTAAGTTACCTCTAAAATGTTTTTCTTGTGGTAGAATTGGAAATTATGCTTCTCATTACACTTACAGAAAGGACTATAAGAAACCATATGATAATGAGAAGAAAATTAATCCTAGAAGACAAAAATTTAACATAAGAGAGAAAAAGAGCTTATGTTCAATAGAGGAACACTCATTTGGAGATGAACTTGATGATGACTCAAATGAAGAATCCTTGTTTTTGACAATTGAAGAAAAGATGAATGCATCATATAAACCAGAAGAAGAGGAAATAGTCAAGACTGCATTGCATGCAAAAAGTAGAATTAAATACATGGATTATTGATTTTGGATGTTCAAATCATGACTGATGACAAAGACAGGTTTTTTAATCTCAAGAGATACGATGGTGGATCAATGAAATTTTCCAAAGAAGATGGTGCAACTATTTGAGATATTGGAAGTATTTCTATTGATGGTAAGCATAAAACTAGTGATGTTTATTATGTTGAAGGATTAAGAAATAGTATGTTAAATTTTTGTTAGATGTGTAGAAAAGGTTATGAAGTTTTGTTTAGTAGTAGCAGATGTGTGATCAGAAAAGAAAAGACTGGTAAAAGGCTTGCAGAAGGGGTTAAAACAAGTAGAAAATTGTAAGGAAACTTGTAACCAACTTTATGACAGTTTCCACATAACCCAATTTATATTTCAATGAAATAAACACATGGAATCCACCTGCAAAGAATAGAAAACATACCGATCAAAGATGACACAAGATATATCCTAGGTAAACCCTAATGAGGGAAAAACCTAGCCTCCAAAAGCATTCATCACCATGTATTATTTAATAATGCAACATTACAATACAAATGTGAAAGCTTCTAAAACCTAGCCATCAACAAGCCATCAACAAGCACTCCATGTAGAAAAGCATGTAACCACACATCTCATGCCATGCTTCCAACCTCCACAAATGCTAACCTATCTAACTGAACAACCCAAACAACTACCCTTGTGGTTTCTTTTATAGACATAAGCTCCCACAAAACTATCAAGTGGTATTACATCAAAACCATGTGATAATAAAATATAATATTTTTCCTACCTACCCTTGACCCACATTTAATATTTGGTACTTCATCACAATTAAATTCCCCAATATTAAATAAATATAATATAATAATACCAATGTGTAAATACAACCCATCAAGTGGTTATAAGAATATTCCAAGGGAATCTCTACATGTTGGAAGCCCATCTAGGTGCTCTTAGGTGCAATAATACAATATAATATTACAATATAATTCCATGTCCACCTCACACAATAATAAAATAATACAATAATGAAATATTATTATGCAAGGTGTACAAAACCATTTTCCCAACAAAAAGTGCACTATATCAAGGATAAAAGAGAGAAAATATTTTCTAACATAGAGTAATGAATGTTGGTTATGGCACAAAAGGATGGGGCCTACCAATTTTGATAATATGATTAAGATTTATAGATCTGAAGCAGTTCGAGAGTTACCTAGACTTGTGAAGCCTATTGATACAGTTTGCGAAGAATGGAATCAAATTGAACCTAACATTGAAACCAAGGTTGAGATTGTTCCAACAATTACAAAGAAGACAAGTGATTCAGAAGAGAACAAGGAGAAGGAAAAAAAATGAAGAAGAAGAAAAGGAAGACACAACAAAAATTCTTACTAAGTATGTCCGGAAGCATCATTCAAAAAACTAGATGATTATAGATAAGGCAAAAGGTGTTCAGACAAGAAGGAAAATTGCAGAAGCACAAGAACAAGACAACTACTATTTTCTATTGATTATTGAGACAAAGGCTTATGAGGAAGCAAGTAAAGATAAAAGTTGGGTAAAAGCAATGGAAGAAGAACTAAACTAGATACATAAGAACAAGACTTGGGAGATGGTACCCAGATCAGTGGACAAGAATGTGATAGGAAGTAAATGGGTATTTAGGAACAAACTAAATGAGAAAGGACAAATCACAAGAAGAAATAAATATTAGTATGTAAAGGATATTCACAAGTGGAAGACACATATTTTGAAGAAACGTTTTCTCTGGTAGCAAGAATAGAAACTATATGTATGTTTCTTGATTTTCTACCAACAAGAACTTTAAAGTTTATTAGATGGATGTTAAGTCAACATTTTTTAATGAAGACCTAGAAGAAGAAGTATACATTGGGCAACCACATGGGTTTAGAATGTCAAAAGATCTGGCTGTGGTGTGCAAATTGAAGAAAGCATTGTATGGGCTCAAATAGGCACCCAAGGCCTAGTATGTAAGATGAGACAAATATTTGCTACAACAAAATTTTAAGAAAGTTACGACAGATAGTAATCTTTATTTCAAGATTGATAGAGATAAATTACTAATTGTTATAGTTTATGTTGATGACATTATATTCAGAGGAAATGATAAATTATGTAAGGAATTTTCTAAAGAGATGCAAAAAGAATTTGAAATATCAAGGATTGCTGATTTATCTTTCTTTATTGGATTGCAAGTTATTCAATCTGAAAATGGAATTTTTATCTCACAAAGAAAACATTTGAAAAAAATGTTGAAGAAACATGAGTTGGATGGTTGTAAACTTGTTACAACTTTGACTGTTGGATGCAAGATGAGAAAATATGACGAGTCTTCGAAGGTTGATCAGAAGAAGTACATATCAATGGTTAGTTGGTTGTTGTATTTGACCATGTATAGACTAGATGTCATGCACATTTTTTGTTTGGTGGTTGGGTTTCAGGCTAATCTGAAGGTGAGACATGAGTAGGTTGTGAAAAGAATTTTCAGATATCACTTCTTAAGGGAGACGGTTGCTAAGAAGGGAGTTCAGTTGGAATATATTTCTACAAAAGAACAAGTTGCTGATATTTTCACTAAGGCATCGAGAAAGGATATATTTGAATTTCTTTGGGAGAAACTTGGGATTATTGCCCCTCCTTCTTCTAACTAGGTGCATTATGAAGGTGTGTCTTTCCAGGGGGAACTTTCATGACTATTTCTTTTTCTAGATTGAAGTTGTGGCTGCTCTTAGGGAGAGAAGTGGTGTGTGTGATGGTATTGTGGCCTTTGTCTTTGATGGAAAAGTGGGAGAGAAAGAGAAAAATACTTTGGAGTGAAAGTGAAAGCAATTTTTGATAGAGCAATATGTTTTGTAGTTTGGTTATATTTTGTAGTTTGGTCAAGTGCTGCCATCAATGACAAAGGGGGGGATTGTTGGAAGTATGTGTTGCTATTGTTGTCATTGATATCAAACTTGCTGTTCTAGATAGATGTTGGTCCACAAGTCTATGGTGCAGAGATATCTTTTTGTATTGGTGTTGCAATTATTCTATTTTTTGTTCTAGAATTGTTCGGGTCCGTTAATTGTCATTGATGTTGTTTGGTGTTGTTATCTTCATTGGCTATGTTTGTGTTCTTCAGATGTTGTGGTATGTTTGATATGTAGATGTGATATTGTGTGTTAATCCTACCTTTTGGTTCAGATATGATTTGTAGAAGGCAATTCAATGTGCTATGGGTCTCACCATAGCTTGTGAAGATCCGAATAAGAGTAATTTGCATTGGAGAATATGCTTTGGCCCATTGATTGTCTATATGGACACGTTATGATGTGGGTAATGTTCTAATGTTTGTGGATTGATGGATTGGACTTAGGAAGACGTGTTTTGGTCCCCTCTCTCTCTTGGAGTGGATCAACGTGTGTACTTTTGGTCTAGAAGATTTATTTTTGCTTTTGACTGACGTGGTTTAAGCCTTGATGATCTATCTTGTATATGAAGAATGTATGTGTTTGAGTTGTGTGGATGATAGAGTGTGTAGTGTAGACATAAATAGCGAAATTCAGTGAAAAACATAGAGGAAGAGTTGTGTTCGAATGATATGCACTGTTGGATTTGGTTGTTCATTGATGCTGCTAGGATATGTCATTTTCATTGATGATAACATTGTGAGTTGAACAAGGGCGAGCATGAAGAGAGCTGCTATGGCCTTTTCTTAGGAAATCCCTAAACTTAGGTATAATATTAAAGAATTGCATGGGATTAGCGGAAATATGGCTGATGCCTCGAAAAACATTAAGTAGTTCCTTTTCTGTGTTTTTTGTCTGTTTTGGCTGGTCGTTGCTGGTTCTGTGGGGCTTTTTTGTTGGATTTTGCTAGTATCTATGCTGGTTTTTTAGCTGTTTGTTCCTTCTTGTTTCTTAATGCTCTATTTTATTAAGGATCATTTGTAAAGGGTTTCAGGGCCCCTTCAAAACCCGTAATCAAAAACATATTCTTGTGAGTTATTCTAGTGAGTTTGGAAAAAGGTTTTTGGTCCGGTTTTGTAGTTTGGTTTTGCTGATCACTGTTTTGTAGAATATGGTATTCTCTCTACTATATTTCAGTGTGATCAGATCTTGTAGTGAGATTTTGGATTATTGTTTGGAATGATCTTGGGTATCTTTATTTTAGATGGTTCGTGATTTGGTGCTTCACAAGTTATCTTTCTTCATGATAGTTGTTGATTGGTTGTGTTCTTAAGCTTTGAGACGTTGACAGATGAAGATTTGAAAAGAGATGTTGGTGTAACTATTTTGGATGATTCTAACATGCTTTCTAGTGTTTCCTAGTCACGTCCCACTTGTTTTGGCAATTTGCATTGATTGTTGAGCGATTTTTTGGTGATTTCTTTGAACCGGTGATAATTTGTGTGTTATGCAGTATTTCTGGTGGTGTAGCATGTTGCGGTTGATCTTGGTGGGATTTCCGATGGATGTAATCATTTGGGAATTTGAATTAGGTCCATCCTATGTAATGTAATTCATAATATTGGTCTGGTGGTCAATCCATGTATCACGTAATGCAATTATGAGTTGAGGGTTGAGGGTTTAGTTGACCTTGTTATCACGGTTGATGATTTGTAGATATAGTTGATATACTTATGTAATTCAAGTGTCAGTACTATGTCTACATTATCAGAGAGAGGTAAATGTGAGAACAAAGGATATATCATTCAGTAAAGTGTTTTGGTGAGTTTTGTGTTGCAGGGCAGACAACTGTGCTTAACCAGAATTGTCATTAGGCATTTGTAGATGCTATTAATGCAGTTCATTCCTTCCGGATTGTAGTCTGAATCATATTGCAAGTCAGTGAGACTTTCCTGAGGGTTGTAGCCTTCCAAACATATATATTTTGAGTAGTGAGCTCTAGGCAGTGTGCCTGAATGCATGTGCATTTCCCATTGTAATATTTTTACATACTACTACAAAATATCATCTTATTGTGGGTAGGTTCCCACCGTGGTTTTTCCTTAATCGGGTTTTCCACGTCAAAATATTGGTGTTGTGTGTAGTGCTATTAATTTTCTTATCTGTTATTGTTGTGGTTTATCAGTTTATATTTTGGTAGTTTAATTTGATATGAGATCTGGTGAAGACTAACTCACCCCCCCTCTCAGTCTTCCCTCTTGATTGCTGCTAACAATGCCTATTGTTTGAGACTATGGCAAAAATATAAGATAGTGTGTTGATAGATGAGGTCTGAATTGTGTGTGTTGATGTTGGTTGCTTGATGCCAATTTCAAGGACAACTTCATGATCAAGAGATCCTTCTTTTCAAATCAATTTGTTGTATCTTGCCCTATTGTAGTTAGCATTAGGTTTGCAAGTTATTTTTTGTATCTTGGCCCAAGGACAGTTAGCCTTGGTCAACAAGTCCAGAGCAGTGAGCTCTTTCATTGTAACCTGATATACATAATGGATATATTTTCATGAGTTGGTGCTCATAGTTTTTTTTCCCAGTTTGGGTTTTCCACGTACAAAATTTTGGTGTTGACGTGTTGATTGTGTTTTTCTATTGTGTTACTACATTAATTTTGAATTGAACTAATTCACCCCCCCTCTTAGTCTTGCCTTAGGTTCAACAAAATTTTCTTATAAAAAGGTAGCATTATGTCATAGTGGGAATTAAATTTTGAGCTATGCTAATAGTAATTTTGTTGTAGGAAAGACATTGTTGGGCAAAGTTGTTCTTTTAGTTAGTTGTATAGTATTTTTATAGAAGTAGGTAGTATTCACATAATATATAGTCATTAGCCTAGCTTCTCAAATGATTATTTTTGTGGTAGATCAAGTGGATGATAAGTGTTTGGAATAAATTGATTCAAAGATAGGTGAAGCAAGGTGAACTCACAATATTGGTTCCCACTTTTTGGCCAACTTTGACACTTAGATGAACATTTTGAATTTTTTTTTCACTTTTCGACACCTATAACTTTTAAACTATTAAGAATTTGAAGATGATGTAAACTAGTGATTTGTAACATCTTGTCTGTAGATTCTAAATATAATTTTTTCAATTTTTTGAATAAAATTGTATTGATTTTTCCATCTCCCTTGAAAAGTAGTTTTTTACAGCAAACATCATTTTTTAAGAGTGATTTGTATCCTGAGACACATAACTTTTTTTTTTTATATAAATGATAAAAACTCAATTCTTTTGAATTTTGGTTTGTAACATCAATACCCAGTACATGCAATTGGTTTGATAGTGATATATTGAATATTTTTCATTTTATTAAGTTTTGAAGTCGAACTAATTATAATTTAAACATAGGTGTACATTTGAACACATAACTTGTTCTATATAATCAAAATTCTTTTTTTTTTGTTAGAAAGAAGACATCAATGCCTAGTGCATATATATTTTTTAATTTTTTTTTGAATTAGCTTACTATTTTTCCCAATGCGTTGAACAGAGAAGTTCATGTTCAATGAAAAACCTATATTTGGTAAAATTTAAAAACCAAGATCATAATAAACTCACAATGTAATAAAATTATAGTCATTAGAAACCATCCTACAATTTGGGTTATCAAGATCGTTCCAAAATTCTACATAAATTTGTAGAAAGTTTTGAAGAAGTGCAAAAAAGGGGGTTCAAACTAACCCCCTAAATACCTTCAAACGAAGGGGGGTTCGAATAAAGGGAGTTTGAGTGAACCCCCCCAAAATAACTAAAAATCAACAAAAAATGGTTAAAGGGGGTTCACTCGAAGGGGGTGGGGGGCTTTGAGTGAAGTGAGGGTTCGATCGAACCCCAAAGGGTAGTTCATTCGAACACCCTTCAAATTTTTTTTCCACCACCGCATTTTTCCTTTGTGGGTGAAAGTGAAAACTATTATTTTGATCTCACCTAGTATAATAATTCATTATTATTATTTTAGAGTAGAAAACATATATTGCAACTAGCCATGTTATAATATAATTTTATGCTTGATTATTGTGTTAATATAGCACTTGTACATAATTCTCTTACTATTCTTATATTCTAATACTATTGCTTTGGATATTTATTCTCACGCGTGCATTAAGTGTGTAAGGATGTATATAGGCCAATGGGAGAATGAGAGAACAACTAAGAACATTGATCATCCCTTGAACCTTTCACTTTATGAAAAATAAAAAAATTGAACCTTATCTAACTAGCCATGACTCATCCAATGTAATTTTATTCCCTTATATGTGGTTTAAATTATATTTAATTTCAATATCTTTAAGTTGTAAGGCACACCATTTTAAATAGAAACTTGAAATTAAATTTTGTAGATGATTTTGAAGAATGATAAGATAATATTTTCATATTTATTAATGAGAAAATGACCCCTCAACAATGTAGCTATGAGATAGGTAACTTTTCAGAAAAAAATTATTGTATTGGAGGGAAAAACCTTCCCAAATTTGTCTTAATTCTTTAATATATTTGAGAAGGGATTTTAAAAAAAATGGAAACAAACAAAAGATATTATTTTTAACTTGGGGAGCCAACTATGAGTTAGGTGCCTCCAACATTACAACAAATATACAAATTATTATAATTGAGGAAAATAATCTGATTTAGAGGATGAAACCTTAGATTCCATGACCATTTGTGTATATAGTTGTTCCATTTGAATCCTATTTTATGAGCTACAAGTATGAATGTTCATGTTGTGATAGGAATATTCACTATTTTTTCCTTGTTTTTCTCTCTTTAATTGTATTAAAATCTATGGTTTCTTAGTGAATGTGAGCTTGATAGTCTTGGATTTACTTGTGAGTGCATATCTAATCCTTGGTTGGTCTCTTGGCTTGAGGGAACGATAAAATTTATCATGAGTTGATGATCACACTTCCTTTAGTTGATTGGTTAACATAAAATAAAAGGGTTAAAAGGGTTATAGTTGAAAGCTTCTTACTTAATTATTCCTTATAGGTTTGGCATTTTGTAGTTCTATAAAGAATATAACAAAGAAAGAAATTATTTCTTCTTATTATACAATAAATATGTAAGATATGTTTGGTAAAAGGTTAAATGTGTATGTAAAAGTGTTTGTCCATTATTAATAGGTTTAGAACATTTGAAGTTATTCCTTGTGAGATGGTGGATTCAATTATAATTTTGGAAACTCCTTCATCAAGTAATTTTGTATAATTTAATTCTATAAATAAGAAAAGATCTTGTGGTGTTTTTTTATTTGTCACTGCATTTGAATAAATAAATGAAAATAAATATAAATTGAGATTATGACATTTGTGATAATAATGATTACAAGTTAATTCCAGAGTATTAGGACATGTAGTCTTAATCATTAAGCATGCAAATCTTCTATGATTCTTTGCATGCAAGTAATTTCTTTAAAATAAGGTTCCTTAACTGATTTGATATGTTTCATTGGAACAAACAAAAGTTATGGTAAGCTTAGAACCTAGAAAATAGAAGGGGATTTGATCTAGCACACATATCAATGAATCCTCTTTCTTGTAAGATGATCAATTTTTTTTACTTAGAAAATGTACTTTCTTTTAATTGTTGTTATCTTTACCACTGTGAGATATTGACCATAACTTTAGAGAGAAAAAAGCCAAATGTCTACCAATAAACCCCAATGTCACCCCTGTATTTATATGTATACCAAATATGAACAACAAAATCATATGACTTTGCACAAATTTTATACCATTGGCAAAAAGTCACCCAGATGCATACAAGCATGGTGGCCCATTCCTAATACTAGCTTTTTCTACATCAAATTCTTCATGAGATGATATTGAAAATTGAAATGTAATGAAACAAACCCTAAGTACATTAGGGAAGAATAAAAGTAAAGGTATGTTTTATCTTCTTTCAATTTCCCTAGGCATCCGTTTTGGTTTTAAGTTTTGGATGACTCCTTATTTATTTAGGACCAATTAATACTTTGTTTTGTACATATTACATTGAAATTACTAAGATTTGTTTACACATACACATATGCATAGATATACATACATATATACATATATACATATATACATATATACATATAAACACACACACACACATGTATGTGTGTAATCTAGAACATTCAAAGCAAGTTCCAACATGATAGAATATTTATTTATATATATTGAATGGTGTAAGAAAATGTATTTGATATAATATTACTATTTTTCGATGTGTGTGATCTCAAAGTAAATAATAAAATTGACAAGTTAGTAAAAAATATTAGAAATGGACGAGTTTAATAATTTTTGATCAATTGTTTTTCTAGACACCTAAAATTGTCCTAGCCTAATTAAACAAATATTATTATTTATTTAATTATCCCTTTTCCTTCTATTAATTAAATGAATCTTAATTTATTTAATTAATTCACTAAACCTATTCTAAGCCCTTTTTCTATCCTATTTTAAATAAATATTTTTATTTATTTAAATTCCCTTTTCCCAAATTAAATAAATAAAATTTAATTTATGTGGTCCCACCTCTTCTATAAATTAAAATAATCTTACTCATTTAATTAATTCATTATATTTTTCCCACCATGACACTTGTCATTCATCTCTTAATTTACCTTTAACCACCTCTCTAATATTTTTCAATTTCCTATACCTACTCTCTAATTTGTGCCGACGATTTATCCCTCCACCTCTTAATCCTATCCATCCATTTTTAGGGTGCTGTCTGTAAAAGAGACCTCTTCCTCTCTCTTTTCATATAGAATTCAAGAATAAGCACCTACACTCTACCGAATTACATACACAACCACAATCCATTCTCTATTGAGTGTTAGACTTGTGTGAATATTGTTGTCATTGATGTCAAACTAGTAATCTGATCTAGACGAGACAACATATGTAGTTCATTATTGTCAATCCTATTATCCAAATTGGTTCAGATGTTGTATGTAGTAAGTATGTGTAGTTTTTGTTATGAGTAGGTGTTATGCATTTTTCGTATGGCTATGTGTTGTGATGCAGTAAGATGGAGTTGATATAATGGAGTGATTTTCAAAAGATCCCTTCCTTTGGAATCCTATGTTGTGTTTACACTGGTCCTAATATTAGTTATGTGTTCTGATATCAACTATTTTGGTATGTCTCATGGTTTGGAAATCTTGGTATGTTTGGAATCTGTATTTTGGAGTTTGGAGATGTTATGGGTGAGTATCTATGGGTCTGGATGACCCTGTCCCATTTTGATAATTAAGGTATATGCATTGGTGAATGAATTATGTGAAAGCAATCATGTAGATCTTGTGGAGGCCGACTTGTTTATGTTCAAGGATTTGTTTGATAACATGTTGAGCTTGGTCGACACACTATCCCATGTATGTGTCCTCAAATATATATATATATGTGTGTGTGTGTGTGTGTGTGTGTGTGTGTGTGTGTGTGTGTGTGTGTGTGTGTGTGTGTGTGTGTGTGTGTGTGTGTGTGTGTGCGTGCGCGTGCGTGTGTGTGTATACATACATACATAATATATATATACATACATACATATATATACATACATACATACATATATATATATATACATACATATATATATATCTATATATATATACATACATACATAATATATATATATATATATATATTATGTATGTATGTGTATATATATATATATATTATGTATATATATATACATACATAATATACATACATACATACACACACACATATATATATACACACACACACACATACATATACATATACATATACATTTACACATACATACATACATACATACATACATATGTATGTATGTATGTATGTATGTATGCATATGTATATGCATGTATATACATGTCTAGATATGTATATATATGTATATATACATATGTATATGTGATGTGGAAAAAAGTGATGAGGGGAGATCAAGTGGAAAGCTTTACTCCCCTCAAGCGAGGGATGAAAAGTTTCACAAAGGATTCCCTTCAAATTATCACACAAATTACAATTAAAAGGGGGGGTTTGAATTCATTAGATCCAATCTCAAATGAAAAGAGTTTGAATGCTAAATGAATTGACAATGATTTGGAAAGTAAAGTAATCCTCTTTTTAAATAGACAAGTTGAATTAAGTGAATTGAAGCTAAGCATGAAGATGACAAAGAAATGATTATAACTTGAGATAGAGATGCGGGATGAAGTTGTGCAAATGGAATTAGCAGTAAAATGTCGAGACAAAGATACCCTATAAATTTGAGCGAAAGTTACTAGGACCGGGTTGAAAGTGTACTTGGTCCTCTAAAAAATCCGTGCGTCGAAAAAGGGTTTTTCCATCTCTGAAATTGAAGCCCAAACCCGCAATTACAACTGCGCACCTACAATCTACACACAGAAAAGAGAGGAAATATTGTTGGGATTGGGGGATTTCCTTCAGGTGAAACCCCATTTTGGAATTAACCAAATGATGAAAAATACTTGCAAGTAAATGAAAGGAAGTTCCTGAAGTATAATTAACCTCAAGAGAGGATGCAATTGAAATGTAGATAGAGTTGTTTGAAAGGATATGTGGAATTGAATGTCTTGAATGTGGGTAGGGATCTCCTCTTCAATGGTTTAATCCTTGACTTGAATGAAACACCTAGCCTTGAAAGGAGACTTGAGATTCTCAATGGATGCTTGAATGCTTGAATGATTTATGATCAACTTGTTGTCTCTTATAGTCGCTTATTGAACTTATTGAACTCATGCCAATAGGAGGGGAAAACACTCCTTATATACTTGCCAATTAGGTTTTAACTGATTTTTTGTCTTAGGCTGACATCTAGGAAAACCTTTTCCTACTCGCAATTGACAAGCCCAATGCAAGATAGGACCAAGGGGGGCCCAAAATAGGGCATGGAAAAGGGCGCCACACCCATGTCCAGCCCTGATTCAAGACAGGTAGTGAGAACAGGCAGTGCAAGGTGCAAGAAAATGCAAGTTTATGATGGTATGAGCATGTCTCGGGTGCAAGAAAATGAAAGTTTTTGATGGTATGAGCATGTATCGGGTCTCCAGTCAGGCTCAGGGATTCATCCACCAATGTGAAGACCCAAATGCGGTCGAAATTTGCAGGGTCACAATTTTATGATGCTACATTTATCCCCCACTTTAGTGGGACTATAATCGTTCACCAATACTATCGGTAAAGTACAAGGAAACAAGATTGAAAGACTTTCACCACATCAAGGAGGAAAGATACACCAAGCCCCTAGTGGATTAAGGATCTCACGACTTCGATTGACAAAGTAAAAGGGAAGATCAAGAGGGGGAGAACCATGACTGCAAGTAGTAAAGTTCCCCTCACTATGAGTCATGAAAAGAAAGGATACCGAAAATTACAAAGAAAAGACAAGTTCACTAAGTACCTCAAACTATCAAGAAGGAAAATATGAGTAGAGTGTATTCCCCCACATTAAAGTGATCGTGCACGCCTTATCGAGAGTGATTGATTTAAGGTAGGATACACCAAAGAGAGAGAAAGAGAGGGAGCACGTTATTGCAAGGATTTAGCCCCCAATTGATGAATAAACCCAAGGATAATGAACACAAAACACAAAGCATGAGGTGGCTTCACTTTCCTCGAGGTCAGTTTGTTGTATGATAGCTCATGTATATCATGTATATATGCATAGAATAGTCCTGATTCCCCAAAGAAAGGAAACCAACTTGGAAGAAAGGGAACACATGTGTCTTTTTGAGTCAACATGAAAGAGATCAAAAGAGATCTCAATGCTTTACATCATCCTCAAGTAGACATCACTAGGGACATCAAATAGAAGAATAGGGATGCATATAGAAGAATGGGCCCAAAAGAGTGAGAAATGAGAGAGGTAGAGGATGTACGGTGCTAATGCAGCTAGTCTAGCACGACATCCACTTCCCAATCTTGTTGATCACTATTTTGGGAAGGCAGGAAACACAATAGATGAGCGACATTGAGCACAACAGATGGAGCTATCACAAGATCCAAATAAGGACTATGCTCATGTGCTAAGTTACTTTTTTATTTCTAGGAGCTAGGATCAAGGATTTTGAAAATTCTATAGATAAATGTTTGTCAACATCAACATATCCGTATTCACTATCATAAGCATTATGAGTTGTATTTCCATCATGAATAACATTTTCACCTATTTATTCATCAATATTTATAGAAAGAGGATCTCGAACATGAATATAAGTAAAACCATCACATGTTTTTTGCAACTTATGATTTGGAGATTTAGGTTCAACATCTTGCTTATGAGAAAATGGAATCATGTCAATTGTTGGTGTTTTGGGAGATTGAGTAGTCTGAGAAACAACTTCATGAGCTCTAGCATGACGTTTTCATTGGCGATCTCTCGCACAATGATTCCGTCGAGTCTTAGCTGAAGGCTGAGAAGGAGGAGGAATATTTGTTGAAGGAGAAATATTCTCATCTTTGGTAGTCGAAGGCTTAGGTTGAACAAGAGGAGAGGCATGCCTCTTCTCTTTATAAGAGCAAGGAGGTGGAACTGCACCTTATAAAGGAGGAATGTTCGGTGTAGAAAGGAGACCAAGTCCATCATGAGGAGGAGGTATAGGTCTAACCTTAGAATGAATATTATTGTTCTTCTTAGGAAAAGACATAGTTTCATCCACAGGAATAAGCTAGGAATATTCCTGAGGAGGAAGATTAGTTCTATCCGTTAGAGGAAGAACTTCATCTTCAAGAATAGTGAGGATATCAAGTGTTGGAGTTCTAGGTTTTCTTAAGGAGAAGATCATATCTTTCTTCCATTTTTGATAAAATTGAAAGAGAGCATCACTTCTTGTTGGAAGAGATTGAAATTGTTGAGGCCAAAAGTAATCAATAGGAACACTAGGGATTTTTCAATTGGTCAAAATAGGTTGTGGTTAACAGTTATGATTTCTCCATTGTGGGAAAATTTCAAACACTTATGGATTGGAGAGGCAATATCCTTCATGGAAGATAGCCAAGGGTAACCTAACTTCATATGGAATTGTTCAGATGAAGGAATGACAACAAAGTTGACATCTATAGATTTAGTGTGAACCTCAATAGGGAGTGTGATAGAACCAATGGTAGGTGAAGAAAATCCATCAAATAACTTAATGGCCACATTAGTATCATCATAGATTGCTTTATGCAAATATAAAGTATAAAGATATTCTTCAGTGATGACATTAACCATGCAAGAGGGATCAATAAGCACACCACGACAAGGTTTGTCTTGGATTTTCACAACTATGTATAAAGGGCCATCGAGTGCTCTAATGGTCTCTCTTGGGTCAAATGTGATACATGTATTCTTAGGTGTTTCTTGTTTCTTTACCATATTCACTAAATTTGGAGCTGTGGTAGTGAGATCAGAAGGAGAGAAAGAGGTATGTTCAGTTTCAATCACGTTAGAGGTATGAGAGGGTAAAGGATCAGTAAAAATATTAAGATTTTGATTAGGAGGAGCTACTGATTTGTTTCCCTTATCATTCACACCTGCCATAGATATAGTATTATTATCAATCAGGTCTTGAATCTTACTTTTTAATGCAATTTTTTTTTTAGTATCATGACCAGGTTGACGATGAAATTGACAATTGTTATCAAAGTAAGGTGAGGCTGCCTTAGAAGGGTCAACTGATTTTATTAGAGGGAGTTTGATAACATTTATTTGTAACAACTGAGACTTGATGTTATGCAAAGATTCATTCAAAGGAGTAAATTGTCTTTCTCTTCTGAAAAATTTAGGAATAGAAGGCACACTTGTTGTAGCATTCACATTATTTTTGTTGAAGGTTTCATTGAATTTGATGAAGCCTTTATTCGGTTTGAACTTTGCAAATAGTTGTTGAGCACTCTCACCCTTATCACTCAGAGCCATAGGAGTAGAATTATCCAGTTGACTCACAGTCAGTTGATAATTGTGAAGTGTTGTGCACAACTGCATAAAGGAAGTAAACTCAGAAAGGAGAAGTTTGTCCCTAATGTCTTTTTGTAAACAAGAAATGAAAATTCTTTGAATATCATTATCAGGCACTGGAATAGAAATTTCATAACACAAATGCTTATATCTACCAATGAAATCAGTCACTTTTTCTTTAACACATTGTTTACAATGCATTAATTTAGTCAGAGTGATTTTATGACCTATGTTGTTTTGAGATTGTTGAAAAAAAGTAATAGAATAAGAAGGCAAAGAGCAATACCATTGTAAAGCCTTATCTCTTAATGTTCTAGTAAACAATTTGGCAAGCAATCTTTGATCATAAGCAAAGTCAGTACATAAAGTTTGGAATGTTTTGACATGTGTTAAAGGATCACCTTTTCCATTATAGAGTTCCAATTGAGGTAATTCAACATGTTTAGGAGGGACAACTCTAACAATATCAAGAGAAAGTGGGCTCGTGACATCAAATGTGGGCACACTAAACTTGGATTGACTCATAGAAGCAATTTGTTGTTGCAATGATGACACAGTTTGGGCAAGGCTATTAATGGTTGCTTTGGTTGAAGAATTTATGTTAGACATGTTTGAGTGAGAAGGTGGTTTGATGTTATTAAAAGAAGGCACTATTTGAGAATAAGGTGGTTGAACACTATGGTAAGTAGGCATAGGTGGTGATTGAGTAGGAAATGGGACACTAAAAGGAGGAATAGAATGATTGGATGAATTGCCCCCTCGTGTCACATTAATTGGTTGAGATATAATAGAAATACTCTTTGAAGGCATATATAAAGATGGAGGATTGATTGAGGAAGAGGGATTTCCCCCATGAATAATAGTTGTAGGTATGGCATTTTGAGTTGATGTAGCCATGATGTTTGAAGTGAAAGTAGGAATTCTAGTCATTGAAATGGTCAAAGGAATAGAATGATTAATTTGTGTAGAAGGTTGTGAATAACCTATTTTCAGCACAATTCTTTATAGGCATGCCATTAGATTCAACAATGTGACCAATACCATGCAATTTATCAATTCCATTCTTATCACTTTGAATCATGTGTTTTAGACCTTCAATTAATGGAAGAGCTTCACTATTAAGATATTCTTGGGACATCCATTGTTGAAAGTTGTCAAATTGATTGTCCACTTTTAAAAGTTGATCTATAGAAACTCTAGACAAAGCTTCTTCTTCATCATTGGAATCATCAATTGGGTAGATAGGAATGTTATTAGGATGAGAAGAATTAGCATTATCCTCATTAAAAAGTCACCCAAATTAGGCTCCATCTCCTCGACAGTTAAACCTTGGGAAGACTTAATTCTAATGCTTTGTCTAACAGGGATAGTATAGCTAGGACTACTAGTTGTAGAACTCATGAACTATAGGGGAAATTTTAATATTGAATTTGAATTTTGTATTTTGGGAAGAAAGTTTGCAAAATTGAATAATGCAATATTCAAGAAAATGATGATTATACAATTTGAACTTTGTGGAAAGAGGAAATGAAACAATTTCCAAAATAATTTATGATGAATGAATTGAAATTGAAAATTAGGGCCAGTGAGATACCACTTAATTTTGACAAAATTAGGATTTTTGAAATCAGGGCAAATTATAATCAACCACTGAATTTTAAATGTTTTCTTGAAATTTGTAATGTTGAAATTGGGAAGTATTTTTTATTCTAGAGTGATCAAAATTCGACAAAATCAGCCAATTTTCTAGATGTAAGCAATTAAATACAGTCATAACAGTCTCCCGAAATTTCGGGAAAAAAGTCAAGGACCTGGTTGAAAGTGCACCTAGTTTGCCCAACTTTGAAATTTTTAGGGATGAAAGCTACGATGATTTGAGAGTGAACCCCAAAAAATTGGTTGATTTTATGAAGTTTAGATAGATGAAATTGAGGTTTGAATGTCAAAATAGGACCCTATTAGGGTTTTGAAAAAGGTGAGAAATTGAATTGCAAATTTGAAAAATGTCAAACCTAATGGATAGGGCCACCTTGAATAATATTTAAAAAACTAAAATTGACCGAAATTTGCACAAAATCCTAGTATATTTGAAAATTAGGGTTTTAGGACCTAACCACTGAATTTTGAAAATTTGAATTTTGGAAAAAGGAGGGAAACTGAAAAATTTGAATTTAAGGTAAGAAAACAAGTCTAAAAATAGTCCTAAATCTGAAAATTCAATGTTAATCCTTGCACAAATTCAAGTTGATTTTCAAAAATTAAGGTTTTGATAATTAACCTCTTAATTTTGTAAATTTAAATTGAAGAAGACAATGAAAGAATTGAATTTGACAAGCAAAGTAATTTTTAGATCTAAGACAATAAACAAATTTTGTGAAACACAAGCTCAATTTCAATTTAACGACTAGGGTTTGACTGAATTAACCACTAAGTTTTGCAACAAAATTAAACTTGTAAATGAAAAATATGCAATGATTTTTAATGTAAAGCATGTAAGACGTTGGGTTCACCAAAATGTGATGGGATAAAAAGTGATGAGGGGAGATCAAGTGGAAAGCTTTAATCCCCTCAAGTGAGGGATGAAAAGTTTCACAAAGGATTCCCTTCAACTTCTCATGCACATTACATTTAAAAGAGGGGGGTTGAATTTATTAGATCCAATCTCAAATGAAAAGAGTTTGAATGCTAAATGAATTGACAAGGATTTGCAAAAGTAAAGTAACCCTCTTTTAAAATAGACAAGTTGAATTAAGTGAATTGAAGCTAAGCATGGAGATGACAAAGAAATGATTATTACTTGAGATAGATATGCAGGATGAAGCTGTGCAACTGGAATTAGTAGTAAAATGTCAAGACGAAGCTCCCTTGTAAATTTGAATGAAAGTTGTCAGAACCGGGTTGAAAGTGTACTTGGTCCTTCAAAAAATCCTCACACCCAAAAGGGTTTTTCCATCTCTAAAAATGAATCCCAAACTTGATATTACAGCTACACACCTGCAACCTACACACAAAAAAGAGAGGAAATGTTGTTGGGATTGGGGGTTTGTCTTCAGGTCAAACCCCATTTTGGAATTAACCAAATGATGAAAAATACTTGCAAGTATATGGAAGGAAATGTCTGAAGTAGAATTAACCTTAAGAGGGGATGCAATTGAAATGTAGATAGAGTTATTTGAAAAGATATGTGGAATTGAGTGTCTTGAATGTGGGTAGGGATCTCCTCTTCAATGGTTTAATCCTTGACTTGAATGAAACACCTATCCTTGAAAGGAGAATTGAGATGCTCAATGGATGCTTGAATGCTTTATGATCAACTTGTTGTCTCTTATCGTCGCTTATTGAACTTATTGAGCTCATGCCAATAGGAGGGGAAAACGCTCCTTATATACTTGCCAATTAGGGTTTTTAACTGATTTTTTGTCTTAGGCCGACATAGGAAAGCCTTTTCCCACTCGCAATTGACAAGCCCAATGAAAGATGGGACCAAGGGGGGCCCAAAACAGGGTAGGGACAAGGGGGCCGCACCTTTTTCTAGCCCTAATTCAGGATAGTAAGTGAGAATAGGCAGTGCAAGGTGCAAGAAAATGCAAGTTTCTGATGGTATGAGCATGTCTTGAGTCTCCAATCAGGCTTAGGGATTCATCCACAAATGCAAAGATGTAAATGCGGTCGAAAAAATTGTAGGGTTGCAATATTATGACGCTACAATATATATATGTATATATGTGTATATATGTGTATTTATGTGTGTATATATGTGTATATATGTGTTTATATATGTATAATGTGTATATATGTGTATATATGTGAATATATGTATATATGTGTATGTATATATATAGAAGAATGATGAATGTGTGTATGAAGTATGAAGGTGCGCGTGTATGAAAAAGAGTCATAGAAGCAAAGATAGTAGAGAAGTAGAGTGTGAAATGTGAGTTGCAAATAGTGAAGGCAATTGGTGCAGAGTCAAAGTGTAGTTAGTGTTGCAGTAGTCCTTCAGCAGACCTGTTGCAGGATAGTTGTATAGAGATCTTTCACTGGATCTACTATAGAGTTTGTGAATTGCGATTTGAGCTTAATCTTGGAACTAATGTCATGAATTTGGAGATGCAATCCTCTTCAGTTCAATTCTACCTATTGTAGTGAGGATTTTGATAGTAAGCCATCTTTTGTATCTTTGCAATGAGTAGTCAGACAATGAGCCATTCTTGTAATTTGGCAGTGAGCCACCCTTTTGTAAAACACCATATAACTAGTTACATTCTATTGAGAGTTAATACTCTCTGTATTTTTTCCCATATTGGGTTTTTCCATGTATAAAATCCAGTGTTTCTCTTGTGGCTATGTTTTTCATGTTTATTCTACATTTGGTGTTTTATATAGATGTTAAGCATAATTGATGAAGTTTGATATTTCAACAAAAGAGTAAAGTTTGGTAAAAGTTTTAATATCTGTGGGAATACTGATTGACCCCCCCTCTCAGTATTCTAGTCCTTTCAAACAAGTCAACAATTGGTATCAGAGCTTTGGTCCCTTGTCTGAAAGCTTAACCGCTTGAGGGAGATCCGTGTTGGTTGAATCATGACACTTATGTGCATGACCATAATTTTTCAGTTGCATGAATATTTGAAGACAACTCTTGAAGATTTGGAAAGTGTTGAATCAAAGAATGAGGAACTGAAAGAGAATGTGAAGGTAGAAGATGAATGTGTGCAAAAGTTGAGAGAGCAAATCCAAAAATTCAAACTAAAGCATAAAGAGGTTAACAATTAGTTGAAATAGGCGAATGAGACTATTAAAAATCTAATGTAGCAGATTGAGGAGAAAGACAAGATAGAGAAATCCTTGAAAGAAACAATAAAGTTGAAGTCCAAGGAATGTGAGAAGTTGGAGCAAGAAGTGAAGAACCTAAAGACAAAAAATAAGGTCCTTGATTGTAGCAAGCTCCTATAAGATTTGATCAGCATGTAGAAAGATCATTTGGACAAGAGTAGACTTGGTTTTCAACCCGATATATGTTTGGATCAAAATGATAAATACAAAAGAAAAGAGGTCAAAGCTGAAGTTGACAAGAAATCAGAAGAGCAGGAAAAACCTAGAATCATAATACTAATGCAAAAGACCATAAGTTCGACAACCTAGTGCACAAAGGTACCCATCTTTTATTGGTTATTATTTTCAATGCAATAAATTTGTATATAAGGCTACAAATTGTAGAAGCATTCAGTGTTATAGTTGCAAGAGGTTTGGTCATAAAGAAAATCACTATAGAAATCATATTGTGAGTCACAATCATAATCCGGTTGAAGCAAACAAGATGAATTACAACTTTCATGGACATTCTTATACTTGCAATGGCTATGGTCATAAGGATAATCAATGTAGATAAAGATCTCATCTGATAAAGAAGGTTATCAGTTGTTTCAAGTGCAAACAATTTGGAGATTATGATGATCAATGTGTAAATGGAAATATGGAGAGATTTGCTAAGAAGAATGTGATGAAGAATGATGAATCAAAGAAGAAAGAAAAGTTTTTCTTGGAAAAGAGGGAAGTAAACAAAGGAAGCAAGCTAATGTACCTGAATTTGGTGCATGCACCTTGTCTACCCCAACTATAATGACAATAATAATAGCTCTAATTGAAATCTCAATCCGAAGTTTGGACATTCTTATGGTAGAGTTTACTATTTTCATGGCTGGTGTTCATTTAGTTGTCAATCTAGGAACGTAAAACTTGAAATGGGTCTGCAATATATATGCACTAAGCTCCTTGAATGATTATTCTGCATTACTGCAATGACTAACATTATGCAGAAAGGAAAGGCAGGAATGGAAATCACAAAAGGCTACATGAAAGCTTCACAAAACACTGCTGAAATGATATAATGAAAATAACAGAAATCACACCGTTCTATCTTGGCTACAGGAACAATCAACGGATCTATTTCCAGTGGCTGCAGGAACAATCCAGTCATGAACTTCTACTACAACTAAGTAAAAACTAACTTCAATAATAATAAACATAGGATCACTCACCAAGTGGGCCCCCTTGGATGAGTGATATCAAACTCTCAGCAAAGAACTATTAATAGATCAGAATAACATATTCTTATTCATTTCTTCCTGAAAGATGATTGCATATTCTAAAAGAGAAAATTCAGAATGCTTGACAAAAACTCTGCTCAATCCCTTTCCATTCTGTCTAACTCTCAGAAAAGAAGGAAGAGCTTATTATAAAGAAAAGATCAACTACAATGGACAACTCAAGTTACGCCCAGAAGAAGAGGCGGATAATTGTCAGATGAAGGAGATAACTGAGAGCTTGGCTGCAGGAACTATGGATCTGAAATTGAACCACAGTCTTTACACGCTAAAGCGATATTTTATGAATTCAATATGCACCAGAGTTAAACTCCCATGGTGAAGTACAACTACTCCGATTATGCCATACATTGCACTCGCTTGAATCTCCTTCAGTTTGACCTCCAGCTATCTGAACGTGATTCTCTAGTCCTTAGGTGCGAAAGAAAATCCTCCACTGCAACATCAATTATTATCTGCACTAAAATAGAAACAACATACAAGGATAAGCATATGTATCTTACTTAACTAATACATTCATTAACTCACATATGAAATCATCCTAAATAATCCACATATCATAGGGACAAATCATTTGGCTGCAGGAATAAATTGGCATGGCTGCAGGAATTAACTGACAAATTTCAAACATGATTTCTTAAGTTCAGTTTTAAAACATGGATTGCATATAGTCAATTCACAATACTTTACTATCACAATGCAACCCAGAAGATACCAAAAACCTAAGAGTCCTAATAGAAAACATGTCAAAACATCGACTTGTCATGCCCCCCAACTTTAAGGGTTTGCTGCTCTTGCAGCAAAAGGAAAATTTCTGATTTTTGCTGAAACTCTGAAATCACCAATAGTGTCCTGTCTGGTTCCCTTGGAAGGAAAATTCCAATAAAATCCTTTCATTTTCTCCAACTTGGACCATCTAGCTGTTTCTCCCACAACTGCATCATAGTTCTGTTCTGTTGGTTGGCATGCCAAAAGTGGCCACATAAGGATCAGAGGCTGAAAGATTAATGGCAACCAATTATTGGATTTCTCCCCGCCTAGCTGTATGTACCTAGAGGCTCTCTGTATAGCTGCATGAAAATTCTGTAATGAGTAGGGTTCTCCCAGTTTTAAATGAGTAGGGTTCTCCCAGTTTTAGATGATTCCAGCGTTGAGTTAGCCCTTCTAGTGTGGTTGTCCTATGGGTCTGAACCAATTGCTCATACGCTTGATAGACTTCCTCTCTCATTGGAAGTACTATCTTACTAACATCATCTCTTATCAACAACTTTTGCCAATCATAATATAGAACCCTGGGTGCTTCTGATTCCCTCCTCAATGGCAATGGATAGTCAAGTTCCAATTTTTCAAACTCCCCGTCTTGTGGTCCTATAATCATGTCATTTTGGATCCAAGACATTAGAGCTCTGAGATGGATATCCCCAATGTACAACAAAGGATTCCATTCTCTGTCTTGGGGTACAACATAGTTATGTAAATATAATTCACATAACAAATTCCTTACAGCATGTGGGGAGGTTTGATAAGCATGATAGAATTCCTCAGGTGTTTCCAAGGATGGATTAAGGTCCCTTACAATGCGGTTTAGTATGAAATTCAGATACCGTTCTTTCAAATGCACTGCATAAATTCTTGGGGGAGCCCTACACTGCATTATCTCAGGAACCATACCATAAATCTCTTCTAGCTTAGCCTCCAATTCTTTAATTCTATTATCTTTCTTCTCAATCTCTTTTTGCTGCTTATTAATTATCCCTTGCAACCTATCCTTCTCTATTTCCCATTGCCTAAAAAATGTTAAAGTAGTTGATAAACTAGTTAGGGATGAAGGAGTTCTAATAGGTCCTACCTTAGACTGTGTTTTTAATGTTTGTTCTACATTTACTATTTGTAATTCCCACCAAAATACCTTAGAGAAAATAACTAAACTAACTAACAAATAGAAATATTTTTTTTATAAACATCTACTAATGCGGCATACTAAACTATCATCACTTCAAGACATAAATTAACATAACATGAATGTATGAAATATCATGAAGGTAACCATAACTATGTACAACATATAACGCAAGCGACAATAACATCTTAAACATTATCATTTCAAAGCATACAAATTTATATTCATTCTTTCCCTAGGGTATCTTAATGTCACTACTTACTAGCAACATCATAATGACACGTCTATAGCATGGAACCATAAAAATTCATTTCACTTAAGTTCTAGTCAAATACTTTCTTTCTAACATCAGATTATGGGTTATCCAATACATTTATCCATAGCCCCATTAACCATCTAAGTTTATTTTATATCATTAATTCCATGTGTTCCTAGTTTTCGTATTTCTTCATTGCCCATCTAACTCAATATGAATCCAAATAGCACTATCAACATATAATGAAATCCAATTCTTCCCTTTTCTAATTTCATCATACATCCTGGGATCAAGATAACATATACACAACCATAAACAATTCTATACAACTACTGCTAGTTACTTTCGAAATGAGATTATTTATAACAAGATTATCTAATAGCACTATTTCTACAATAAGGGCACACATAGCATAACAATTCAAATCTTATTCCATATGGTTCTCTATCTCTTTCTACCTTATGAACATTCCTAACACATGTATCATACAATTAATACAACATCTTACTTCATTACAAGATCATAACCTCAACTACCTCATCATCACGTCCTATCACATAAGAATACAAGGTACATGTGCATGATCTCTTTTACATTTTCAATGTCATCATGAAACAATATACTACCTTCAAATACATAGAAATTATCTCTACATTAAAAAAAATCATAGAGTACATACAAATCTACAACTACTCATTCTTTTCCATATTCCAAGATAACTAACATTAAGGATCAATATCTTTCAAATCAAGGCATACATGCTCATCAACATATCCACTACCATCCACAAGATATACACAAGATAATCCAATCATACCACTAAATCATTTAATTACTTTCTAATCTAGATTATCATACACATTGAATATCCATTCATAGTGATCTTATCCAATACATCTCATTCTAAAATCAACCTACTACAAGTCCTAATACATATGTTCACATGATACTAACTACATAGTCTTCTTTACTATTACATCTTTCTCAAGATACTTAACACATGATATCAATTCCAATTAGATGAATTATGCTCCAAGGATCCATCCACACGATGAAATAATATAAATCCATGTCCACACATTCAAGCATCCGAGAAGAACATCCCAATAGAAGAAGGCATCAAACCACCCGGCCATGTGGAACCAAATAGGAACCACCACCTTGTTCTAGGAGATGATATGGTGGTCCAACTCACACTCAAGACCTAGGCTGACAGCTAACAACCAAGGGATATAATATGACAACCTTAAGATGATATAAGGAATCAAAGATAAAATCACATCACACAACTAAACATAATGTAGCGTCGTAAATTGTACGCACTCGCTAGGGTGGTACAATTTCACACCTAGTTTAGCACCCGCCTTAGTGCATTTTACATTCTGCATTGCATTTCTCCTTAAGCACTTAATTAATCAAATTAATTAGGTCTAAGGTCCTATTTCATCATTCTCTACATCATAAAGTTGGGCCCTTTTCACTAAAGCGCGCCCTTCGCATTTTATTCCTTCAATACATCACTCAATCAAAAACCCTAATTAGGTCCTATTCCGAACTTGGGGGCTTGGTTTCGGGGTCAAAACATCTCGAAATCACCTATAACTTCGGGATTCTCTCTAAAATCATCATATCCGACGGCCTTGAAAATTTGGTGAAAAGTTGCCGAGACCGTGGCGCCCGGTGCACATGGTCCTGGACATTTTTCCCGAAATTTTAGGAGCGCAATCCAATCATAAAATAAAGCTTAACCCCAAGAAATTGGCGGGATATTCAATCTCTAGGTCGGCCAAAATACGAATTTACGACCTAGGGTTTCATACATAAAAGCTAAATTTCCTCATTTGAAGGGATGGGATTTTTGTTTCCAGGAACTTCATATGCAGCGAAAGAGCAGATCTTTGAAGACTTCAACATCTTACAACATCTTTCTATCAAGCATCTATCAAATTCATTCATCCACTTAGGGCTTGGAAGACATTGAAGAACAATAGGAGATTACCGACTAAAGATTGGCTTGTACTCCTCCCTTGAGGGTTGGGTATGATTTCGTATTGTTTTCATGTCTTTGCATAAGCTTTGATACGTCATTTATTCACGCTTTAGATCACATTGCATCTTGATTTAGAGCATTTACATTATCATTTGCAAGCAATTAGGGTTTACTTTCTAGGTTGCTCTAGTTTGCTTTCTTGCATTTTGGACCTTGCACACACACTAGGTCTGCACACACAATACAGTTTACAAAACAACTTGGCTATTCGTGGAGGTGGAAATCACCGAAGCAGGGGTTTGACTAAGGCAAAACCCTATATAGCCGCCCCTCCCCCTTTTCAGATATTATTGCAGGTTTCGGGATTCGGACGACGCCGCGGGATACAGATCCGAAGAGAGAAGGTTGGAACAGCACTCTGTGTGAAATTGCAGAGCAGGAGACCAGGACAGGGGCACTGGGTGCCCTGGTCCCTGGGACAGAGGCGCTAGGCACATTAATTTCTTCTCCCAAAACATTCTTTCAATAGACACAATCATAGATAATATTTTCCAGAAAAGAGAATGCATAAAATGGAGTTTAAAGCACCAACTTGAAATCATAATCCAAACAAGAAATGATTCGATGAAGAACAATCCAATCCAGCAAAAAAATATTCAATCCAAGCTGCAATGAAATTGAAATTGAAATTGCAATCCAAAATCTCCCAGAAGCTAACCCAACAACATACACAAAAAACTCTATAAATAAAAATTAATCTCCAACTAGCCCACACGAGTAGCAGAGTTGGTTTGGGGCATGGGTTTGCTCCCCATTGGTCTCGGATTGAACTTTGAGGCTTGGGTTCGCCCGATGCATGTGGCTTGCGGGTAGTTGCGTACATCCCTAAAGGACTAGTCTCACCTCAGTTTGTCCCTTCCTCATCCCAACTTGGTAGTAAGTAAGACCAAGGTAAGGCGAGTTGGGTGCTGGGCTGGGTCACGGGGATAACTCTAGAGTAAAAAAAAAAACTCCAACTATAGAAATCCATCGGCCAATCTAAAAAATTGAATAAACTATATATTATACCTACCTTGCATAGTACCAAGGTAATTATTATTTAATAGTATTATCTTCTTACCTCAATTAAATCAACTGATCAATTAAGAGGGTAAGTAAACTTTATATTATATCCAGTTATGCAAATAATATTAATGTAGCAATATAAATATGAATGGGATAAAATAATAAATTAAATCCCATTAATAAATAAATAACAAAAGGGCTTGTATAAATAGAAATTAATAAATAAATATAAAAATCATTTCAATAATAAAACATAAACATTAAATAATTAATAATAAATAATGAAAACAATAAATAATTAATACAAATCAATTAAACAATAAATCAAATAAATTAATCTCAACAATAAATAAATATCAAATATTCAATTAAACACTACATAAACTAAATAAATAATTAACCAACATTAGAAACAACAAATAAAAAAAATGGCGAGTGAATTTCTGCATGCTGCATGCAAAAAGCAGAAAGGAGAAGAAGCGAACGTGGGTCAAAGAAAGCCTGTTAAGTGGTGAATACTTGAAGTTGATTGGAATAATCATGGATTGCCATGCGATGAGAAAGAAAAGTCAGAAGGAAGCATTGACAACATTGGAGGAAATTTAAATCATCAGCATTATCTAGGAAAGGATGCCTCATCATGCAGTATTGAAATTGACCTAATCGAAAACATCGAAAATGAAAAACTATCTTTGAACGACATGCGATTATCACAAAAATTATAGGGCCAAAGTTATCAAGAAAAGATATCCTCACCTGGGTAGAGGTCAATTGGGGGAAGCACATAATGATAAAACTAGTTTTTGGACGATCACCCGTTGTATATTCAACCTTGGTCTCTGAACTTTGACCCTACATCGCTGGCAGTTTATGATAAACCAGTATGGATCCGATTGTACAATCTACCAATTGAGTATTGGAGTGAGGCATGTTTGGAAATGATCAGAAGATCCCTTGGTACTTTATTGGAAATTTATGAAGATATCATTGAGGGAAATTTATACACATATGCCAGACTCAAAATAGCAGCTGTGAAGACAATTCCCTCTTCAGTTATGCTACTCAATGCGAATGGTGAATGCTAACAACACATAAAAGTAGAAAAACAAATTTGCACTTGCTCGAGATGTGGAAGTAAACTTCATAGTGTCGACAAATGCAGACTGTTTGTGAGAAGGGCCTTTAACTTCCCTCATAGAAAACCAAAATAGGTATGGAAGGTAAAAGATAAAAATTTGGAACCTAAAACCCTGCTTTTAGAAGGCCCTAAATCCATCAACATCGATTCAAAACAAGATGTAAGCAAGAATATTCCTACATAAGACATCCTATTGGATAGCAACATCATCCCAAATAATGACATAATGATGAATCCAATTATATACCCCACAGCTGAGGAGGTACTGTAGGCATTTGATTCAGATTCATCTGAGTCGGATTGTGATGGTGATGAACTGAATATAGTGGATCCAAGATGTATCAGCCAGTCTGCAAATATTGTCCTTGGAAGAGCGAAAGACACAAGAGGAAGGAAAAGCCACAAGATGGTTAGGGAGCAGAGGGCAAATGAGAAGGGCATTGTAAGTATGTTGAAATTTTTGAATCCTAGCCCTCCCTTGGGGGAAGATAAGGATCACCTCATGGAATGTCAGGGGCCTTTCGGCCCCTAACAAAAAAATGCTTGGTCAAAAGGACTTTGGCCAAGCTTGATTCAGAAGTATATATTCTACAGGAAACAAAGCTAAGTAAGGAAAAGGTGGTTGAATTCATCAAATATTGTTTTAAGTGGGAAGGAATTTTTCAAGATGCTAGAGGTTCGGCTGGGGGCTTGGGAATCATGTGGAACCCCTCCAAAATTGAAGTGCATCCTATAGCTTCGTTTGATCACTGGATGGCGTGCATCATTATTTGCAAGCAAACCAATGTCTCCTATCCATTATTTAATATTTATGGACCTGTTAAGACTGAGGAAAAACTAAAAGTTTGGAATGAGGTCTCCATCCAAGCTAGTCTGTTGGAAAAAGGCAAGGTCATAACTGTTGGTGACTTCAATGCTCTTTTGGACATTGATGAGAAGTTGGGTGGTCTTTGGAAATCTTTGAAAGTTATGGATGATTTTAGAGAATTTGTATCCAATTGCAAGTTGATCAATATCATACCTAAGAATGGTAGATTCACTTGGACTAATAGGAGGCTAAAATTTGCCAATATATCTGAAAGACTGGATCATTTCTTGGTTGGCGAATGGTGGATAAGTGGCAACTATTCATTAGAAACTAAAATTCTGCCTCAAATTGGATCGGATTATCTACCACTATCACTATCCATTGCTCAGGATACTCGCAGACATAAGAACTACTTCAAACTCTTTAGCATGTGGTGGCGGGATGAGAAGTTCCTTGACAATCTGAAAAACTGGTGGCAAGAAGGCAACATCTACTCTGGCTCCCCTAGCTTTAGATTTGTCAAAAGAATTCAGTTCCTGAAAAATAAAATTAAAGATTGGAACAAGTTGTCCTTCAAAAATATTTTTGTAGAGAAAAGTAGAATTGAGGAAAAACTAGAATAAATTGGCAATCGGATTATACGATTTGGCATGACCAATGTGGAGTTCGAATTGGAGAAAACACTCAAAGCCTAGTATATGGAAATTTTGAAGCACGAGGAACTATATTTGAAAGATAAATCTAGGGAACTTTTGATAGCTGAGGGGGATCTCAACACTAAATTTTTCCACATGCTTCGTCTAAGGCTAGAAGGATCAATAATAAGATATGCTCAATTAAGGATGAGAATGGGGTTTTGAAAACTTCGGCTGCAGATATTGAGCTAATTGCCCTTAATTACTCTATGAATATATTGGGTAGATTTGAGGTAGATAATTCAAGTTCAATACCAATAATTGAGGAAGTCATTAACCCCCTAATTACTAGCTCTGATTGCGATATGCTACTTGCTCCTTACTCCTTGGAGGAAATTAAACTTGCCACATTTTCACTTCATGCCGATAAGGCGCCTGGACTAGATGGCATAACGACAGAGATTTTTCAAAAATGTTGGGATTTCATGAGCAAGGATATTTTGAATGTGGTTCAAGAATTCTGAAAAAACACAGGTTTTGTTACTACTTATCAGATTGCCATTAGTTTTATGTCAAAGTTATACTATATACTCTAGTCAGTTATCTATTACCGAAATATTCAGTCGGTATGAACAGTCTAGTCGGTTACAGAAGAAAGCAGTCACAGAACGCAGTATACACCGAGTTGTCTACCGAGTATCTTTACATGTCTACCGAGCAACAAAGATGACACACCGAGTGAAACGTGTTACCAGATTCATTGAACCTAGACATGCATATGAAAACGTGTTACAAGATCGAGGCACATCTAACCGTTATCACATTGGAAATTGCACTTAAAGATTGTGTATGATTTTGAGGTTATCTAACCAATGAATTATTTTGCATGGTTATTCATTCAATAAATCGTGTTTGTAAGATCGAAGCAATGAATTGGATCACTGTCATAAGAGATCTATTTATACAACATGAGTTAAGAGTTAAAGGTGTGTGTGCATGAGTATGAGAAGACTGTTACAGAGACACAGAGGTCACTGAGAAGGTTTTCAGAGAATAGTCGAAGAACAAAGTAAACAGAAGGGTTTACCGAGTTACTATATGGGTTACCAAGGTATGCTATAAGCAAGGTAACTTATTCTGAGCACATAGAATCTGCTATAACATTCCAGATGTAAAGTTGCAGATATTTGTAATGATTTTATTGTAATATTTTGAAGTTGTAAGAGAAACCTTTAACAGGGTAAAAGACTCTAATCAAGTCTATAAATTGTAAAGCCTCTAACCAGGTGCAACATTTAGATGAAGTGTTGTAAAATCCTTTAGCAAGGTAGATCTAATGCTATCAGAAATAGCTAAACATGTAGCTCTAACTGATCACTCTTTATTATTGCAGTAGTGAAGTTGTGGGTGCCATCCCCACCGCAGTTTTTCTCTCTAACCAAGAGTTTCTGCGTAACCAAAATATATGTGTTATGGAGTGAATCATGTATGATTGTTATCTATCTATTTTAGTTTTATATTATGTTATTGCACTATTTGGTTTATGCATAATAGTAAAGATATGGTTGAAGAAATGTTTTGAAGTACTGATTCACCCCTCCCCTCTCAGTACATTATCTTTCCATATTGGGCCTAACAATTGGTATCAGAGCTTGAATCTTGGAAAAAGGTTTAACTACCTAAAGAGAAAGATCTTATCAATGGAAGGCTATAAACAATCTCGGAGGATTGTGTATCTGCAAGAAGAACTGGATCATGCTAATCAAGTGATTGCAGACATGCAAAGGCAAATGCAAAAATCTTTGAAAGTGAGAAGAAGATTATCCGATGATTTGCAGGACTCTCAAGAGTTAGTGGAACAAATCGAGACATCATTTGAGAATAGTATATCTGAAGAGACTGAAGAAATGATGGGAGTATTGAAAGAAAAGAACAAAGCACTGGCTGATCAACTAAAAGCAATGAAAAGAGAACATGAACATTTCAGCACATAGATGACTAAAAATATAGATGCATTGAGAATAGCTGAGGATAAAGTAAGAGATCTAGAAAGAGAGAAAAAACAACTTGAAGTCTTAGTATCTGATAAGAATGAAGAAATCACAAGGTTAACTAGAATTCAACAAAACCTATCAGATCAACTAGGTTATGCACATCATGAAGCAATTCTGAAAAATGATGAGAATCAAGCATTGAAACTTGAAGTATCAAGGCTGACCGATGAACTTGAAACAGAGAAGAAATCCAAAGAAACACTGAAGAAGAGTTATGAAGCATCAAAGATGTTGGATGAGCAAATGAATACAAGATGATCCAACAAAGATGCAGGACTCGGTTACAAAGGAAAAGACTCTACCGAGAAAGTAATTCATACTATCGAGAGAGGAGAATCATCAAAGCAAGCTGCAAACAAGAATAACATCAAAAGAAAGAAGCCTATTTGCAACTACTATGGTAATCAAGGTCACACTGCCAACATGTGTCAAATCAGAAAAGGTAAGCAACCAAATGTCACTAAGTCCAAACATTATTGTTACTATTGCAATAAATATGGTCACACATCTAATCAATGTAGGACAAAGTCTGTTAACAATTATCAGAAGGCAAAATTCAAAGGGTTTTGTAAAAACTGCAATAGATATGGACATAATATTGAGAAGTGCTGGCTTAAGCAAAAGAACTATATGTGGTCTGCACATTGAGCAAATGCTAGAGGTTACCGAACTCACACAGATCCTTACCGATAGTATTCTGCAGTACCATGGGATTACAATACAAGGATATGGTGTGAATATTGTGGAAGATATGGACATATAAGTGGCAACTGTTTTATAAGGTTTGGGTTGTACAACCGAAGATCATGAAGAAATCATGATATGGGATGTTTTCATTGTCACAAAGCTGGACACTTAGCTGGAGATTGTAGAGATCAACCTAGAAAAGACACTGAAGAAATAAAAGAAAAATTAAAGATGATTTGGAAAAAGAAGGAAATTGTGTGAAATGAAGAAAGCACCTTACCTGCTGAGTTAGGTGCATCTATTCCAAATTAATCGGTAAAGGTATGAAGGGACTGCATTCTCTAAAGGATAAAATCTTAACAGTTCCTATTCTATTATGCAGTTAATTCAAATCTGCATAATTAAGATGTATTAGTAACTTTGAAATTCTATCAAAGTCTTTTGAAGCACTTTATAGGAAGTCTGTCAAGTCGGTGAATACAGGAAGCCTGTCAAGTCGGTAAATGAAGGAAGTTGGTTACTCGGTTAAAATGAAAAAAAAAGGAGAGTAAATCGGTTAAAGGAGAATCGAGTGCATTTAATGTTTTGACCTAACCCACACGGAGCCCGATAAGGTATTTTGTGTACTTAAAAGCATTTTTGTGGTCATTTACACTTACCAAGTTTTCGAGAAAGCAGAGCAAGCGAATCAAAGGTGATCAAAGCCTCCTACAAAGCAAATTCAAGGTATTTACATCAAATCTCAACACATTGTTAATTGGTTTATCAATCTTATCTAGTTGCCATTAACTGCTAAGTATAAAGCATCTGTCATTTGAAATTGTGAAACCCTAAGGACTCTTTGTTAAGTTTTTTTATCTGAAATCTTCAAATGGTGCCCAAGATCCAAGATCCTATAGTTGTCAAGAATGTAGAGAAGCCCTCACTAAAATACTCTTTGATGCCCAAAGTCGCTTCTGAACCGGATGACAAAACCGCCTTTTCACTGATCTCAGACAGAGTGTTACTAGTTGAAGATGTGAGATTCTTCACCAAATGTCGTGTTGAAGAACTCTGTCATGTTGAAATCAGAGACACCTATGATGAGCTATGTACCGATGGTATATTGAACAACAAGTATGAGCACATCAAATTCAAGGGATTAACTGAAGCCCTAACCTATCCTCGTGTGTTCAAACCCCAGTGGGTCAAGTTTGTTCTGAGCAGAGTTCACGATGATTTCATGTGGCTAGAAGAACAACCATTTAAGATTACCAAGGAAATCATTCATCTGATTACCATTTACCCTATCTATGATCATGCCCGAGCCCAAAAGATGATATCACAGAAGGAATTGATTAGTTTAATCAGAGTGGAATCTGATTGCAGAGGATTGAAATTGAATAATGTCATAGATGAAGAACTAAAGTTTGCCATTAGAGTAATGGGCTACTATTTCTTTCAATCGGCAAGGGAAAATAGTGTTCCCTATGCAGTAGTAGACTTGGCTTACAAAATTGTGAAAAAGGGAATGAAAATTGACCTATGTGAGGTATTGTTGAAGAGCCTATTTGAAAATCTGAACACCATCAGGAAGCCGAAGAAGAATAACTCGGCTAATGCTCTAAAGTTTGGATCACTACTGGTATGCATGTTTTTCTACTTTGAAAAATTCTTTCCATTAGTCAGTAAAGTTGTTTGGGAGCTTCACCGACCAATCACCCATCAGATAAATGACTTCATTAAGAAGTTAGGTGATAATTTTAATGATATCATGGATGATTACTTCAGTAAATTTCAAGAGAAAATGCATAACAGATATAGGATTCCACCCCAGCTAGTAGAGAAATACAAAAATGCTATATGTTTTGAAGTTGACACCGATTACTGTTATGTGAATGCTGTGGAACCAAGGACTCAATCTTTGTCACCAATGGGTTACGAGATTGATTTTGACATCACAAAACAACAAATTGATGCATTTCTTATATTGCCCAGACATGCTACTGAGCTGAGGTATGGTACCTATGAGGAAGTATAGGAAAAGGTAAAGATGAGTATTGTAGTACCCAAAGCTACAAGAAAGGCAACAAAGATGATTAAGGCATTGTCAGAGAAATTCAGAGAAGACTCTTCCTCTACACCTGTCAAAGGCACCATTTCCATTACCGAAGAGGAATCTGAAGCCCAAGAGGCAGCTATAACACTAAGCACTGAATTGCCTAAGGGTAAAGTGTTAAAGAGAAAGAAACAGGACACATCAAAAGTCTCACTAACTCCACCTCCAGTAAAGCGACCTAACACTAGAGCATCTGCAACCTCACCGAGTAAGAAGATGAAGAGTGTTAGTGTTCCCAAGGTAACAAAGACATACAAGAAATCTACTCGGAGACTCATTTTGGTAAAAGAGTGTAGTGATACCGAATCAGAAGATGCAAGCAAATTTCAGATTGTGAAGAGCAAGAAGGTAAATATACATAGTGTTGAAAACTTTTGTGCTAATTTGAAAGAATATGGTGGATTTGGAGGATTTAGATATGTCAAGTATGAAACCAGGAACAATGATGAAAAGAGACAAATTGAAGAAGCTATCATCTGCACACTTCTAAAGTTCCGGTTAGCTCCATTGGAACTAGCTAAGTCACTTCCAAATGAACTGTATCTGTATATTGATAATAGGTGGAAGTATGCAATGGACTCAGAGAAACAAATTAAAGAGAGAAGTCTGGTTCATTTATTCCCTGATATGTCAGTAGCAGAAATACAAGAACATCCGACAACCTACAATTCTAAGTTTCTTGTCAAGCAGAGAGCCTTAAAATTGATGAATGGGCTATATATTGAAGTAGAAAATGAGACTAAAGCAAAGTGGTAGGAAATATTCAAAATCAAGGATGCCAATGAGCAAGCTATAGTTGAAATCGTTGATGTCACCGAGCACGATCCTGATATCACCGAGCAAGGTCTTGATGCTACCGAACAAGACCCTGCTGACACCATTCAAATAGATGAAGATGTCATGGATTCAGAGGCACCGGAATAGGAAATGATAGAAGGCACTGCATATGGAAAACTTGTATCTAGTGAATCCATTTTGGAACAAGTTCAGCCTTATCCACCGGTCAAACAACCTGTCTCAACCGAAACTCCTTAGGATACAGATCAAGGCATTGAAGGTCACAAGTCTGCAACAGGTGAAGGTACTACTCAAGAATAGACATCTCAAGCACCAAGTACCGAGACACCGAAGGACTCTACAGAGGCTAAAGGAACTGATCAAAGTGTTTCCTCTACCGAGCAACCTATCGAGGGTCATCAAGCCTCACAAGCCATTATCTTAGTTCCATCGATGAAAGGTAAAGAAAAGAAAGTGAGGAAGCATAGTTTTAAAGTTGATTTGTCAAAACCAATAGTGTTGCCCAATGTAGACATAGCAAAATTAAAGGGGCAAGTACTCATTGATTTTGGTGAACAGTGCAAAGCAAAGGCCGAACAAGAGAAGCAAATGGCCATTCAAAACAAAAATAAAGTACTTCAAAAGGTAAAAGCACTTTCACTAGATATGCTACCTAAAGCTACAGTATCAATTGATGCAGCCATCCACATTCAATTGGATGAACTCCTAACAAAGATAGAGACATCTGGAGTAGATGCATCAAAGTATTTGACCAAGCTGAAAGACAAAGAGCTCACTGCCAAGATGATAGAAGAGGTACAAAAAGCTATAGCTATTGGCAAAGTTAAACTTGTCAAATTTATTGCTGAGTTGACTCCTCAACTCAAGCACATTCATTATTTATTTCAGAAACTCTGCACATTTTCTTTATTCATTAAAGACATTAAGAATAAAAAAGAGGCAATTGAGAAAGAGATCACCGATCTCTCAAGCAAGTTGACCACCGAGCCAAATTCAGTTCAGAATTTTTATACAAAGCTTCAACAGCTCATGGCTCAACAATTGGACTTACAAAATGAAGAACACAAGATCTGGATGGACATAATGACCCTTCAGACATTATTCCTTCCACATCTTTCATCAGTTCAAGAACAGATCAACCGAGCGACATACTTATCTACTACTCAAGAGGGAAGCACTCTAGATGGCTTAATATCACTATTGGCTGATATTCAAGCACATAATTCTTTAATGGACAGTGTAAAGGATGCACTCTCTATCACTCTCACTGACACCCAGACCAAGTACAAATCCATTTTTGATCAGTTATCACCCCTGAATGGAAATTAAGTTTTTGATGTTTGTCAAAAAGGGGGAGTTATACTATATTTGTGGAGTAATATGTTACAGTACTAAGGGATTGATACAGTATTGAGAGAATGGTATAGTATTCAAGTATAGTATACAGGGGGAGTATATCGAGCAGAGTATGCAGAATATCCAAGAACAGATCACCAAGCATGCAAAATCAGAGTTATGTACAACATATTGACAAGGGGAGTATATTTGATATATTATTTTATTGACTATTGTATATACTGTCAGTATAGTCAAATTTTGCAAGTATATAGATTATTGAGTTATAACTTTGAAAGTGGTTTTTGTCAAACATCTCAACTAATGTCAAAAGGGGAGATTGTTACTACTTATCAGATTACCATTAGTTTTATGTCAAAGTTATACTATATACTCTAGTCGATTATCTATTACCGAAATATTCAGTCGGTATGAACAATCTAGTCGGTTACAGAAGAAAGCGGTCACAGAACGTAGTATACACCGAGCTGTCTACCGAGTATCTTTACATGTCTACCAAGCAGCAAAGATGACACACCGAGTTGATATACACTGAGTGAAATGTGTTACCAGATTCATTGAACCTGGACATGCATATGAAAACGTGTTACAAGATCGAGGCACATCTAACCATTATCACATTGGAAATTGCACTTAAAGATTGTGTATGATTTTGAGGTTATCTAACCAATGAATTATTTTGCATGGTTATTCATTCAATAAATCGTGTTTGAAAGATCGAAGCAATGAATTAGATCACCATCATAAGAGATTTATTTATACAACATGAGTTAAGAGTTAAAGGTGTGTGTGCATGAGTATGAGAAGACTGTTATAGAGACACAGAGGTCACTGAGAAGGTTTTTAGAGAACAGTTGAAGAACAGAGTAAACAGAAGGGTTTACTGAGTTACTATATGGGTTATCGAGGTATGCTATAAGCAAGGTAACTTATTCTGAGCACATAGAATTTGCTATAACATTCCAGATGTAAAGTTACAGATATTTGTAATGATTTTATTGTAATATTTTGAAGTTGTAAGAGAAACCTTTAACAGGGTAAAAGACTCTAATCAAGTCTATAAATTGTAAAGCCTCTAACCAGGTGCAACATTTAGATGAAGTGTTGTAAAATCCTTTAGCAAGGTAGATCTAATAGATCTTGTTACTCCTAACAGGGTATGCTATCAGAAATAGCTAAACATGTAGCTCTAACCGAGCACTCTTTATTATTGCAGTAGTGAAGTTGTGGGTGCCATCCCCATCACAGTTTTTCTCTCTAACCAAGAGTTTTTGCGTAACCAAAATATGTGTTATGGAGTGAATCATGTATGATTGTTATCTATCTATTTTAGTTTTATATTATGTTACTGCACTATTCGGTTTATGCATAACAGTAAAGATATGGTTGAAGAAATGTTTTGAAGTACTGATTCACCCCTCCCCTCTTAGTACATTAGCTTTCCATATTGGGCCTAACAGATTTGTGAAAGAGATCAACCACACCATTATCAATCTTATTCCTAAGAAACAGGATTGTGATTCCATGTCTGATTTTCACCCAATATCCTTACGCAACACTATCTATAAAATAATATCAAAGGCAATGGCCGAAAGATTGAAGAAGCTGCTACCAAAACTAGTATCTAAAAATCAGAAAGGATTTACTCCGGGTCGAGAAATTGTAGACATCATCATCCTGGTATAGGAAGTCATACACTCACTCCATAAAGAAAAATTGAAAGGTATGATTATTAAACTAGATGTTGCCAAAGCCTATGATAAGGTGATTTGGAATTTTCTTATGCATGTCCTTGCCAGATTTGGTTTCCCAGTTAACTGGCTTGAATGTATAAAATTTTGCATTGGCACAGTGAACTTTTCTATTCTTGTCAATGGTAATTTGAGTGGGTTTTTTGGAACCACAAATGGTCTATGACAAGGAGATCCATTATCACCTTTACTCTTTGTTTTTATGGTGGAATTTTTAGGGAGGCTAATAAAAAAGAGGCATAGTGAAGGCATTTGGAAAGGAGTCAAAGCTCATGAACAATTTGAGGCAATCACACATTCCCAAATTGCCGATGATACCATCATATTTGGTGATGCATCCATCCGGGAAGCTATAGGCATTAAGAACACACTAGAGGAGTACACAGTGGCTTCGGGTCAAGTTATGAATAAAGAAAAATATTAGTTGTTCTTGTTTAATACTAATAAGATGGCACATGGCAGAATTGCACAACACTTGGATATAAAAATTGTAGAGCTCCCAATCAAATACTTAGGGATACGTATTAACAAAGGATGCAAACAATCCCAAATTTGGGATGATGTTATTAACTCATGTTAGACTAAATCAGAAAATTGGAAAAATAGGTGACTGACCCAAGCAAGTAGACTTACCATGATCAAATCAGTTTTATCTGCCATTCCAATATACAACATGTCCAGTTTCAAAATGTCGTTCGATGTAGGAAAAAGTCTGAACAATCTGCTCAAAAAATTTGTTTGGTATGGTGCTAAAGATAACATGAAAATTTTGCTTATCAACTGGGATACATTGTGCCTAATGAAGGAAGAAGGGGGAGTTGGCTTAAGGAAAATGGAGTTGCAAAATTCTGGCCTTGGTGCTAAGCTCTCTTGGAAGATGTTCAAAGAACCTCAAAAACTTTGGTGCAAATTGTTCCAAAAGAAATATCTTGACTTGGAAGACCCTAACCGAATTCTCACAGTGGCCAATTCAGAAAGGGGCTCGGCTACGTGGAATTTCTTATGGGATAGCAAACACATTATCACATAGCCTATATCATGGAAGATTGGTAATGGTAGAACAACATTATTTTGGAGAGACTCATGGGATGGGTTTTCGTCTCTCTCAGAATCATTTGAAGATAAGGAGTGGATAGATCTGGTTGAGAACTGCATAGGGCAACATGTATGAAATTAAATGGAAAACCGCAAGGACATAAATGGTCTGAGAATATGGAAGAAAATTAATATTGGTAACCCTTCATTATTTGAGAAACTTTGGGATGCAATAAAAGACAGGAAAATACCGGCCTCTAGTGAAGATGACAATATTTTTTGGTGTGCCTCGAAATCTGGGGAGTATAGTTCCAAACTTGGGTAGGAAGTTCAAAGAGAAAGGGGTACCTGAGGCCGCATAGATTATGTTGGAATAATAAATTACTACCAAAAGCTGGGGAATTCTTGTGGATTGCTTTACATGGTGGAATCCTCACTGGTGATAGACTTAAAATTATTGGCATCTTGGGTCCCAATCGCTGTGTTATATGCTGTGCTGACGAAGAAACAACCAACCACCTACTCTTTAGTTGTCCAGTGGCAGGATTATGTTGGAACTGGTTCCTAGACCAGATCAATTAGACTACAGTTAAAAACAAAAGTCTTTTGGACTTCCTACTTTCTTGGGCAATCAGACGGAAGTCAAAATGGAGTGATCTATGGATGATTGGTCCATCTATGATTGTATGGCACATCTAGAAGGAGAGAAATAGAAGAAGTTTTAAAGAAACATCACTGTCAAATATAATGCTGGTTGACAAAATAAAAGTTGCAATCGAGGAAGTGATAAATGGCAAGATACTAAAAGGCGGCCCTAAAATATACAATAACTGAGATGTCCTAATGGAAAATCATTGGCCTCTTAAAGATTCAGGTATTTATGTCCCCCCCTCAAAGTGTGTTAATATAAATTCTGTCAAATGGAAGGCCCCTCCAAAGGATTGGACAAAACTCAATTTCGATGGTGCTAGTAAGGGGAACCCTGGGGAGTCCGGTATTGGTGCCATAATCGAAAATGAACATGGTAATATTATATATGGATTGTATGGAGGCATTGGATTTGCCACGAATAACGAAGCCGAGATTCGTGCACTAGAGGTAGGATTATGCCTCTATACTCTGCATGGGATCTCTCGAATCATTATCGAAGGAGATTTGCAGATCATCATAAATGGGGTTACTAAGTCAAATTTTCATAGCTGGAAACTAAACAAGTGGCTGCCTCAGATAAATGATCACCTTAAATCAATTGATTGCTTCGAAATTGTGCATGTTTATAGAGAAGGCAATCAAATGGTGGACTATCTAGCAAATCTTGGGGTTGGAAGGAATGATGATCCTGTCTCTTTCAGTCATGTCTTAGCAATGGATGATATTACAAGAAAATGCTTGAAGGACTACCGTGAATCCCCATGCCAAGGTGTTGGGTAATAAGCCAACTTTATATGGATTAGCACCCGATCTTGGGCTGTTGGTGGCAATGAAATATGCCTCAGAAGTTTGAAGATTAGTACGACTCTAATAGTTGGGAAGGATGGTGTCACTGTTTTGGTCTCAATGTCTAAAACTTGGTGGTAGAAAGAATCATCGCATGGAAGAGTCTCGGCCAGACCCCTTGGGAAGTACCATCTGTAGTTAGGGACACCTCATCACTTCGGTAGTGCTTCAGTGCAGAATTAGATTTTGTAGATATTGGCAGAGCAAAAATGATTGGGATCTGTAACATGCTTCTCTCTATAAATGCTATCCCGAAGATATGTAACCTAGTTATTGAAAGTGCTATGTTCAGTGTGAGGTACATAGAGGAAAAAGTGTTGCAGATGGCTCACTTCGGAGATGTTAGCTATGTCAATTGTGAAAATGCGCTGGGAACCCAACTAAGAAACGCATTTATCACAGAAGATTACATTTATGACGCTATCTGAGGGCTAATGGGAATCACTCTCAATTAAGACACTGGAGTGATGCAGCCATGCTGGAGGCAGTCCTTATGCCCATTGTTGATATCATTGATTCTGGGGAATGTGTGATCGAACTCTTTGATGGATTCGTGAAGCCATTCTTTGCAGACACTGTTGCTAATGCCATATTAAGTCTAGAAGAGGGAGTCAAAGTAAGCATTTTTAAGGTGTATTTCCATTTCAAAAATTACTTATCCTCAGATTTAGAGGATGAAATTGAGGAGACTAATGAGGTGAATAGTGGTGGCTCCGTTGACAGTGATACCATACGTGAGATGGCCAGACGGGAGGTGTGGAAGGAGGAGCACGAGCGAATAAAGGCATTTGGAGAGAATGCATGGGAAGTGTTTAGATGTGCCGTGTTTAACAGGAATATGACGCCTTTCAAAAGACTAACTGAATCCGTGGATTGGTGGCTTCCTGAGCAATCCACCCGCAATGCCATCAATATAGGTGAATATGTAGTTGTGATATACCAAGCAATTGGTGGACACCTGTAACTGAATTGTTGGCTATTTAACTCTGTTTTAATTTTGTGAAGTGCCTGGATATAAGGTAGTCTAGCTTAGGTGTCTAAAGTCATGGCTAGCAGGCACAGGCTAGTCTAGTCTAATGCTTGAAACTATATGTAATCTTCTTTTTCCAGCAATATAGGGAGCTATCTCCATTAATGATAACACTTAAACCTCAAAAAAAAAAGAAAAAAAAGAAACAACAAATAAATAAATAAATAATCAACTAAAAAATAAATCACTTAACCAATTAAATAAATATCAAAGCACCAATAAATCAATAACGTATCGATTAAATAAATTAAGCTCAATAATCATTAATTAGACCAATTAAAATAAATATTAAATAATCATCCAAATAATCGACTATCAATAAAGCAACCATAGTATTTGAAGTCACATAAATCTGTCCACTTAATTAAATGAATATTTACTATTTATTTGATTATTTAACACTCAATAATCAGTTAATTAAATTAATATTTAATTAATTTCATTCTCAAACTCTTCTCCTATTAATTAAATAAATTATTCAATTTATTTAAATTAATTCATTAAGCCACACTCAAAATCAATTAAATGAATAAGCACATTTATTTAATTTAACCCCCCTTTCCTCTTTTAAATAAATAATAAAAAATTTATGTTAGGATTGATGATAGTCCCAAAGATACTGAGAGGCGGGGGGGGTGAATCAGTATCTAACCGGTTTACAGAATATTTGACCTTATTAAGTATTTTGCATTCCAAAATAGTGTACCGGTAAACAAGAATTAATGCAGTAAATAAGAAAAGTAAAGACAACATAGAAAGCACACCATAACACAAGATGTTTAATGAGGAAACCCAGTGTGGGAAAAACCTCGGCGGGAAAAACCTCGGTGGGATTTGTGATCCACAATATTCACTCACTGGCCAATGAATGGATATTACTTACAAGAGGGGCCTGCACATGTAGGAAGGCCAACTGCCTAGAGCTCACTGCTCAATTACAAAAGGAAGTCTCACTAACTTACAACAATGGATTATGAGAATCCAATATAATGTACTGCTACAAAAAGCATTTTCTATGCCAGGTTCAGTACCGGTTTAAGCTCATACAATAACCATAAACCTTTCTACAAAATCTACCTTAATATTCGCTCTACATATCCATCATATCTATCCTCTATCATATATGTCTCACAAATGATCTACAAGATCTCATACTTATATATGTGTCTTATTACAACATACCATGTCGGCTTACAAAAAGATATTACAATTAAATACAAAATACTATAATCAAAATCCTGTCGGCTAGGATGTCGGTAAACATTAATGTCGTTGCCGATGAACTATCTACCGGTGTAGAATTTGCTGGTGCCAATGCCATAAGATTGCAAGGTTGCCATCAATGACAACACCTTCAATCACCTTTAACTACCATTAGAGTGTGCAATGCCAACAATCTCCCCCTTTGGCATTGATGGCAACACTCATGAGAAAAATTCAAAATTGTATCAAAAAATTGAAATCCAAAAATCTTACCAAAACTATGTGCTCCCCCTGAGCAGATGATCTCTTCTGAAAGTCATTAGATTTTTCTCTTCTCTACTACTCCCCCTTTGACATCAATGACAAAGGTTGTCAAAATTTCAATGAGTGCAGTGCTCATCTGGTACCATGTAACCGGTTGGTTACAATCTGGAATAGGTCTGCTAATACCAAATTTAGGCTCTGAGTGAACTTGTTGCCGTCCTTTAATGCTGCCTCTGTTCTCTGAATAGTACCAGTGAGGTGATGCATGTTCTCTTTCGGTGTCTTTTGTCCCTGAATATGTGCCTCTGAGATCTCTTTCCTCAAAGAGATGAGGTTATCCAAGTTAGGACTGAGTCTACATTTAAGTTCTTTTGCCTTGCCTTTTATTCTTTCCTTCTCTTTCTCCAATTTTCCAAGTTTATCCTCAAATCCATCTATCTCCTGTTCTATAACTGATATTGGTTCAGATGAACCAATGATATTGTCAGCTATATCATCAATTTCTTTTTGCACTTTTCTAATTTCCTTATCAATATTCATTGTCAAAAGATTAGTCTTGCAGGTGTCTCTATACAGTTCCTTGAACTCTGTAATTGTTTTGTTCAGTGCTGGTAAGAGGGTATCAATATGTTCCGTGCACTTCTTTATTGTTTCATCAAAGAATTTCTCTTTTTCCTTGCCCATTTTCTCCTTAAATGTCTCTTCATTTATTTGGTCCACAGTCAGTATATTGCCGATGATGTATTTAGACAATGTGTCTAACTGACTCAAAGAATCCTTATTATTTACATTACACTTGGGTGCAATCAATTTAAGAATAGGAATGGTATCATCTAAAGCCTTATATGCCAATACATTACAATCTGTAATTTTCTTAATATAATCCAAAAGCACTTCAGTCACATTTGTGGGTCTGAATTCAGTCATGGAAGTACCAGATGACTGTCCAACTACCTTAACAATCTCCATGCTACTGGTGGTAGTAACAACTTTTCTTGTCTCGACCTTTGGTAGGTTAGTTTGTGTTTGCATTTCAACTAGCAAAGGTTTAGGCTTCTCAGCATTTTCCAGTGGCATTGTCTCCGTATAAACTTGTTTCTCAACCTGTGTCTCAGCTTGTGTCTCGGTCTATTTCACTATGCTCTCTTCTGTCAGTTTTTCTGATTGTTCTTTAGTGTTATCAACCATTTTTTCTGATGGTTTTTCAGTTGTATCCACTATTGGTTTCTCTGTCTGTACCTCTGCACTGTCCACTACCAGTGACTCAGTTGGTTTCACTGTATTCTTTGTAGGTTTTTCAATATTTGCATCAACAGTACTGTCAGTAACCATTTTACTAACCCTAATCTCAATGTTATCAGCCGGTGTTTCAACTTAAACATTTTCAGCTTGTGTTCCAACATTGTCAGCCGGTTGCTCAGTAGCAACATCTTTCTTCTTTTCCTAAGTACTTTCTATATCAACTACAATATTGACCTCCTGAGTGTCTATGTTCATTGTGTACAAAATTTCAGACTCAAGATTTGTATCCTCATGTGGAGTCTCCACATTCTCAGTAGCCGGTGTGTTGTCAGTTAGTACCAGTGGAGTAACTAAAGGTGGTGGAAGGTTATCTATCACTTTTATATTAGGTAGTTCACCTACCTTGCCTTTTACTTTGTCCTTATCCTTTTGGTATACCTTGAATGTTTTTGGTCTTTTAAGTTCTTCTTGTTTTTCTTTCTCCACAAAGAAGATGTCCCATTTATCTGTTGTCTCTTCTGAGATCTCATTTACTTTGCTGGCCATTAGACTTACATGTCAGTCTCCACTAGAAAAGACTGTTCTATTAGCTTCACTGATCAACTCATCTATTTCTTCAACTGATTTCACAGGGTGAACAACTAGCAGTTTCTCAATCTTGATTTTCTTGTCTAGCTCCATAATAGCTAACCTTTTAGCATCTAGTCGCCTATACAAATCACTAGGCAAATCATCTACAACCTCTATCAAAACTTTCTTATAAATATCAAGGTGTAAAATGATACTATTTTCTATGCTTTCTTTCTCCTCATTTGTAAAAGTATCATACAATTTACTTACATTTGATAAGTTACCATCATCTGTTATCTCATTTAATAGGTTGTCGAGTGGAGGAATGACCTGTTTTCCCTTTCTCTTTCTAGGTGTCATCTTCTTAGTTGATGGCCTTACTACCTGTTGTTTCTTTCTTGCCTTCTTAGGTGTAGGAGAGGGTGCCGGTGAAGGTTTTCTCTACCTATCTACTCTTTTAAATTCTGTAGGGATTTCACTTTCTGATGAAGTTCCAATCGGTGAGAGATGAGCTTCTGATTGTAAACCTTCCAAGTCACTTTCCTGGATACTAGTGATATTCATTATGTTTTCCTTTATTTCTTTAACCTACTTGGTTGCACTCCTTATATATTTCTCTCTTCTCTTCCTTTGTTTAAGTGTTTGAACACCACTTTCTATTGTCTCAGCATTACCAAACACTTTTTCTTCTAGTTCTCTAGGGGCTTCAAGTAGGACTTTGGCATATGTTTCAATTATGATTACATCATCCTCATATCCAAACAGTTCTAGGAAGAACTGCCTCCATCCAAATTTCATCCTTCTTAATCACAAAACAAATTTCTTTCTCATACTTGTCGACAATACTTTGAGGTAACCTTTCCCTAGTCTTCATTTTTGCTTTAAATGCTTGGAAATACTTTGTTATTTTGTTTTCCTTGTCTGTCCCCATGCCAGTGAAGATATCTAACAATTTCTTCCCTACCGGTATATCATAACCAAAGTCTTTCTTTCCTATATCGGGAACCTCTTTTGTAAGAAATAGCATTAAGCATACAAGAAGATTGCCAAAACAAAAAGTACCTTTCTTATCTCCTTTTATTTTCTTCAAATTGTCAATCAATTCATCTTTCAACCACTCACATACATCTATCTTGGCATCATTGTTAACCATATCATATGCACTTTTGATACATAGACTGGAAATTGAGTTCAGTCGGTTAGCATGTGTGGTTTTGTATCCTAATATCATGCTAATGAATCTAACATTTTAATCTTTTACATCATTAACTCTTAGGGATCTACTGTCATAGGTTGCACTAGTTAAAGTCATCACTATGTTATTAGGAACCTTCTTAGTTTTATTTGACCTGCTACCGGTGGATGGTAAGCAAGTCACTACCCTAACTGCTTCCTTAGTGATTTTATGAATAGAGTCAAGCCAAAATAATTCACCATGAACTCTGCTAAGCATAATCCTTACAAATTCCTTAGGAAATTTTGGGATGTCAAGGATTTCCACAAAACCTAGGGTCTCTATAACCTTATGATCGGGTTTTATAGTTCCATTCTCATCACCATTAAAATTATTATACATTTTCATGATTTCTTTAGAACCTAATTCCTCAATATGGCAATGTATGTAAATTCTAGGGTCTTTTGCATATGCAACTCCTTTAGGGATTTTTGAAAAAGCACCTAGGGTATCATCCTTCTTTTCTACTTCGGGGATAATCTTGAATACGGGCCTAGGGCATTTAACCACTTCTATAATAGTAGAGTTTGCAATGAATTATGGAGCAGAGGAGGAAGCCATTGATAAATACCTTAACCTACCTGATCGGTTTGGATGCTTGACAGATCTTGCTTCACTTCTCACTAAGGATGCCTTCGCTCGGTTTTTTTGTGCTCTTTGAAAGTTTGAATGCTCGGTGAATGAAAAGAGGGAAAAACACTGATTTATAATGTCTTTCCCTTCAACAACCACAATAAATGCCTGCCGGTTAAGTGAAACTTAACACATTTGCCAGTAAAGAAGAAGTTCATCTTCTCACCATCAACCGAGGGTAAACTTGCATGATTTTCAAATTGTTTCCATACCCCCAATAGATTCTTTGTTAGTTGGATGAAGAATGTCCTTCCAGTGGAGTAATACTCTGCTCTACCGATGAAGGAATAGTCTCATCAACATTCTGATCTCTCTTTCTAATCCATTGTTTTGAAAATTATTGCTTTACCTCATCTACCTTCTCTTTGCCTTTCAAACTAGGTCCTTTGTTATTTGCTGGTGAAGTCTTGCTTCTACAAAATTTTGCAATATGTCCAATCTTGTTACAAGCATAACAAGTCACATTGTTTTTGTGAATAGCCTTTCCATATCCTATGTCGGTTTGTGTTCTGTATTGATTAGATAAGTGTCCAAATCTTCCACAAACATAACATCTTACATTCATTCTGCAATTTTCTGAATTGTGACCAATTTTGTTGCATTTGGAACATTGACCAGTGGGTGCATTAGTGTTCTGATAGTTTCTAGATCTACATTGATTTTCTCTATGACCATACTTGTTATAGTTAAAGCATTTCCCATTAAATTTGTAGGCATTAGGTTGTCTTAACAGTTTACTGTGATCATGATTGTTTGCAGTACCGAAGCTTTCACCAACTTCAAAGCCAAGTCCATTAGTGTCTCCATTAGGTTTCTGATTTTTCAGCATGTTATCAAGTTCTTCTGAACTTTTCTTGAATTTCTCTTTATGTTGATTTGCAGTAGCCAACTCATTTTCCAAAAATTCCTTCTGTCTCATAAGTTCAGTTTTATCATGTTCCATGTGAATCAGATCTGTCTTTAACATATCATTTTCATGACCGAATCTTAGATTTTCATTTCCAACATCATTGAGTCTCCTAGTCAAGTCATCTTCATTCTTCTTTCTGTCTTCAATGTCTTTACAAAATCTCAATGTCATGTCTTGCATTTCACTCCTCAAGGTCATGTTTTCTTGCCTCATCTTGCTTACAAGCTCATTAAGAGTTTCCTTTTCATCATCATCATTATGTATCTTCTCACGAAGTTATCTTCTTTTGTTTCTAGCAATAGTGAGATTCTCTTGAAGTCCTTGAATGAATTCCAGTGCAGTCCTTAGATCATCTTCAAGTTTGATATTCTTCAGCTTTTCTGCATCAAAGTTTGCAAGAGTTGTTTCCAATTGCTTTCTCAAGTTTTTCATCTGTACCGGTTTCAGAATCTTCCTCAAGCTTTTAGGCTTTTGAAAATAGAGGACCAGGCTCTGATACCAATTGTTAGGATTGATGATAGTCCCAAAGATACTGAGAGGGGAGGAGGGGTGAATCAATATCTAACCGGTTTACAGATTATTTGACCTTATTAAGTATTTTGCAATCCAAAACAGTGTACCGGTAAACAAGAATTAATGCAGTAAATAAGAATAGTAAAAACAACATAGAAAACACACCATAGCACAAGATGTTTAATGAGGAAACTCGGAGTGGGAAAAATCTCGGTGGGATTTGTGACCCACAATATTCACTCACTGGCCAATGAATGGATATTACTTACAAGAGGGGCCTGCACATGCAGGAAGGCCAACTGCCTAGAGCTCACTGCTCCATTACAAAAGGAAGTCTCACTGACTTACAATAATAGATTATGAGAATCCAATATAATGTATTGCTACAAAAAGCATTTGCTATGCCAGGTTTAGTACCGGTTTAAGCTCATACAATAACCATAAACCTTTCTACAAAATCTGCCTTAATATTCGCTCTACATATCCATCATATCTATCCTCTATCATATATGTCTCACAAATGATCAACAAGATCTCAAATACTTATATATGAGTCTTATTACAAAATGGCATGTTGGCTTACAAAAAGATATTACAATTAAATACAAAATACAATAATCAAAATCCCGTCGGCTAGGATGTCAGTAAACATTATTGTTGTTGCCGGTGAACTATTTGCCAATGTAGAGTCTGTCGGTGCCAATGCATGCCGGTGCCATAAGATTGCAAGGTTGCCATCAATGACAAAAACTTCAATCACCTTTAATTACCATTAGAGTGTGCAATGCCAACAATTTATTTAAATCCCTAAACTACCCCCCCACTTGCATTTTGCTACAAATGCAAGTTGCACCTATTTTGTTGAAATAAAGTAATTTTATTTTAATTAAAAACCTATTTTCTCTCACCCACCAAACCCACTTGCTCTTTTAACCCATTCTAGATTCTTCTAAACCATTCCTAATTAGCCTAATCACTCTCCCTAATTATTGTCACATTCCTAAGCAACTTGAAGTCACTTCTCAAAGCCTCAAAGTCTTTAAAAAATATTAAAGGCTTTATGTCTTCAACAAGTTAACCCCTAAAGTCTTCCAAACCATTAATGGTTCTTACATAGCCATTTATGGCTCTTACATAACCATTCATGGTTAAACTCAACTCACGCACATGGTTAGAGACTTTCCCAGTAACTCAACCCTCATTTAACTCATGGGTCTCTTCAAGCATTCATTGCTTTGACCATGGTTATCCCCACTAATTCGTGCACAAGAGTTTATCCATTGGATAAAGGCATTCTTCATTGGATAATGACTTTATTCATTCAACTCAAGCCTAACCTTAACTCCTATGCTAACCTTCATGTCATTTCAAGCATTTAATGCTTCTTCCCTCTCCTCTCAAGCCATCTCATGTTGACATTTGTCATCCTGGGATTGGGTTGAAAGCCCTCACATGGATCATAAATCTTTCAATCTTGACCCTTGTTGAGATTACTCAATCTCAACCATTCATTTCTCTATTTTTCCTATAAATCCAACACATTCCTTCATAATCCAGATCCAAAAATCTTGTATGCATCTAAGCTATACTAAATTTGAGAGAGCATTTTTGGAGTAAATTATAATCTACATTGTTATTTTGGTTAAAATCAATATAACTTAATTAGGCTTTCTCATATTTATCTTGGATTTGCATAATCTTTTGATCATTTTCATAAATCTTGAATCTCCATAAGACTTCCATAGTAGTGCAAAAAGATGAGGGCTAAACTCATGTGGAATTTGGAGAGGAGAGGAACAAGGGAGGAGCAGTTATGAGCATGTTTGAGAGCATTTGAGAGTGTTTTGTTTCCTTTATCCATTTTTGTATGCTTTCCATTTTATGTTTGATATCTCTCTTTATATGCTTGCTTAGGATTGTAGTTTCCTTCGTATTTCGTTTGTGATTGAAACTAACACTAATGTTTGATTTTTGAGTCTTGTGTTTGTGTTTCCTAACATTCTTTTTGCAGAGCTTCCATATTAATACTATTTTAATCAAATATTAATTACCTATAAATCACACTCACAACACCTTTGTTGGTCCCTACCGATGACTGAGAAGGGGGGTGAAATAGTCACCTACCGGCTTCACAGAATTAAAACCCTTTTACTCAAGTCTGCACTAATTTAATATTCATCAATACAAACAATTATTGCAGGAGAAGATGCATGCATGAAAAGATACACAATAACAACAAGAATTATCTTGTGGAAACCCAAATAGGAGAAAACCATGATGTGAGTTGATGCTCACAAAATTTGTACTCTTCTGGAGCATTCCCTATAAGGAGCCATCCCTATTAGGATATTTATAGTGACACTGCTAAGTGTCACCTGGTTAGGGGATTTGAATCTAGGCCCGCTAAAACCTTTACCCTATTAAAGGTAGCTTGATTAAAGGAATTAAATCATCAATAAAGATGATAACTGATTAAGGGATTTAAATAACAGGACCTATTAGAGTCCACTCAGTTAAGGGATTTTGAGTTGCAATGGTTAGAAAGCAACAAGAAGTTGATTTGCTAGTATAGCTACTGATAGCTTGATCAGATCATAATGAATCTCACACTCTGTTTGCACCAGTTGTGTCTGCTCTGCACTATGTCGGTTCTCTATTCATACCCTTGGCTCTACACTCTACCGGCCTACTTCACACACACTTTGCTCTTCTAAATCACTTAGCACTTCCTCACTCTTCACTCTGCACTTTGGATCGCCTCTCACAAGATTTGCACTTTGTAAATTTATCGATCAAAAATGTTTTGCATGAACTCAAAACACTTTATACTCCCTCTGTCATCACCTTTAGATGTTCCCTTAATCAATGCAATCACAAATCTTGGTAGATTTCAAATTCAAATCTTCCTGCTCTTTCTCTGTGCGTCTTGCAACAATTTTTCTAACTGTTCATCCAAATCTTCCACCACATCTCCCAAAAATAGCAACTTCTAGGTCGAGTTCAGTCTTTTAAATGCGAATCGACAAATCACCACAATATCGCCTTAACTGAATATTAACTATTGTAAACTCTACCATCAGATTGATTGGCAATATCTCTCTCTAACTGACTCACCTTCACTCATTGCATCCATCATACCGATCACCGCTCTAAGATTCTTGGTGGATAGTATCCTTCAACTCGTATCATTGGTTCTTCAACCTGTATCACCAGTTTACCAATGTATCTCTTTATCTTCAACCACCGGTCACTGATCACTAAGAAGACTGATCACTTGTCTGTCCAGAGAGCTCCAGTCATGCATAAGACTACTAAACTTCAATCTGAGTCAACTCCTGTGACCGCATCATCATGTCAACTACTTCATATGGTGACTGCTTCTTTATCGGGTGGGAGTCCTGTTGTTTCTTATCCAAACATCCTACAACATACCGGTTGCCGGTTGACACTTCTACACTAACTCACTTGTCAGTTGAAAATAATGTACTGCCAACATATCACTTACTGGTTTGCAGTCCTTGCACAAGTCAACACTAACTTGTGTATCGGTGACTCCAAAGGTCTTTGTGCTGAAAGACATTTCCTCACTTACCGATGAATATCAAAGACATCTCATTAGGTATGCAACAATAACAGTATTGCAGAAACATCTCTTACACCGATAACCATCCTATATCGGTTGAAATCAATGACAATCACAATGCCAACAACCTCAAGCAACCCGACATAGGGTCGAACATCGACACAAGAATCTAACTACCAAATTGTGCCACAACACAATAGACAAGGTGGACAAATTAAGCCTAGAGTGTAAGAGGGAAGAGGGAAACAAGTGCCATCTCCGACAACTTGCCATTGGGATAAAGACATGCTCAGACCCGTGAGACCAAGTGGAGTAAATGTCTGATACCTGCAAACCCACAACCACCGATAACACAATATATGCAATAATATATATACATATACAGGCAAGTGATAGAGAATCACAATGCCATATCATGTTCACGATGAGTGGTATGACATCGTTTCTAATCACAAAGACACTAGAAGACAATCACAAACATCATAGAATCAATTCAAACATCACAATCAAAGAGTAGGGTTAGTGTAATAATAATATCATCAAAATCCTGTAAGTAATATGATCCAACATGAATAATAATAAATGTGAATTTTTTGAATGGGGATTTTGAGTGAGAACTTGGGCGGGTGATCTGCTCCTCCAATCATGACAAATTTGTAGGGAATGTTGCGGGTGCAGGACAAGAAGGACAACAGGCGTGACAAGGTGGTGAAAAGACAGAGGATGGTTAGGAAGAAGGAACAATTTTTGAAGAAGGGGACCTACAAAATGGGGGGATCCTAGCAGGCCTAAGGTTTCTTGTGATAATGGGGGTTTAGTTGCTGATAGACCTTGGTCCTCCCTTTTTGGTGTTGAACCAATTGGTAAGTCAACATTCCCTCCTGTTAGCAATATTTCGAAGCTAGCTTCTGGTTGTTTTGCGATTTCTATCCCTGATAAGGTGATAGATCATAACATCTTTGTTATGGCTCTATAGTTAGTTGGAAAGTTTATGGGCCCTAGGCCTGACATTGATTTGGCTGGAGCTTTTTCCAAGAAGAAATGAAGCTTGAAAGGTCAGATCAAAATAACGGCTATGCCAAAAGGCTTTTTCTCCTTTGCCTTTTCTTGTGAAGAATATTTGTTTGATGTTTTTTATGGAGGTCCTTGGGTTATTGGGAAGACCTATTTGGCTTTGACGTGTTGGTCTTCCAATCTGGATCTAAATGATGGTATTTTTGCCTCTACCCCTATCTGGGTCAGATTGTCTGGCTTTCCCTTAGAATTTTGGCATGAGGATGTGTTTAAGGGTCTGGCCAGCTTCTTTGGAAACCCTTATGTGTTGAATTTATGATGAAGACCAAGAAAATAATGGTTTACGCTAGGATCTGTGTTTGTATTAGTCAGGACACTAATATTCCGTCCTTGGTGGATATCATTTCTAAGTTGGGAAAATGGACTCAACCAGTGGAATTTGAGACTATGTCGTTTATCTACTTACATTGTAAAAAATATGGGCACTGGGATAAGAAATGTCCTCTACAAACCAACAAGAATGTTGCCCCCAAGAGTGGCCCTAAGTAGCAGATATGGAGAGAGAAAAAAGCTAAGGATTTTCAAGGCGATGTTGGTGCGGTTGATACTTGTCCTAAATCTTTTGCTGGGGTTCAGATTGGAGGTGGCGTCCCTGTTTGTAAGGATAATGATGTTCATGGGGGTTTAGACGGTTTTGCTACAAATGTTCCGATTCAATTAGAGTAAGGCAACGTTAATGATAATCCGAAGACGAAGACTTTAGACCAACATAAACAGGATAGATAAATGGAAAAAGGAAATAATGATGATGGTACTGATAAATTGGAGCAATGTATTGCTAGAGATTGTCCGAAGCCTAATACTTCTAACTAGCAGCTTGAGGATGGAGAGATAGAAGAAGGAAACATTGTTGGAGGTGTTTCTTTACCTAGTCCTTAGCGTATGGAAATGGAGGGTCTGAAGGTTGTCCCGCCGACCTTGAATTGTTCGAGTTCTCAATTCATGGAGTGTGTGACATCCACTTACCGCAAGGTGGAGAGGTCTCCCCTTTCTCAAACCTCATTGGAGATTAATTGAAAGGAGCATGTTAGTGGGATTGGTCCCCTAAATTGGGGAAAGAAAATAATGTGCCGACTCAGGCAATTTTGGGGGGTGAAGTTCTATTTACTCAAGTGGAGAAGAAGATGTCCAAGAAATCAGGCTACAGTGCTGGGGCTTCACAAGTTGGTGTTTCAACAAGGCAGAAGTTTAAAGCTGATACTAACACCCCTAATTCCCCTCTTGGTAGGAGATATACTAAATGGATTAGAGAAAAAGAATGCCAACGTAATATAGAGGATGGTAGTCAGAGGACCATCTATGAGCTATGTTCTCCTAGTAAAAAATGAAACATTTCCTAGAACATAAGGGGAATCAATGCGCCCCATAAACAAGATATTATTTGTAACATGGTTAGGGATCATAAGCCGGATGTTATCCTTATTCAGGAAACTAAAATGGTTAAAGAAAAGGTGGAAAATCTAAAGTTTTTAAAGCATTGTGGGGTGGTTGGGAGTAGTTCTGAAGGTGCCTCGGGTGAGACTTCTATTTTTTTAGATTCTTAGCTATATTAAGGGTGAAATTTTAGACGTGGATACCAATTTGATCTCTACCAGGTTTCATCATATTAGGGATGACTTTACCCGGGTTATTTCTAATATCTATGCTCCCAATTCTAAAGTGGCTAGGAATAAGTTTTGGAAGAAGTTGGAGGTTCATTGTTCCAAGCACTGTAATGACAATTGGATTATTATGGGATATTTTAACAATCCCCTTCATAATTCATAAAAATTTGGAAGCTCTCAAATTCAAGTGGATAGTCGGTTGGACAAGATAACTTTTATTGATGCTCATTCTTTACATGATGTTGATATTCAAGGCACCTCTTTTACTTGGACCAATAGGAGAGCAGGTGCTGATTTGATCCAAGTGCCTCTGGACCCCACTCTTATCTCTAATAATTGGCTGGTGAAGAATGTCTGCTCTCTTACGACCCTCCCCAGGGTTGGATCTAATCACTTCTTCGTTTCTTTTGTTCTTAAGTCTATTGATGGTAAGAGGAACTCTCCCTTTAGGTTTGAAAAGATGTGGTTGTGCCACCCATTGCTGGAAGATAGTATTATGCAGTGGTGGAGTATTGCGGTGGATGGTTCTACTATGTCCAGGGTCGCCAAAAAAATCAGATTTGTGAAAGATAATATTAGAAGATGGAATAAAGATGTGTTTGGTAACCTTTTTGCTTCTAAATCTGCTACTCAGTGTGAGCTTAAAGATATATAGGACAAGATTTAGGTTGAAGATCATTCTTTTGGTTCTTTGGAAAGGGAGAATGATATTATGAAGAAATACCTTGAAATTATTGCAAGGGAAGAGGTTTTTTGGAAGCAGAAGACCAAGGCATTATGGCTGTCTGCTGGGGACAAAAATACTATATTTTTCCATTTGACTGCCCTTAAACATAAAGTGGCCTACAAGATTTCTAAGCTGGTGGTGGGTGATAAGATGCTATTGAAAGATGATGAAATTTGTGGGGAAGCTTCTAGTTTTTTTGCCTCCATTCTTTCGGCTGAAGATAATTTGGATGTTGAAGCTCATAATTCTCTTTTAGAAGTTGTTCCCTCTATTTTCAATGAGGTGCATGACAAGTTTTTGACTGCTATTCCTTCTAAGGATGAAATTAAAGTTGTTGTTTTTTCCTTTGAAGGTAATAAAGCCCCGGGGCCAAACGACTTTCTGATTTTTTTCTTCCAAACTTTTTGGCATATTGTAGAGAAGGATGTCTCTGATGGGGCGAAAGAGTTTTTTGGGGCCAGGAATTTGCTAAAGGAGCTTAGCTCTAATTTTAATGTGCCGATCCCTAAGTTTAGTGGGGCAGAGGCTATGGACTGTTTCTGCCCTATTAGCCTCTTTAACTCTTTTTACAAGATTATTTCAAAGGTTCTCACTTTGAGACTTCTGTCTATTTTTCCTACTATCATTTCCCCGCAACAGAACGACTTTGTTCCAGGAAGGCAGATTCTTGACGCTATCATCATGATGCATGAGAACATCCATTCCTTGGATGTGTTGCGCAAAGAGGGATTTCTTATGAAGCTGGATCTTTCTAAAGCTTATGATTGAGTTGATTGGTCTTTTCTTTCCATAATTCTTCAAGCCTTTGGGTTTTGTGGCAGTTATTAAGCTTATTTGACAGCTAGTCTCTACCCCCTCCTTTGTTGTCCTTATTAATGGTTCCCCTTCTTGATTCTTCAAGTCCTTGAGAGGTATAAGACAGGGGGATCTGATATCTCCAATCCTCTTCACCATAATGGCGGAAGCTATTGGCAGATACTTGCTGAAACTAGTTTCAGAATGTTCTTTTCAGGGTTTGAAGCCTTCTTTGTCTAATCTTGTGTGCTCCCACCAACAGTTTGTTGATGATACTATCCTTTTGGGGAGTTCTACTATTAGGGAAGCAATAAATTTGAATAATTCTCTTAATCTTTATAGTAAGGCTTCTGGTTAGATGATTAATTGGAATAAGAGTTCCCTTTTCTTTTTCAACACTCTTGAGATAAGGCAGAGAAGGATTATGGACATTCTTGGCTGTGATATTGGTTATTTTCCTTCTACCTATCTTGGCCTTTCTGTCTGTCTGAAACCGCCTGATTCCTTTTGGTTGTCTTTGATTGATAAATTCAATAAAAAGATGGTGGGTTGGAAAGGTCTTTGTTGAGTTATACTGGGAAATTACTTCTGAAGTCTACTCTTCAAAATCTCCCAGTCTTTGCTTTAAGTCTCTTTAACATTCCTTCCAAATTTGCTGAAATTATTGAAAGGATCCAAAAGTGGTTTCTTTGGTCTGGGGTGGAGGAGAAAAAATGTATGCCTTTTCTTTCTTGGGAGAATGTTTGTAAACCTATAGTGTGAGGTGGTTTGGGTATCGAAGTGGCTATTATGGGAGGGGCTTGGAGGGTGGGAAATGGTAAGGTTGTTAGATTCTGGGAAGATTTGTCAGTCTCTCTTGGCCCTCTATGTGACAATCCTAATTTTGCTCCTTTTATGGAGGATTGTAAAGCTACTTTTGGTTTTTTTGTGGTAGACTACTGGAAGGACTCTGGGTGGGTTAATTTTTCTGATGTCTTTCCTTCATTTCTTCGTATCCAACTATCTCTTCTCGCTTGCCTCCCTTGTTTGGACTCTTAGGATTCTTTGATTTGGAAAGGAACGTTTTCAGGTTGGTTCTTGGTGGCCTCTGCTATTTCTTTGATGTCTCCTGCTTCCTCTTCTCCCCTACTGGGTGAAAGCATGGGTGAAGAGTGTTATCCCTTAACTTAACATCTTTTTTTGGCTTATGCTTCAGAATAAAATTCTCACTATTGATAATCTTTGTAGAAGGGGATTTTTGCTCCCCAAAAAATATTTTTTATGCTTGCAGGAGGAGGAATCAATTTCCCATATTGTTCTCCATTGTTCTTTTGCTTTTGATATTTGGAGCAAGGTCCTTCAGAAGTGGAACCTATGTTGGGTCTTCCCTTAGGATGTTTTGGATTTTTTTAAGTAGTGGTGGTGTCCTTCTAATTCTACTTTAAAGATGTTGTGGCCTTTAATTTTCCCTCATGTATCTTGGGGGCTATGGAAGGAGAGGAATAATCATTTTTTCAGGGATTCTTCTCTTCATCTTGATGTGGTTGCTAAAAATATTTGCAGGGCCATTTCTAAGAATATTAATTTGGTGTTCAGTGATGTTTCTTCATCTTCTTCTGTTATGAGTAGTGATTATGATAGTGCTTCCTCTAAGAAGTAGAGAGTTGTAATGCCTAGATTTCAAAGACAAGTGAAGAAGACTAGAGATGGTTGTGTGTGGAGCTTTCCTCCTTTAGGATGGGTTAAGAATAACCTTTATGGGGTGGCTAAGGGCAATCTGGGGCTGACTAGGTATGGGGGAGTGATAAGGGATGAGAATGGTAGGTGTATTGCAATGGTGGCACTCCCCATGGGTACCCAGACCAACCACCTTGTTGAAGCCATGGATTCCTTCCAAACATTGCAAATTGTTAAACAATTACGATGCAAGAAGGTGTGGATTGAGGGTGACTCAAATAACATTATTCATCACCTAAGGGAGAAAAGTAAGCCTTCTTGGACTATTGAGAATATCATTAAGGCCTCTATGGATATAATCAAAACTTTTGATGAAACCTACATTTCCCATAACAATAGGGAAGTTCATTGTGTAACGGATTATTTTCCTAATATGGGGTTTAGGCTTGATTTGAGGAAGACTTGGTTTAAGGAAGATACCCCGGAGGTTGAGGTTCAGTCCTTTCTCATGCTTGATCAAACACATGGCAGATTTGATGGGATTCCTACTTAATTTGATGATGAAAGTAATTAATATTGCCATCATTTTTTGGCTTGTTTTTGGTTTGAATGCCTTCACTTATAATTATTATCTCCAAACCTCGCACATTTTATGGGTGATACTTGTTTTGGAATTTGTTCCTGGTTTTTTTGTTACTAACTCGGTTTCTGTGAAGAGTGTTGTTTCTTTGTCAAGATTTGAGACTATGGGGGGTAAGAGGCGCAAAGTTTAGTTGACTAATTGTGATAACTTAAAGAAGAACCCTACCATTTGGCACAAGCTGCAAAAGGGGGGTGTGATGCGATTCCTGGAGAAGCTACATGGGCGCAACCAGAGTATTACCAGACAGTTCGTGAACAGGTGGAAGAATGGTAAGTTGAACTTGTTCGGTAGGGTTACGAATATTAGTGAAGAGATTATGGATGAAGTGACCAACATGTCTATGGAGGGGATAAAATTTTACAGAGATAGAAAGATCTCTGATGCTGACATGAAGATATTCCCCAAGAAAGACAAGGAGCGTGAGCACCTGGTGAAAGCAAACATGACCCATTTTGAGCCACATCGGATTAAGGCCATTTGGAGGGGGCTCTTGAGGGCGATTATGAAATTATTCACTTTGGATGGTAGATTCACCAAAATCTACGGGTGTCATTTTGTGCTCCTTAACCATTTTCGCCACAATGAGAAAATTTCTTTTCCATTCTATTTGTTGTCTTCTTTGAGCACTATTATTTCAGATTTTAAGGAGAATCCCCATGTTAATCCGGTTTTGCACCAATAATTAATATCTCTTATCTACGAGCATTTGAAGGTTAGGGCTTCTGAAAACCCTAGCAAGCCCCCTCCCATTTTTTCAGAAGAGATTGATGATAGTGAGGATTTAGAGTCGAAGGGTTGGGATACTGATAGTACTGATGGGGATTTCCTCCCGCACACCAACAAAAGGGATAAAACTTGGCTTAAGATGGTTGCCTTAGGTGTTAGTAAGGGGTCCCCTAATGTTGATGGAGAGGGTTTGATTAAACCACCTAAGGGGAAATCTCAAAATACCACCTTGATGGTTTCAGACAGCTCTGGTGAACAGGACTCCCTAGATCAGGCACAAAATGTTGAGGTGTCTTCTTCCTCCCATGGTTCAGAACACAATTCCAAGGATTCAATGGATTTTGCTTCACAAGACTTTCATCCTAAATAGGAGATCCTGTTTGATGTGCTGAAAATTGCCAAGAATAACTCTCTGGAAGTTTTTTGATTTTTCAGGTGGGTGTTTTATGAGATTAAGAATATTAATCTCAAACACCAGTCTTTATCTTCCAAAATGGAAGTTGGGCAGGATAATGTGAGTGCTGGGGAAAAGTCGCAAGCTGTTGATGTTGCTCATCCTATTAGTACTGGTAAGGAGGTGGTTGAGGGGGCTTCAATGAGTGCTCTCTAGACTGAAAGTGAAAAGAATGTCATGACTGATTGTATGGCCAAAAACATGGAAGCCACCCAAAAATTTAGGGAGATTTATGATAAAAAATTTGTGGATGTTGAGGCTGGGATTGCTAAATGTGAGGATACCCTCTGGGGCATTATGGAAAGAAATCATAATATTGTTAAGTCCTTTGTTGAGACTATGTCCACCATGGTTATCAAGTTGAAGAAATTTAATATGGAAAGGACTGCTATGGATGTGGATAAGGAAGTGGCTACTAGTGCTGAGGAGTCGAGTCCTCCAGGTAGAAGCACTCGAGCGAGCTTGAAAAATAGAGTCACTGAAGTGCCCTAGGACATTCTAGATTTGAAGAATGCTGCCAAGAAGATGCATCAGATGAGTGCTAATGTTGCTGATAATTTAAAAAATCTGGGTTGATTTTTTGTTTCTATTGTCATGTCTGTGATGGCTTTTTCATGTCTAGGTGGGCTGGGTGGTCATTTTAGTTTGTTTATGTTGTCTCTCAGTCTTGTGGGGTTTTTTCTAATGGTTTTGTTCTGTTATGGGCATTAAATGATATATCTTATGTAGTTTTGATGTAAAGGGTTTCAGGTCCCTTCAAAACCTATTTTTCCATAATAAAAACATGAATAATAATCACCTGTAAATCATCAAATATAGATCTATCTTCATATCCAATTCAATCATGAAATAGGGTTAGTACATAGCATGATACCAACAAATCATCATAAAATAGACTAAGCTAGATCAATATAATCCTCTGATGTACAAAAAGACAAGATGAATCAGGGAGGGGCACTACACTGTTTTATATAGATGTTAAGCATAATTGATGAAGTTTGACATTTCAACATAAGATTAAAGTTTGGTAAAAGTATTAATATATGTGGGAATACTTATTCACCCCCCCTCTCAGTATTCTGATCCTTTCAACCAAGTCAACATTGAGCTCTCGTGTACAATAAAAATCTGAGAGAAAACTTAATCAAGCAAGCAAGATCAATGGAGATAGAAAACTATAGAGATCAAACCCTACGAAGATGTGAAGGTATAACATTTCTATATTTATTGTTTGCATGGTTTTAGGTTCTTCATTGGTGTATGTTGGATTCATTGTAGAACTAGGTTTATGTGGCTTAATGCTTTAGGTTTTACAATATTTTAGTTTCCAATTCTAGCATATATAGGTTTATACAAAGAATTTAAGTCTATAATAATAAGTTATGAACAAAATAGTATTCTATATCAAGTTTCAAAATCTATTATTATTATAAAATAAATGTTCAATCCATCGTGTATGAGACTTATTTTTTTTATATAGAAACGTCAAAGAATTATTAATTCATAGTTTGAAACTAAATCCTTGTAACTCTCCTATATTTTATGTTTGCATGTTTGTTTCATGTGTGAGTGGTAAGTTAGATCGACTTAGTTTCATATCATTCTTGGATTAATGAACCTTGTGCATATAATAATTGATTATAATCCAATACTCGGTGATCGCTCAAAAGACATCAAGCATAGTTACCATAAGCAATGACCACCTATTCAATACATAGTGGGAAATTTAATTGGTTGGACTAGCTAAGAAATATAAGAATAATGCTCTAGCAATCTACCTTGCATATCTTTATACTTTTGGTTTGAACCAAACACTCTTCTTTTTTGGTTTGAGGCACTCCAAACTTCCATAAAAAAATGATTGATTGTATTGAGTTTTTTTGGAGCGTAATTACACATAGCCTCAACTCTCCTATGAGCTATTCAAATCTCTTCTATTGAATTCTCTAATCTTGATATATTTGGATGCTTTAATACCAAAAGTGATGCAAACTACTTTTGTGGTTGTAAATTCACACGCTAATTTACTAATGTAGGCCACCAGCTATCGCTATAAAAGTTGCATACTTTGAAACTAATACAAACTACCTCTATGACTATAGATTACAAGTTATGTTCTAAAAGACAAAGAACCAAAACAAAACATAATAGTGAATAAGACAAATCTCCAATATATTACTATTTTTATTTAATTTCCTAGCTTGTATATAGCATACATGCATTCTTCCTAAACCTACTATCCAAAAAAAATTTAAAAAACATTTTATATCCTAGTTTGAATATAACATGCATTCCTTCTTATGGCTTCCCAAACTCTTTGCAAAAAAAAAAACCAAAAAAAAGAAATATTTTTAAATTCTAAAAATAAAAATAAAATACATAAATGACCATTACAATGGTAAAGAATGAAAACAATAAAAAATTACAAAATTTTAAAAATCCATAATAAAAAATCATTAGATCATCAAATTAAATGTCATTTCCTCCTCGCCTTTCATAATTTAATATTTGACAACTAAATCATTAAGAGAAATAACTCATCATTTAATTTAAATTAGTTTTTGCTAAGTTACATTTCATTCATATTAGGTTGTGACATATTGAGAAAATAGTCATGAATGTCTAAACTATCATTTATAAAAATTGTATTACACATAGTTAAAAATGTTAGGTAAATAAAATTCACACTTTTGAAAAATATCAATAAATTAGTCGATAGGCTTTAAGTGGAAAGTTTTTAAGTCTAAAAATTGTCAGCCTATTGAAAAAAATTAAACTGACAGTCACACAAAAATTATCTCATTTTAGAGAAAGCATTTTATAGATTATCTGAAATTTTTTAATATCCATTTAGAAATTTAAGATTTATGTTTTGTGTGCAAATTTTATAATTTATAATGTATCTCATTTTAGAGAAATCAATACTAATTTATATTATTATACAAGATAATAATGATTTTTCTAATTAAAATTGAATTGTATGTTTTCAATTCTCCTATTTCAAATTGCTTCGTTGTTTGAATTTAAAATGTTGGATCTCATTATGAAAATAACTTTGCCTTACAATTCTATTACAATGTTAGTTAAGAGTTTTATAACGTTGTGAGGGTGTTGTGATTCACATGCTTGTTGAAAATGCAAGAGTTCAATCCTTATTAGAAAGGGAAAAGACATTTCCATTTGTGATCTTGGTATTAAATGTTTCAATTATAGAAATGCCGACATTTTGTTGCATGAAAAAAACATGCAACTGATAGTTTTATTAACTTCTTTCGTTACATAAGTGGTATCGATTATTTACTAAAGATGATAAAAAATATTCTTTTGGGATTGCCTTTAAAACAATGAGTCTTGTCAATGGACTTTTGATCTATTGATGAAGTTGAATGGTTCTAAACGAATTTGGATCAAGTCTTGCTACATATAAAACATAGATATCATAATAATTGAAATTGAGATTGTGACTTGACCAATTTGATACAGAAAGAAGTTTAAGCATAAATACACATGATAACTAAAAATTCTTTGTGCATTATATAAAATATTCTATTAAAATAAACGAGTCTTCATTTCCGATGCAGCCTTATCTATTCACTAATTAAAACAATTTCTTAAAAAGATTCTCCCTAGTGACGACTTTTAATTTTCTAATACTGTGAAGTGTGATTGGCTCCTTCGGCAGTCTTATCCAAGCGTAATAAAAAATAACCCTGCCAAATAATTTAGTCGGTGAGAAGCATACAGAACAATTTTAGATTATTATTATGTATGCTGCAGATGCATCTGATTCACTCGGCTCTCTATCCAATACCTGTAGATTACTTTATATGGGAAATCGCCCAAAATTATCGACTACGGTAATTACCTCTTTATGATCATGTGACTCAGAATTTAAAATCCAATTTATCATTTTTCTGAGATTTACAGTGTGCTATATGATAAAAGATCATCAACCGAAAGGCACAAAGCCAGCCATTGGCCTGAAATGTGGTCTCATTGAATGCTCTAATTATTGGATATGCACAAAATGTGTCTGTTGAAAAGTATTCAGAATTGTGAAGGTTCTTGCTGGGTTGGAAGCTCGCTGGTTTCATGTTCTTGCTGGGTTGTCTTGCTGGCAGGTCTGGACCTCCATCCAAAAAAAAAAATAATTTTTTTTAGAAACTCTCAACCAAATGTACAGGTGTAAAGCTACACTCCACAACCTTTGCCAGCATCTTCCCAACCAGTACCAAAATAAGATCTTCGGAACAGGGTATATACATCTGTCATAAGATAAACAATGGAAGAATTTCATCAATTGCTGTACCTGCAACTGCCCTGGTAGACGTGCATGGAAAAAAGTAAACCCAGCATTTTAAACCAAAAAAAATATTCACACAATTTAGATCAGACTCTACTTGTCATTCAGAATAATTTCAGGGAGAGAAATTTCAATATACAATGACATTTTTTCATAGTTTTCAGTATATAATAGCATTTTTTTCAAAGTCAAAATCGGAAAATTGTTAACCTTCATAATTTGTAAATTTGCAAAGATGCTAAGTTCATTTGACATTATAAAATTATTAAATTGGGTATGATAATTGTATGTATTAATTAAAAAAGCTACAATTTCTAGATAATCTAATCTCCCTTTAAGCTTGTGAATGGGATTTTAAAGTTACAAACTATTCAAGTTTGTGTTTTCTATAGTTATTTATTGTGTATTTAAACATAACAAATTTAGTTTATTGTTTCTATAATGATGTTTTTTATTAAAGGAAGGCCCCCAACCTATTATAGAACTGAAAAAGATCAATTGAAACACATGCTATTGAAGAACAAAATGACAAGGTTACTGAAAAACTAATCACAACACAACACAACCAAGCCGAATTGAACCAAAACAATTAAAACAAGTTATTGAAGATCAAAATTGGGACCTAGGAGTGAGTCTAACAAGATAATCTCATTTTTTTGCGGTCAAGAGGGATTGATTCTTCTTGCTACAAACAACAGTCTAATAATAAACATCTTTTTTAAAAAATACAAAAGAAGTGTTGAAAGAGCCATCAAAGGCAATAGACAAGTTTAACAAGCAGGCCATCGAGCCCAATGGGAACCTGACAGCCCAGAGATAGAGAGTTAAGAACCATGAAAAAGATGAGGCCATAACTAGGAGCACTAGGAGCCAAAGGAGCAATACCATCACAATTTGACAAAATAGGGGCCAAAATAGTAGGGGTTATCCTATTTTAGTTTACCCTCATTTGAATAGTTCACAACACTTTAAATATTTTCAATTTCATTGTGATATTATATGTCATTAAATGTGCTTGATGTATGTAGAGTAGTAGGTAGACCTTTTGTAATCTTGACATTCTACTTGTGGAGTGGACTCCACTTATTCTTTTCAAATATTTTAATTTTTCTTTGTGACCCATTTGGAAGTACTCTCTTTAAATAAGGTGGCATTGGGATTGTGTAAAGTTGCTTCCTTATTCTTCTCTGGAGCATAAAGATGAAATCTTCCATGTTTTCATGTATATGGAGGAATGAAATCACTCTTTCTTTATTGGTAGTGAACAAGGGTTATAAGTTGGCTTTCGTGCTTAGGAGCATTGGGAAGTAAAGGAGAGCCTTTTTATTAGCTTTCTATTGGTTTTTTATTGTAGATTCGTTTGGTTTGACTAATAAATTGTATCTTTGTGTTCATAAGAAGCAACAATTTAATGTTCCCCGCTCTTACAATCATAACAAATGTTCTTGATAGTGTCCAACATAATCTTCAAGTTTGGATCGAATTGACTCTAAAACATAATCATAATTATTTGAATCATTTGAAATATCTTAGAAATATTGTAATCATCATGAGAAAGAATATCTTAGTAACATGTAATAAAAATGCTAAATGTAATCATCATATAAAAAAGTATTGAAGTTTTTTTTTATCAATATATAGTAGGGTACTAGAAAATGCTAAAAGATATGCCTTCCAATTTAAGTACACATACATGTATATGTAGAGTACGAAAGCTCATAATATCAACCAATAATATTAGATACATTATCATCTAATAGATTGTTCTCATCTTATTTGTGTGGTATGCACAACTTTTATTGTTTTAAAATTTAACATGTATGATGCCATCAAATATGCTTGATATATTCTAAGAGGAGAAAGACTTGTGCAATATTTTTATTGTATTTGTGGAGTTAGACTCACTTGTTCTTTTTGAATATTTTAGTTTTTCTTTTGAACCCATATTTAAGTAACACCTTTAAAAGAGATGACAATTGGATTGTTAAAACTTTCTTTGTTATTCTTCTTTAAAGCATACAGAGGAAATTATCATTGCTTTGGTACATATGAAGGAATGAAACTATGACATTATTTCTTTATTGGTGGAGTACAAGAGTTATAATTTCATTGTTGTGCTAGAGGAGTATTAAGAGGCAATGAAGAGGGCTTCATTTCCTCCTTATTTCCCCTTTTAAATTTGTCTTGATTGTTTTGTTGCACGCGTTTGTTATAATTAATGAATTATATCTTTCATTTTTATAAGGAGTTTCTATTTTTCATACCTTTCCTTTACAGACATAACAAATGTCCTTGAGAGTGACAATATAATTTTCAAGTATGAAGTAGTTCACCGGAAAATAGGTACATATGCATCTCCTCATAAAATGAGGTAATTGAAGGCATACAAGGAAGTGAAATTTTATGAGTATATTTAACAATAAATTATTTTGTAGAAGTGCGGGAAGAGGAGAAAACATGCTTTGTATCCATGTGATCTTTATTCATACGTGTAAACATCATAGAACTAGTAGGATGCTTGAATACTTATTAGTTGCTCAATATTATTAGATTTTGTATGTAATAGAAAATTATTACCATAAAAATTTTCAATTTTTTTCTAATTGAGCAACCAAATTTTTTTGCCTCATCATTCACAAGTTTATTTATGGCGTCCATTAACTTAATAAGAATTGTAGAAGGTTTATTCATTATCACTATTAGATAATCTTATAAAGGAATCCAATCAGTTAATGAAATTAAGGCTGGCCAAATTATTAGGAAGGTTTGATGAACATTATTCAATGATTTGCTAAACTTTGTAAATTCCCTAGGTCCTTAATGTTTGAATGACACAATTAAATGGTGTAGACATTTTGATTGGAAATCGATTTAAATTATTTCTTTTCATTTTCCTTTTGAAATTTATTGATTTTGACATTTTTTATGGTTGGAACAAGTAGGGGAGATCCCACAATTCAATGATTTGCTAAACTTTGTAAATTCCTTAGGTCCTTAATGTTTGAATGACACAATTAAATGTTGTAGACATTTTGATTGGAACTAGATTTAAATTATTTCTTGTCATTTTCCTTTTGAAATTAATTATTATTTTGACATTTTATATGGTTGGAAGAAGTAAGGGATATCCCACAATTCCAACCATTAGATTAATATAATATATATTAATATTATATTATATATATATGCATCATATTTTCAAAAATGTCAAAAAGAAAAAGTTATCAGATATCCAATATATTGGATATTCGATACCTATAGGTACTTTATATACTCGACTGTAGCCGCCCTCTTACAAAGATTATATACATGTCTACATAGATGGATAGTTTCACATACTTATCATTTTTATATACAAGAAATTGTTGGCTTCACATCCATGTTGACTGCACAACCACAATACCTTAAGAAACAAAAGAAGAGATGCCTTAGGTAAATGTGTTTATTTTATTTTGTGTTTAGTAGATATGTTACTAACACAAACAATTATATGCTAACTTGTATCAATGATATGTTTGTGAAAATATATAGGTTGTCTACGAAAAATATTGATAACATCCCTTCTCCACCACAGGCATATTCTATGACTCTCGATCCTCCTAAGTGAAGATGTGGACTTGGTAATGAAGAATTCAATTTTAGAGTTCAATATAAAGTTAAATGTATATTGATTTTGATGTTAACTTTTTGAATGTAAATCATATAATATAACTAATCTCAATTGTGGTTCAGATTTTTCTTGTGCAGGATCCTTCAGAGCCAGGGAGTGCTTCGAAGAGGATTGAATTTGATGATCCATCAGTAGTTTAGGATGTGATAGAGAAATTTTGGGATACATATGTGTTTAATTGGTATTTATATGTTGTATATGGATATACACTTAGATATATGGACATACACTTGTAATTATTCGACAATTTGATATATAGAAGGTGATATTCGACAAAACTTGAGATTTGATATATTATTCAACAATTATATTATCTATAAATACAACCATATTATGTCCGAGGTAAATGTGGCCTACATTGGGCTTAAAATGGCTAGCCACAAAGGATTTAAGAAGGTCTAGTTGGAGAGCACAAATAGTTAAATATAATAAATTGTGTGAACAAAAAATCTCCTCCTAGCTAGACGATTAACTATTTAATATAGTTGTGTTTTGAAATGATGACCGAATTCGTGGCTATTAAAATCTCGCACGTTTTGACGGAGGGTAATAGGCCTATAGACCACGTGGATAATCTCGGTGTGGCTAGAGATGATGAAAAGTGGTGGCAAGAAGGGGATTCTTGCCCAATCTAGTTGTGTGAGTTGGCGAGGAAGGACACCAGAAATCTCTCTTCGGTTGAGCACTAATGATGACATATCACATGTGTAGGACTTCTCTTAGAAAGAAGATAAGGTGAATTTCTAGATTGTTCATATGGATTTGTTTATTTTGTGCCTGTCTGTTGCCTGGTTTTGGTGTGGCCGAAAAGAATTACGGAGGCAATAACCTAATGGTGGGAGACAAGAACAGAGTGGAGCCATCCTCATGTGAGATTTGGGAGAAAAATGAGGAGGTTTCGAGGGAAGTCGTAGATGGGGGAATGGAGCCCTTTGTTCAAAAACTTCATGGAGAGAACCATAAGCTCATAAATTTGTTTGTGAGCAATTGGGATAATGGGGTGTTGCATGTGTGTGAGGTAGAGTTTAGAATTGACGAACCCTTTATTGTTGAGTTTTCTGGGCTCAGTATGGAGGGTAGGAAATTTTTCATGGAAAGGAAGAATTCAGAAGAAGCCCTCTCAATTTTCTATGAAAAATAGAGTGAAAGAAGAAGGGTTAGGAAGAACCTGGATGGCGGCTATAATAGGTTGGACCTTTAGAGTCTCTGGGTGGACATGGCGGAGTTCATAATGAGGTACATAACCCTCGATGACCACTTTGCTAGCATCTTTTCTTACCATTTCACGATTCTGAATCATTTTAGGCATGACAAAAGAATTTCTATTATGTTTTATTTGTTATCTTCTCTAGAGATATCCATTCGAAATAATTTTAAGAATGAGGATAATCCAGTTCTGCATGAGAATTTAATCCTCCTAATCATGGAGTATGCTAAAGCTCATTAGGTTAAACCCTCCCCTATTCTGAAAAACCCTAAGTCTTTAGCCAGCTAGGAGGTGCACAATGTTTCAGATACGAAGTTTGACGATGCAGAGGGAAGAATGGCTATGGAGTGGAATGATGTCCATGTGTCAGACACATTATATTATAAACCCTCGGAGGATGAGGGTCCCTTGCAGAAGACTAGTCCTGGTACTAGTAGCAGTAGAAAAAACCCACCTAGATGGGCTGCAAAAAGAAATCCCCTGTTTTGTAGTTGCACATGTGAGGCCCGCATAATCTAAAAAAATAGAAGAGTAGGAAAAAGGTAAAGATCCTTGAAAAGGAGGATAATAAAATTAAACTTGACATCCCCCTCAATGTGGACCCCAATGAGAATAAAGATGATGAAATGGATGTTGACAATCTCTTGGGGAATTCGCCGACGAACCAGGAGAAGTGCTAAAAAGTAAACTTAAGGGTTTGGTCGAGGTTAGCGAGGAATCCATGTATAACAGTGCAGAGGGCCTCAAAGAGTTAATGAGGGAATTTGTATTCAGAAGGAGCAGATGACCAAAGCAGAGGGTAAAAGTACAAACTTGTGTCTCAATTTTATAAAGGAAAAGGCTAACAACAACAAAACAGTTCAACTTCAATGGCACAAAAGTGATATTTATATTTGGTTTTTGAAGATGATGTAAATTTATGAAATGTGTAAAACTATATGAAGTTTATGCCTATTATTTTTAAAAATAAATTGGAACAAGAATTGATATGTTTTTTTAATTATTGAAGTCATTTTTTTAATTATTGAAAAATACTGCAAATCAGGGGTTTCACCTCCCACCACAAAACTATATGTAAATAATCATGTTTTCCTCTGATTTTTAAATATGTTTTAGATGACATCTATAGCCAGTGTAGAAAAAAAATAAATCTGATTTCGATGTATATTTTCATCGTTATAACAATTCAAAGTCGAAGTTTTCCCGAAATTGACAGTTTTCGTCTCCCACGAAATTTCCCCTATCAAAACTTATATATTCTTGAAGAAGACTCTCTCCTCTAGTGTTATATATAACTTCTAAATTTTTATGATATGATTTACTATTTTTTTTGTTTTTCCGAATCAGAGTCTTCTCGAATGTTAATATACCTACCTGTAGTATTTTATAATTTTAATATACTAATTCTAATTGAAATTCTATAAAAAGTAAATGTCAACGTTCCTCACTCCGAGTTCTCGAAAAGGGTATTTTTAGTTTTTAAAATAAAATAAAATTTTATGGTCAAATTCTTAGCAGAACTTGAAAGTTCTGCAAATTGGCGGGGGGGGGGGGGGGGGGTTGATGAGTAGGCTACCATGTGGGATGCTACATAGGCAGCCTCGACCGAGTCCCCCAAGTAGCGGGACCCTCCATGAGGGGTCGCGTGGGGAAGCGACCGCTTGCTTCCCCACTCTTCCCCTCATATATTATTGAGGTAATTTCTTAAATTTTTTAATAACAAAAAACAAAAAACAATTCATAAAATCTTCATTTTTTTTCTAGGAAGTTGATTTTTTTCAAGGAGACAATTTTTTGAAGGAGGTGATTTTTTGCAAAGGAGTTGATGTTTTTCTTAAGGAGTATTCACTTGTGATTCTAGGAAAGCAAATTTCAATACTTTGTGTAATGGGGAATAAAAGAAATAGACAAAAAAATATGATTGTATAAGGGATGATTCAAAGAAAGGTCATACAAAACGTAATCAAGAGCAACCTGTTGTTGTTGAGGAAGATCCTGTTGATTTTGAAGATGATGCAACTGAAGTAGTGGAAGAAATTAGTACTAGTCAAGGTACGAATTTTTCTTCTGTCATAAGAAATTTGATGGAGATGAATGAGGATTCTCTTTTCAGTCAAATTTCATTTGAACACACGGTACCTGAGAGCACAATTAAATTGCATTACAAAAACATGTGGGAGGAATATTTTGAAAAAAAATCTATGGTCGGGAGAGCACAATTATTTGTAAAGTTATTCAGGAAAAGAGAAATGACTCCTTTTTTGGAGTTGTTGGGTGTCGATAATAGCAAAAGCTCAAGAGGTCATATAAAAGAAACAATAGTTGAAAATTTTCAAGATGCATTGAACCTTATTGATACCACAAGTCGAGGAGCCGATTCAAGTGTTGCATGTAGAGCGTTGATGACTATGATTTCTAGTAAGAGGTTGTCACTTAAAATACAAGTTACAACAATTTCTGAATTACTGCATATATCTAGAAAAACTATTCAAAGATATATTAGGAGGAGAAATATGTTAGATGAAAATATGGAAATGAATTGGGTAAAGGGTAAGTGCACCAAGATGGTGAACAAAAAGGGGGGCATAAGTGGCCACTTTTTTTCTTTTTCTTTTCTGAAATCAGGTAAACCTGAACTTCAAAGAGCTATTTGAAGGTCATGCAGTCAAAACTAGGAGTTGAAAAAAGAATAAGAATTGTAGTACTCTGAATCTAGTTTCTATACAACTATTTTTTTTAAAAACTGGATAAGATTAAGAGGGTCAAACCTTTCATGCACGAAAAACTGTTCTTGATTTTTTAAGAAAAATATACATAGCTATTTTTGTGCGTTGCACAAAATATATAGTTAGATTTAGTATTTTGCAAAACCCTTTAGTAGGATGATAGGTAAGAGTGAGATATAGAAGTTGTGTATTTTTTTGTAATTTTTTGTTGAGTATTTTATTTTTTATGATTTTTGGAAGTGACCGCATCTTTAAAATTTGGTACCTGTTCGTGCGTTGGGCATAACTTGCATCAAAATAATAAAAAATGCAATTTTTTTTTAAAAAGTTTATAGAATCTAGTGTAGAACAATAATATATAATTTATTTTGAATTTGGTCAAGTATATCAAAAGGTATTAAAAATATGGTAGGCATATGTCTGTGAGGACTGTCAAGGCACTGATAAAGAAAAGTAAAGTTTACTATGCTAATGTTGTCCAAAAATTAAAAAATTTATATGGTCAGAAAACTAAGAAGATGTGTGAGATTATGGTGGTAATTTTAGAGATACCCACTTCATCATTTGTAAACCTCATGACGATGAAGTCAAGAAATCATGGTGGAGGATGAAAAAACGTGTAAAGGAACCAAACAGGGAAAAATGGGCTTGCAAGACTTAGGGTTGTTTTCCAACCCTCTTACCAAGCCAAAACCTGCACGGGTTTTGAAGAACCAAAAGTACTATTCGCAATTCTTCATAACCCGTACGAGTTATGAAGAACTAGAAATATTTTTTTTTGTTTCACAAAACCTGTATGGGTTATGAAGAACTAAAAACATTTTTTTTGGTTTCCCAAAACCTGTACGGGTTATGAAGACATAATAATGTATTCTTGTAAACTTAGCATTTACTACACATGTTTTAGACATACCTAGATAATATGTGTTTATGTATGTATATATGCATATCTATAGTTATATATACATATATTTATATAGATATATGTATATATGTTTGTATACATGCATGTACCTCTTCTTTTCCTCTCTCTCTCTCTCTCTCGTCTTACTTCCCCCATCATTGTTTTTGTCTATTTTGAGCCCTAATTATCTTCCTTGAGTTCTATCTCATCTCTCTCCCCCTCACACTTCTCTATTTTTTGATTCTCTCACCCTTTTCTCCTTCTTGTTCTCTCTCTACCTCATGTCTCTCACCCTCTCCTCCTACTCTCTCTCTCTCTCTCACACACACACACACACACACACACACACACACACACACACACATTATCCTATCCTATTCTCACCCACTCCCCCTTCTCTCTCTTTCTCTCCCCCTCCCTCTCCCTCTCCCCCCTCTCCCTCCCCCTTCGTTATCTTAAATCTCTCTTTCTCTCCCTCTCTCCCTCTCCCTCTCTTTATCCTATTCTCCCCTTCTCTGCCCTCCCTCTCCCTTCCTCTCACCCTCTCCCTCTCTCCTTTTCCCAATCTCCATCTCTCTCCCTCTCCCTTCCTCTCTCCCTCTCCCCCTCTCCTTTTCTCAATCTCCCTCTCTCTCCCTCTCCCCCTCTCCTTTCCCCAATCTCCCTCTCTCCCTCTCCTTTTCCCAATCTCCTTCTCTCTCCCTCTCTCTCTCCCCCTCTCCTTTTCCCAATCTCCCCCTCTCTCCCCTCCCTCCGTCTCTCCCTCTCCCTCCCTCTCTGTTGGCATTTTTGATGTTTATGTTGTGATTGTCATTGATGGACACACACTTGTATTGAGATCCCCTTTATATGTATGAGCTCATGCTCAACCAGTATTTGTTCCAACCGGTATGTTGTATTCTAGTCTTTAGACTAGTAGTGATTTTGCAGAATGTGTTTCCCGGTCTGAAGCAGCATGTCGACCCCAAGCGGTTCGCAGATCACAAGTGGTACAAGGAAGCAAAGCGGCACAACACATTCTTACCAGTCTTCATTTTTGTCAAACCGGCAACCGACATTTTGTATAAACTGGTAATACTTTGTGATGAGTTACCAACCGACATTTTGTGATGAGTTACCAATCCACCGATTGTTTGACGGTGCCGACACATTGACGGTGATTCTTGTGTTGTGTTATTGAGTATGTCTAGTTTCACTAAACCTAGGAAATTGTAATGTAATCCTATTGGACCGACATGAAATCAGATTCCTTTAAAAGGACATCATGTCTAGGGTTTTTGAGTTGTTGAAGAAGTTGCGAATAGGGTTTATGTTGAGCTAGGGTTTAAGGTGGAAGTGGAGAGCGATCTTATCAGAGAAGATCAAGTTGTAACTGAGAGAGAGATAGAGGAGACTGAAGTAATGCTAGAATGCATTAGCTGTGAGCAATACTGGATCTAAATAGGCAATTTGTGCTAGTAGATAGATCAAACACTTGTTGATTACTCATATCTTTAACAAGTCAGTAGCCCTTAACCGGGTAGGCCTCAAAGCCTTTGTAAAATCCTCTAACAAGGTGGTTCACACATGTGAATCTAAAATCCTCTAACAAGGTAGTCTTTAATCGAACTTATCTCCTAACAGAGATTGAGATTCCTAACAGGATCTGTTCTGGTGAAGAACATTGTAAGACCTTAACCGGTCTGACCTTAACCGGTCTAACCTTAATCGGTCTGGTTTCTATTCTACAAATAGTGACTTGTGAGTTCCATCTCACCGTGGTTTTTCCCAGTTGGGTTTCCACATCAAATATCTTGTGTTATGGTTGTATTACTTTTGTGGGTGAATGTTTTATTCGCATTTGTGTTGGTATGTGTGGTAACCGGTTTGATTGTTAGACAGCTTTGCCGGTTTATCTTTAGACTGTGTAAGTGTTTTAGTGCAAAGATTTTTGGCATACTAATTCACCCCCCTCTCTTAGTATTCATCAATTGGTATCAAAGCCAACCTTTCTATAAGTTTAACCACTTGGAAAGAGATATGGGGGAATACACCTTGAGGGAACTTACTCAACGACTCACTAAGTCTGAGCAAGCCTATGATGATCTTATGGTCAAATACAAGGCATCTCAAGCAAAAAGAAGAGAACATGCAGAGAGGTTGATGGAAATATCTGAAAGTAGTTCAGAAGATGAAGCTAACATGGAAGCTATGATTGCTAAAGTGAATAAGCTGAATGATTCAAACTCCAATTTGAGAAAGGAGTTGGAAGGACTGACTATTCAGTTTAGCCAAGAGCTTGAGAATCGAAGAAAAGTTGAAGATCTGGTAAAAGATAGAGATCATGAGATCTCAAAGTTGAAACATGAGATTAGTGCACTAACTGCTCACCTCCATGAGAGTAGAATGGAAAAAGAAGACATGCAAGGAGAACTGAACGTTGCCATTTCTGAAAATGCAAGTCTTATGGAGACAAACCCTGCTATTTCCAAAGAACTCTTTGAGTCAAAGGAAATACTTGCTAAGTTTGGCAAAAGTACAGTTAGGCTAGAGCAAAAGCTTGAGTCATCTAGACCGACAAAGAATACCAATGGTCTTGGTTTTTCTGGACATGAGGAAGGAGAATCCTCAGGAACAAATGCTGAAGCATCAAAGAAGAAACTGACACTCAAAGGAAAAGGTAAGCAAAAATTCAAACCTGTTTGCTTTAACTGTCTTAAAGGACACACTGCCAATGTATGTAGGAGCAAAGCCTACAATAATTTTCCTTATTTTATTAACAATGTACCTAGATCCAATAATTTCAATGGTCATTGTTATGCACATGCAACAAGTTTGGGCATAGAGCATTTGAATGCAGGTCTATAATGGATAACACTGGAAGATATCCTTGGAGGACCCAAGGAACTGGTCCTGAATCTTTTATGAACCGGAACCACAACCAGTTTAATGTGTTCAATCATCAGTCAAGAAGCGGTGGTCATCAAGCAGCAAACAGATGGAGAGAAAGTTGTATGATCTGTCATGGTCATAGTCACACTATTGCAACATGCAGAAGGAAGAATGGAAACATGTACAATGGACCTTGGAGAGCACCTGGACTTGTTTGCTATCACTGCAACAAACCGGGTCACATTGCAAGATTCTGCAGAAGCAGAAAAAGTATATCTGATGATATATTGGTCACTCAGGAAGGAGAAATAGATGTTGAAAAATTTCAAGGAGACATGAAGAAAACATGGAAGAAGAAACCAATATTATTGGAGGAGGAACCGGTTTCTGCACCTAGTGTGGAAATATTGGAACCGACAAACTAAGCCTCAAAGGCTTAGGGGGAGCAAATGGCAAAATCCTTTCGAACCCCTGGTTAACACTGGTAAAAGACCTTAATGGGTATGCTACACCTGTTGCTTGGCAGAAGACCGAAAATGGTAAAAAGGCAAATTAGGGTTTACGCCCTAATATAGGAGCATTAATGATGGTAGGTGAGAGACATGTATAAATGCATTTTTCAAATCATTTCTCACTATCTGTTTTTGAGCGAAGAAATTTTTCAAGTGCAGAGCGAAGAAAAGGCATTTTGAGCTTAGATTTCGAGAAATTGGAGAGCTTTGAAAGAGATTCAAATATAATTTGCAAGCGGTAGTGGAGAACTCAAAGCGGTGATTTGGCATCCAACGGAGAGTGAAGTAGAGCAGAATCAAGAAGCCCTAATTTTGTGTTAGAAAGGTATTTTTTGTGTTCTTGAAATACTCTTCAATGGCTTCCGCATCTCATACTAGTTCAAGCACATCTATTGAGTCAGAAAGTTTTATTCAAAGGAAGGGCAAATATAATGCTTTGTCACAAGCTCCAGCTGGAGTCATAGTCGAAGAAGGAATTTCAAACTATATTGATTGCAAGATAGAAGACCTAGGGTCCTTAGCCATTCATACTCAATTAGGTCTATTTTGCAGAAAGGACAAAAGGATCAAGCCGGAGTTCAGTATCTTAGAGAAGAAGAAACTCTATAATGCAGTGTATTTTCTGGAAGACTTCACAGAGGATCACATTAGGATCATCTTGAGCAGAGTCCATGGTGACAAGATGTACTTGGAGAGAATGCATGATATCATGCCTGAGGCAATTCATGCAGTCACCAGTTTCTGCAACATAGGGGAAGTGCCAGCCCTGAGAATGGTAAGCAGAATGGAAATGACCAAGCTCACTAGTTCGACAAGTGATTCACGAGGTATGATAGTTAATCCTATCAAGGATGAATTGGTAAAATACGCCTGCATGGTGATGACTACAGAACATTCTCAGCCAACAGGATTAATTCTGTATCTGCTGCAGCGGTAAATGCTGCTTACCGGATGATTATAAAGGATAAATCATTTGACTTATGCACCGACATGCAGAGGCAACTCCTGTCAAACCTTAAGGCAATCAAAAAGGACAATTCACTGAAATTTAAGTTTGGACAACTACTGGTAGGGTTGTTTTTCTATTTCCAAGGCTACTTTCCGGGTGTAGGAGATGTCCAGTGGTCCCCTGACCAACCGGTAACCAAGCAGATAAAGGAAAGTGTGCAAGCCATTGGAACCGGCTACCCTGAGGTACTGAACAAATACTTTGATGAGTTCAGAAGAAAGATGAGTCAGAGGGTATGAATCTCAGGTGACATAGTGAAGAAGTATGAAGATGACATTTGTTTCACTATTCAGGTGGACAAATGTCTAATGGAGGCTATTGAGCCTAGAGTGAAGGAAGTGGAGCCTATGGGCTATGAGGTCATGTTTGACATGCTGGAAGGGTATGCTTCAACCCTT